>NC_137047.1:4602564-4708915 GCF_032717465.1 Coenobita brevimanus | reverse complement strand
ATGTAACAGACACGCAATACAATATAAAGCATTCTCATGAAACCAAGTTTACTAACATGGGGAGGAATCATCAGGCATTTTGTAGTGTCACACTGTCTTGGACAGAATGCAGTGATACTGTACAAATAAGGAACCAACAACAAGTTGAAAAAATCTTATAACGGTAGCACTTTTTCAAAATCTTAGTGATCTTCATATGTACAATCAGGTCACTCAGAGAGAGAGAGAGAGAGAGAGGGAAAAAAAGGCATTTTTCAGTAATAAAAGGAGGAACCCCCCCAGAAGGCATGCAACATTAACAAAATACATAACACTATTTTCAAACTGCCAAATGCATACAATCTGATGTCATCAGTTACTATGCATGGGTCACCTTTCTGAACACAATGGCAAAACTAAGCTGTGAGGTTCAGTATGACCTTAACAGATTTGCTCTTCCCCTGACATATGCAGTGTCCTGTGATTTCAGAGTCTTTTTCAAATTCATGTAAATATCCTTTTTCATTTTTACTGACCTGTTCATGAACTTAAAATAAATTGGCTATTAGTGTGGTTATGTCAGAATGTAGTGGTAGGTGGTGGCAACCATCATCCACTCACTTGATGTAGTGCTGCCTACTTCTTCCTTAGCCTTTATCATTCTTTTTCTGTGCCTGCCTTCCTCTCTTCCTATTTCTCCCATCTTTCCTGTCACTACTTAATGCTTTTCTTTCTGTTACAGGTGGCTTTACATTGATTGACAAGCCAAATGGTTTCCTGTAAGCCAAGAAACCATTTACAACGCTGGGTGGTAACCACATAACCAAATCATACGTGCTCCCTACGTGTCAAGTGGGTTGATGGAGGGTTAGTGCCCCTCCCCGTAAAACAAATAACTCAGAGTTAAATGGCCAAAATGTGAGTGATCAACACCAGACCAAGGGTGCAAAATGTAGAAAGAACATGCAAGCCAAGGGGACACTAGTTGAAACATTTGACTGTTGTTAAGTTGGAAAGCTACAGAGAGGGAAAGAGGTAATTTGGTGAGACAGTCAGTGAAAATAGGAACTTCGGCTAGTAGGTCATGACTGAAGGACCCTTTTATGCACAGTGCATAAAAAAATGGTGAGCCCATACCAAAATACAGGTATTATTCTGCAAGCAAGCTGACTGTATAAAACCCCCTAAAGGTAATATAACCCTTAACTATTTTGTTATTCCATGCAGAGTCGAGAGTTAGGACTGTAGTGTGCTGGAGAATGGAGGTGATGTAGCCGAGATATGGAGGGAATATTTTAGCACTCTGGCCACAGCAGAGTCACAATTACCATATCTGTTGTGGCATGGACATGGGTGGTGGTGATACATCATTAGTTCAGGAACAGTTCTGAAGAGGAAATACTGACAGCAACAAAATGGTCGAAGTTGCAAAAGGTAACGAGTGAACAGCAATGCTGACATAATGTTGTGGTTTGGTGGTGAGGGAACATTAAGTATAATGCAGAAAATATGTAAATTAGTGTAAGATATAGGGTATGCATGAGAAGATTAGAGAAAGGTATTTATAGTTCCTCTGTACAAAGCAAAGACTGTAAGGAAAAGTGTAAGAATCAGAGAGGGATCAGTCTGATGACCATGCAGTACATGGGAAGATGTATGGTAGGGTACTCTATGAGGGTACAAAGCCTTACATGTGATAAATGTAGGTGAGGATGTGGGTGGATTTCAACAGAATTGAGGGTTTACAGATCAGATAGTTAAAATGAGGACATTACTACAAAAAATAAACTGCATTTTGCATTCCTGGATTATGAGAAAGCTGATGACAGAGTGGACTGAGAGGGTTAATGGGGTGTACCAGGCATATCTGGTACAGGAAGGAATTTGTTAAGGTCTTTATAATCATTTTATGAGGGCAGTAATGCATGCAGGAAGGTGAAGAAGGTGATACTGTACTTTTGGTACTGTATTAATGCAGGTGCTGTTGTAGAGCAACCCTGGTCTATCGGGTCTAACAGACCCATCAATCATAGGCAAGCAACCGACCCTACAGGGTCGTCCCAAGCAGTGAACCAATATTACCTTGTGGTTGACAGTGCCTTGCCACAGTGAGGCGTAAGGAAGGAGTGTGGAGGTTTGGTTCCCGGATGGAAGCTGTATTTGTCTCTCTCCATCCAGTTAACAGGGGCACCATGGTAGGGTCCATATCAGCCCATTATTTGGTTACATGGTTACCACCCAGCACTGTACACAATTTCCTGGGTTACAGGAAACCATTAGGCTTGTCACTCAGAATAGGGCCACCTGAAGTGGAAAGAAGTGTAATAAAGCGTGGCAGGAAGGATGGGAGACATAGGAAGAGAGTAGGGAAAAAAAAAAAAAAAGAATGATAAAGGTGAAGGAAGAAGTAGGCTGAAGTTCATCAAGTGAGTGAATGATGGTCGCCACCATCTACCAGGTATAAGACAGGTATGTACTGCTTCATCTTGGATGCTTAATGTGTCTGTTCATGGAGTACTGGTAATCAAGGAACTGAAAGGAACTCAATGGAAAAGAGTAACATGAAAACTTGATGGTATTCTCAAGGGTATGATGGTTAGCATGGAGATGTAAAGTACTCTGCATTAAAGTGTATGACTATCACCACTTTTGTAGGGAAATGAAATATGGACAATGTTTGAAAATAAATAATTTTTTAAAGCACGGTATAATCTGTAGAAATACAATAAATCCTCACTGAACACTGAAAATGTCTTCCTGAAAACTACAGTGCTGACTGAAAATGTACAGTAAGAGTTGTGCCCCAGCAAGAATGATAATATTCTAGGATGATGATGATGATCATCAAAAATCATAATAAAGGCAGCAAATAATTACTTAACTGGATTTTACACTGTGACTGGGTCTACTGGGGTGTACCTGATGTTTAGGTTCATAAACAAACTGCGGAAAAGAGTGATATACAGAGGTCTGTGCTAGTGTGTGCTGTACAACACTGACCCTTCACAGCACATCCTGACTGCTTAACAGTGAATACTAGTGTATGTGATGTGTTACTACAGTGAGTAACAGCTTTATACTGAATTACATGTTAAGTGAAAGCATGGTAAATGAGAAATTCTTGTACCTTTCTTCAGAGCAGCTGCAGACATATGCAGAACTGACTGTGAAAGAAAGAAATTTAACTACTGGGTACTGTATGTATCAAAAACTGGATGAAATGTGGTCTAATGGGTTAAGGTGCTCCAGTTGGATATGGCTGATATGGATTTAAGTCTCAGGGATGGCTGGAGATTAATGCTCACGTAATGCTACTCAGGGAAGAATGATTTATCCCTACACTTAAATGTCTGGACTGAATTCCCTAGTCATGGACTTCTACACTCCTGATGGGGCAACACATGACTGGATGATGGATGGATGGAAGGATGAGCAATCTGGGAAGAAGGAACATACAACAGATGTGGAATTAATGAATGGACAAGGTAAATACATTGGGGTGTCCCTTGGTATGGGCATAATCAAAGAATGCACACAGACAAAGTGACAAAAAAGTAATCAACAGTGGGACTGAGGGTAATGTTGGTAGAGGAATACCATATGTGATATGGAGGAAAAGAGTGAGGAAGTATACTGGTGGGAATGATAAAAGAGGATGGAGAATGACAATGACGTATGTGAGGAAAAGTATCTTGCAGGTTCTTCTGTCATAACCATATCCCACCGGAGGGTTCCTAGGAATCAGGAAAGCACTGGAGATGATGATGTGATGATGACGATGATAATACCTGATGTTGATGATTGATGATGATGATGACAATGATGATGATACCTGATGTTGATTGATAATGATGATGACATGATGGTTTGATATTTTATTCAGCTTAAGAGTGATCTATCTGCCTCTTACCATTTTTAGGGTCAATTTAAATACAGTTTCTCTCACACAGAATTTCATCCTGAGAATGATGCTACTGAAAGATTTTGCAGATTTTAAGGTGTTACAGGGGGATGCCTCCATGCAGCAACACTGATATAAGTGGGTGGTCATGCAGTATAGTCATACAAACATCCTTCATTTCCCTCCATATCCCCCCAAAAGAAGATGGTGGTCTGTGGGGAGAGGGGTAACTTCCATCTACATACCACCAGGTTCACATCCAGGTGAGCCTGGGGCCACAACAACAAAGGCAATATTAGACTGCAGATTGCAAGAATAAACTAGATTTTTACTGGAGGGATGGCCAAATCCAGTGTGTGTCCTAACTGCATTACTCACTGTCTGAATCACTGTACCTTTCAGAAGGATGATATCCAGCAAGTTTGCAATTGTAGAGTTTTACGAGCACCACACTTATATGGTGTGTGCTGGGGGTGGAAGGTATTAGCAGTCTGTCAAATATAAATAAATAAATGAAAATATTGGGGATATGATGGGGTGATGAATATGGCTGGGGTGGATGCAACCATAAATGCTCTCCTTTGTCTTGTTCAACAAAGTGTATGACTGACCAGTATCAAGTTTACATGGGATGACATAAGCCATTATTTTTCCTGTAATAAGGCAACTGATCCTGTTTCAGTTTTTTGGAAAATCCTGATCAGTGTTAGTTCTGTAACAAAAGCTGTATAGTACTGAATGGTAAGGAAATTTTAAGAAAGAACCAATTTTCAATGCATCCACTGATAAGATGAAAAGAGATATGAATGGCATGTACACAGTGTGATCCTGTTCCAGGGATGCTTGGCTTTCCACGAAACACAACTCCAGACAAGAAATGTCCCTTGACATATTTCATCATCATCATCCATGCACTATTAAAATTTAAAATTCCACAAGCTTTACAGAACATTTTTGTCTACGGAACATATGAACATTCTATAAATGGACTGTTTTGATAATGAAATCTATCTAATAAACATGCATTATATTAGGGACTATCATACAACTAAAAATTAATCACTATTATGAAAAATAAAGATACACACTAAGATATTTTGGCAACAGATGACTAGGTTCAAGAAGTACAAACCGGAACTTGAATATCTAAATGAAAATGATGAAATCTCTCTATGGTATGCTTTCAAACAGAATGTGACCTAGTATTATACAGTTCTTGAACCAGGCTTACATATCTGATATGGGAAGTCTCCCTTATAAACCATTATATTATTTCTCACTTTAAACACATCATGTGCAGTTGCCTGGAAGTTCCTGGGTAATGCTATTCATAATAATTATACAACTCATCTAATGTCTGCTGCTCAGACTTATTTGGGAATTTGTTATTACTATGTCAAGATGAAAAATAAATTAGGGGTAAGATCGTATGAGCTTCTTAAATCCAGAAGTATAAAAACACAGAAATGGAGGTTAACTTCAAGCTACTTAATATAAGTAAATTTTAATTCTTTCATCAGGGACTGATCACTGAAAAATAATTAGTGCAATTCCACTATTATGCCTGTCCAAGACATCTTTGATAGCACACTCTACTCTGAATGCAACTACCTATGGTACTTTGGATTTATAATATACAGTGGCTTTTTTATCAACTGTAAAACATTATTTTTATATATATATATATATATATATATATATATATATATATATATGAATATATAAGGGGCCGTGCAACGGAAGAGGTTCACAGACCACAGGCCATAAAATGTGTTTTTGTTGGATAACACTATTTTCATCCAATTATCACGTGGCCTCGGATGCGAACACCTTCTGTCTTTGGAAGTGCAGTTGAAAATCCTTCAAAAAAATTGTATTGCACATTGTACTTATGCTAGCTACTTGCAATCTGAACCCGTTTTCTGGTGTTTTTTGATCTGGCGTGAGAACACCTTACATCACACGACCCCTTATAAATATGTGTGTGTGTATATATCTATATCTATCTATCTGTCTATCTATCTATCTATCTATCTATCTATATATATACATCCATCCATCCATCATCCAATCCTACATTGCCCCATGAGGAGCATAGGAGCCCAGGGCTAGGCACGTTGGTCCTGACATTTAAGATGAGAATGACAAGCCTCATTCATCCCCGAGTGGTATTAGGTAAGCAATAAACCCCAACCACCCCTTGGATATAAACCTTCACCAGCTCAATCTGACTGGAGCGCCATAATTACCCATTAAACCACCAGGCGTCAAAATTTGGTTATATGGTTACCCCCCCGTGTAAATGGTTTCCTGGTGTACAGAAAACCATTTATTATTAATATATATATATATATATATATATATATATATATATATACACACAGTATAATTCACTCTCATCTTAAATGTCAGAACCAACTTGCCTAGCCCTGGGCTCCTATGCTCCTCATGAAGCATCACAGGATTGGATGATGTATGAATATATATATATATATATATATATATATATATATATATATAGATAGATAGATAGATAGATAGAGATTAATTCATCCATCCATCCATACAGTACATACATATCTATCAATCTATCTACACTATATCTATATCTATCTATCTATCTATCTATCTATATATATATATATATATATATATATACTGTATATATATATAGATAGATAGATAGATATAGATATATATATATGGATATATAGATATACAATAAACCCTCTATAATTCTGATTAATTGGGGGGAACTCTATGTCAGATTATCCAAAAATCCAAATTATTGGAACTCATGCTTGCCCCTATCCCCAAATCACACCCACGCTCGCTAAGACATGGCTTTTACACAAAAACATTGAACAGTACAGTATATTATTACTTTATACTCACAGAGTGCACATTACAATAAATAAAATAGTGTTAAACTTTGATAATGAAGTCTTGCAACACAGTTGTAGAGTACAGTACACTTAACTGTACCAAAGGCACTGTACAGTTCTTAAAAATTACATTTATTACTACACTTATCACTACAAAAACTGTTCAAGTCCACTTATCACTGGAACCCTTTTTGGATTTGCTTTGCTTAATTTGAATAATATCCGAATTAAAATTATTTGTCTGGTGGTCAAAAAAGACCCTAATTAACCGATTTCCGAATTATTTGGGTTCAAATTAGAGAGGGTTTACTGTATATATATATATATATATATATATATGTGTGTGTGTGTGTGTGTGTCTAGATAGATAGATAGATATACTGTATATTGTTATCATCACGAACTTACAAAGAAGAACAGGGACCAACAATGAAAGCATATTGCATGGTTATCCATCAAGTTTACAATCACAATGTGCTTCACTCTGCAGGCCCAGAGAACCATACAGTCATATTCCGGTTGAAAATCATCTACAGGATGAAAGTGGTCATCCTGATGTAAACCTGAGGGGCATGATGAAAACCCATGACTAGACAGTATAACAGTTCTTAGACACACCATTGATAATGCCACAACACCAACACACCAACAAAGAATATAGGGAAATCTGTTTTTAGTTTGCCTCTCAAAATTCTATACAAGTTAAAAGTGAAGTGTTATAAGTATTTACTTCCCTCTATACCTAACCTTTACATTAATTTTTTTAACAAGCTTATGGGAATTTAATACCCATACCGTCTGATGAACGATTACACTACAGACATTTACATATACATAAAAAAGAAAAAGTCAACTGTGTCTGAGAGATATAGATCTAATCTTTTATGTAAAAAAAAAAAAAAAAATCTAATTAAAGCTGTGAATGTGTGAGGTCTAAATAACAAATTGATTAAAACTCTAGCTACCATCACGCACAGCACTTCCTATTACTGTATACACATACAAACACATTTGCACATAGTTTATGCAATATAAAATTTTATACAGAAAAAATGCTTGCACACACACTGGGGTTGGAGATGTGTAAATAATATTGTACAAGAAAATCACAGAATAGGTAATTAGATAAAGAATTAACTAAGTGTAATGAAATATTTAAAGAAAACACTTGATATTATTGGGAGGAGAATGGAGAAAAGAGTACAGTTACACTCTCATGGTCAGAGCAACTCATTATTTCATTCCAGCTACCACTAGATTATTAGCTATATCCAGCTGAGTGCAAGTCATAGCAGCCTAAGAGTGTTACAACAGTTACAATTTAATAAGTCCCAGTGAGACAAGAGTTTCACCTATACTTACTGCAAAACTGAAGGTAGGTAACTCCAGCTGCACATAATGGAATCCAGTGTTAAAAAAGCTATACTCCCTAACTCCCATCAGCAACAACATTCATCTCTTACCTCATACTTAAGCTTTACAAACACACAACAGTATTGGATTTTAATTCCTCTGTTGTTTATCCAAAGATACAAAAGTGAGCTGAAGGCCTTAGGAAACTTTTTTTTTTTTCTACAGTTATTAGAAACTTTTTTTTTCTACACTTATTAGTACTGTATTACAGAATTGCATTTTATTTTTTTTTATTTTGCAACTTATTGGCTAGGAAGTGGACGGAGATCTCTGGAGTGGTGATGCAAGACACCACTTTTAACTGATCACCTGCGTAGCCAAAACAGAAAATGATATTGTTAAATTTACTGGTATTAGTGAAGCATAAACAAAAATATGCTTAAGGTATCACAGGTGATATACAGGCTGTAACTAAAATACAATATTATTAGTAAATCCGATTAACTATGACAATAGCTGAAGAAAACTTTTGCTTTTTCTCCATTAGAAGTTAAATAATTCAACAGCATGATATATGTGAATCAATAACATTTAAAAAATGGAACAGTATTCCCTTCATAAGTACTGTATGTATCAGGAAAATAATATTCTAATATATAAAATAAATATATAAATATACAAAAACATCTACTACACATTGACACTATGCTATAACAACAGTAATAAATATAAGTGCTTTTGAAACAAAGGATACTGCTTTAATCCAAGGCTAAAAATACATCAACAGTTTCTTCACAATCTGACATGAATTATTACTAGTGATTATATGTTGTTGGATGATCAAAGACTTGTGAAGGGACACCAAATGTGCACGAGTGCTGAGCTTCATCCCTGCAGTGACACAATATGCCTTTTTTGAAGGTCACATACCAGTAGGTTTGCCCTTTCAGGAGTACACAAAAAGTGCTGTATGGTATACGATGTAACAGGATTAAAGTTTACATGTTTCTAAGTTTTCAAAAATGATGCAATTATACCATTCAAACAGCATTAACTATGGTATATTTTGAAATCCTTCCTGACTTAGCACCAATGTTTAGAAACGTGAACCACTGAAAAGGTCAATACCCATTTCTATGTGTAACTGAGAACCAGAAACTCTATCAGGAGTCTAGCTCTGTTAGGCCCAAGTTCATAAAGTGATATTTATCGTATGATGCTATAAACTGGAATACATCTTTGATTCCTGATGGGTTTCTTATTCTGCTGTTATATCACTGTGATATGTGATGGAGTGTGCACAGAAACAATAACATGCCTTTTGAAACTGAAAGTCATCAGTTCCTTAAACTATCACAAATGCTAGGCAACCTTTATTTACTACTGGCTTGTTTTACAAGTGAACTGTGTTTCTGTGATTAGTTCATTCAAGCAAGTCTGTGTTTCCAAGACCTGACAATAAATCAAAACTAATCCTTGCATTTTGATTTACCTACAAAAGAATATCAGAGGACATTTTTTCATTTCAGTTCTGTATGCTAGCAGCACAAAAAACAAAGACAAATACCCCACACAAACTAACCCTTTCCAACCTGCAATAAGCCCCTTCCAGTTACCATTAAAATCCCTCCACTTAAAAACGGGACCTTGTTTGTACCCAGCAGCATCCCTAAAACCCTTCCCAGTACCTTTCATTTTCTTGCTAACAGCCCCCAAATTAATCTCTGTAGCTTCTTTCCACTCTTCCCCAACCTCTTTCCATACCCAGTCTTTATTGCTTCTGAACCACCACAAAAACATGGACACCTGTAAGCATGGATGTCACATGTTCTCCTCCTTGTACCTCTGGATCAGAGTTCGAAGTGTGCGGTTGGGTGTCAGTGTGAGGTGTGGGAGGCGCTCATTGGTCATGGGGCTGGTGCGCTTGCCACTCGCGAGCCACGCCTCCATAGCCACACGCTCGTATGTAAAACCATCTGAAATTCAGGAGTGCCTGAGTAAAACATGGCTGATAGTTTCAACCAAAACTGGAGAAACACATAAAATGGGGAACTTGGAGCTGCAGTGACTTTTACTGTATATTTAAATATATATATATATACATCCATCCATCATCCAATATATATATATATATATATATATATATATATATATATATCCATCCATCCATCATCCAATATATATATATATATCCATCCATCCCTCATCCAATATATATATATATATATATATATATATATATGTACATCCATCCATCATCCAATCCTACGTTGCCCCATGAGAAGCATAAGAGCCCGGGGCTAGGCAAGTTGGTCCTGACATTTAAGATGAGAGTGACCAGCCTCACTCATCCCTGAGTGGCATTCTGTGAGCAATAACCCCAACCACCCTTCGGATATAAACCTTCACCAGCTAAATCCAATTGGAGTGCTGCAATTACCCACTAAACCACCAGGTACCATAATTTGGTTATATGGTTACCACCGAGCGTAGTAAATGGTTTCCTGGTGAACAGGAAACCATTTGGCTTGTCACTCAGTGTAGAGTCACCCACAGGCAGAAGGAACAGGAAAGAATGAAGAAAGGAAAGACAAAAGAGGGAGTGTAAAGTCACCTGTAGGCAGAAGGATGAGGAAAGTGTGACGTAAAGAAAGACAGAAGAGGAAGGAAGGAAAAGAGGGAGGAGAGAAAAGGGCAGACACCTAAGAGCAGCACTACATCGAGTGAGTGGATGGTGAGCACCCCCACCTACCACTTTATATATATATATATATATATATATATATATATATATATATATATCTTGTAAATCTACAAGCAAAATCAAACAAAACAACACAGCTAATAATAATAAGCTAAAAAAAGAAAAGTGGATGGCATAGAAGAGAAGAGGGGCCCGACAGCAAAGAGAAAGCTTACCTTCATGTAAAAAAAAAAAAAAAAAAAAAAAAAAAAAGGCAATATAACACATGAGGTGAGGAACAAAACAAGTGGGAAATGCACCATAAAGTAATGGATAAAGGAACCATAATACATGAAAACAACAGAAGGGAGTATGCACATTCAGAGTCAAACCAGCACAAAAACCTGGAGCCAAGACAAAACAACTGAGAAACACAAAATACAATAATGGGTAAAGGAACAGAATACAGGTACACAGCACTGCAGGGCACAGGCAAGAAACACCAGTCAGTGTCTAGTCACCACAAGGACCTGTATCCTTGACAAAAAACTGGGAAACACACAATACAAAAATGGATAAAGGAACAGAATACAAGAAAACACCTCAATCAGAGTCTAGCCAGCACAAAGACCTGGATCTATGAGAAAACAACTGGAAAAGACATAACACAATAATGAATAAAAGAACAGATTATTAGCAGACAGCATAGCAAGAGAGACGGCACACTTTGAGTCTCACTAGCACAGAGAACTGGATTCTTGGCACAAGAGAATGGAAATGGACAATACAATAACAGATAAAAGCAACAGAATACAGGCAGACAGCACAGCAAGAAGGAGACGGTGCACTTCAGGTCTAACCAACACAGAGAACAGGATGCTTGGCAGAACTTGAGGAAATGAAAAGAAAAAAAAAAGCATGACAGATACAGAACACTCAGGTCTAACCAGCACAGAGAACAGGATCTTTGATGAGCTCCTGGGTGATGGGGCAGAGGAATTCATCTGGAGGTGCATTGGGGGCAGTTTGGGTTTTGGCCTGAGGGTCCTGTGCTCCTGCTTTGCTCACCAGACGCAATATCTTGTTTCTGTGGCCAAGAGCATCTGTCATGGACATGAAAAGACTGAATTAAGATAAGCTTCTGTGAATGGAAATCTATAACGTAATGTGATTAATATGCACAAGGGGATGCTTTACACAAGATCCACAACCATAAAATATAGCTGTTGTTGTTGTTGCTCAACCCAGTCCATCTGACCAAGCAGAACCATCGACTGTAGGTAAAAAATTACCCTTATATGGCTGTCTCATGAGCTCTTTATAGTTGCTCCTATGATGGGTGCATGGTGCTGAGAACTTGATGTACAACAGCATGAGTAAATCCATCTTTGACAGTAAGGGGTTTGGAGTAAGCACGACAGCCTTATAAGAACTGATTATATATGAACTCCTGGATTTCTTGAATCTGATGGCAACAGCCTTCATACCTCTGATGGTGCATTCATTTATCCCAAATAAATTAGACATAAAATGGGTCTTCTCTCGACTCTCTATCAACTGTAAAATCTCGTGTTTTCTTGTCTGGCACTTTTTGGTTTTCCTTATGGTTGCAGTGGCATGACAGCATGCCTCAAGTATGGTACTGGGAAAGCATAGTGGCAAACCAATCATAACCAAAAACTGAAGAATACTGGAGCTAAGTGTGGGAAGCCACCAGACCACATACATGTTTACACATAGTACTGCCACAGGTGGATTTTCTACAATCTTTGTGAGATATACAGCAATATCTGCACTGTGGCAAGCAATCTGTAGTTACAATTACTGGTAGCAGGTTATTTCAATAATTGTTGAAACAAACAGCATTAATTTAAACCGGCACTGCAAAAGGCAGCTACTGTCAGGGTTACTGGGCAACTGCAGTTTTATGTTCATCACACATGTGAAAGTGTTGATAATGGAGGTTATCTCTCACCTAGCACAGAATTTTCCTATGATGAGGAATGTAAGTGTATAAAGCTACTTCCATAAAATTTACATAACAAACTGAATGAAAGATTACTATTAATACATATTGCAAAAGCCAATCCTCCATCAAACTAGTATCATCTTCAACACACACTCCCTAAAAGATCTCTAAAAGGATTTTGGAGGCAGTAATAAGGTAGCTACTTACTGAAAATGAAATTCAATACCTTCAATCCAAGTCTGACCTACCAACACCAACTATTACCTACCAACACCAAGTTTGTGCTCCAGTACTTCATCAGTGATGGTCAACAGTTCACGGCCATCAATAGCATGGGAGCGGAAGTTATGTGAGTACTCTGCCAGACCCTGCTCCACCAGCCACCCACACACATCTTCACTGCTCCAGTCTATAAGCTGCAGAGGAATTAGCAATATTACATTATGTAAGTACTGTATTAAATGTGTTAACCTAGTACATAGAAATATTGTTTGAGAGCCAACAGTTCACAGCCATCAACAGTATGGAAGTGAAGTTATGTGGGTGCTTTGCTAGGTCCTGCTCCACCAGCAGCCCACGTACATCGTCACTGCTCCAGTCTATAAGGTGTAGGAGAATTAGCGATATAACATCATGTAAGTCATATCACAGTACTGTATTAACCCCCAAAGACTGCAAATCTCCCACCCTGACCAGCAGCCCACGTACATCGTCACTGCTCCAGTCTATAAGGTGTAGGAGAATTAGCGATATAACATCATGTAAGTCATATCACAGTACTGTATTAACCCCCAAAGACTGCAAATCTCCCACCCTGACTCGCATTTCATGTCCAATTTCTCATCTTTCAGGAAGATAAATTCTGGTCTTATAGATTTCAAGAGCTTGAATTTACACACCTAAAAATGTATATTTCACTCTTATATGTCTTTGAGAGAAGTGAAGTCAGTGAATGTACTGTGAGGATGGATGCGGAGGATATGGAAATAATGTGAGTGCATTTAATAACTTGGGTAGTGTGATGAGTAAGGATGGAAGTTGAGAGGGTGAAGTGCTTGAAAAAGTACAAGGAAGAAAGGTTGCTGGTTCCTTGAAAGCAGTGATAAGAAACAGGGAAGTGAGCATGGAAGTGAAAAAGTTACTACACTGTATATGACAGTATTGTGATACCATCTCCAACGTATGGAAGTGATGCTTGGACCCTGTTAGAGGGACAGAAGTCAAGAGTGAGAGCAGTGGAAATAAGTTATTTGAGAGGAGCCTGTGGAGTCACATGGAGAGACAGACTGACAAATGAGGAAGTGAAGAAGCGTTGTGGTGTGGATGTGACAGGAAGCGTTAGGAGAAACACACTGAGGTGTTTGGCCATGTGGAGAGGATGGAGAGTGAGAGACTGACGAGGAGAGTGTATCCTGGGGCGCACCGGGGGTGGGGGGGGCACCGGGCCTGGGCCCCCCCCTTAACTTTCGGGGTTCTATAAAAATATATATATAATTATTTTGATAACAGCAAAACATGAAAAATTGGCAAGTACAAACAAAGAGTAACACATGAGCCAGCAGCTCCCTGACTCTAAACCTGCATGTGACCTCCCTGTAATTATCAGTTTACCTGATCTCACCTCACTACGGGACCCCCCCTTAGAAAATTTCTGGGTGCGCCCCTGAGTGTATCTGAGTGAGATGGAAGGGGGGAGAGGAAGGGGGAGGCCAAGGATGAGATGGAGGGATGGAGTGGAGAAGTATATGAGAGAGGGGGTGTGTGAGCTGTAAGCAGGGCAGTGAAATGGCGGGGGAGAGGGCAACATGAAGGCAATTTGTTTGTGGCCACCCCTTATGAGATTTTGGCATCTGGCAATAGATAGATAGGTCTAATGGTTACCGCACTATCGACCGTCAAAAATGTAAAAAGTCACCCTTAGCGTAAGAACAAAAATAGGAAAATTTTTGAAAATACATTATTTCTGCCAAATAACCATACAGAAATCAATACATTGGGGGGGGGGCATATATACATCGGGGGTAGACATATTGTAGGGGGGATACATACAGTCATTGCTTTACTTGCTGTTTACACATTATTTACAATTCCACTTGCACTATTTTACTCAACAGAAAGATCGTAGTCACTCTCTTTCAATTGTCAGCCCTTTACCTCTTTCCACACGAGGTTTAGTAGCGGGTAAAGGTCACAGGGCCCTTTGCATGGGGGTAAAAAGTGGCTGAAGTTAGCAGGAGCAAACAGACGTACCTTCACCTTGGAAGATGACCGTGAACTGATAGGGGTGGGCCGGGGTGGCCTACCTAGGGAAATGCATTACTGCCAACGTCAGCCTCTTGACAGCTGCTAATATATAGCAGTGAAATGATTGGCAGGATATCTAGACAATACATTATAAATTAGGTAGTTCCAGGTGAATGTAAATATCACTTAGTCTTCTCCCTTCCCTCCTTATATATATTTTTGGTACAAGAATAGATTATACGGCATATTTCAAGGGGAAATAAACAGCGAAAATTAGCGAACGAATGCACGTGAGGTGTTGTCAGGTGATAATTAGCCAATTCCAGGTGTATGGCACTCTCACTTACCTTATTTCTTTTTGGTATATATTATTTGGTATAAGAATAGGGCATAGAACTTCAATGGATGAAATCAGTGGAAAATTCCAGGGAAGATTTACTTAGCGCAGCACGGCCGGGCAGGCGAGAGGAGAGGGTAATGGAGGGAAGGTAGGGAGAGGAGTCAAGAACGGGGAGAAATGGCTAAATTTTCAACAATGGATGGGAGTACAGATGAGATTAGGAGTGCTGACTAGTGTTGGACATTAGCAGTACTGATAGATGATACAAGCTACCACTTGAAAGCCCAGGGGAATTCAAAATAACACAGAATCGCAAAAGTGATGCCCGCGGTATGATCCCTTGCTCCCAAGCATCACAAAAGTGACGCCCCGCGGTTAAGGTTAACAGTCCTGTGTCTGGTAGGTCATAATATAATACCTTCCCCCATATCTTCTTTGGCTGGCACCTTTGAGCTCTCTCATCCATATTCATGGTGTTGACACTCTTCACTCACTTATCCTTCCCCATTCACTCTACATACCCAAATAATCTACACTGCCCCATTCTCAGTACACTGTGATATAAAGCAACCCACTTTTTCACTACAAATAACTCTGTCCCTGAAAGTTGCATTGTTTATCGATCTAGCCATTCTCACCTAGGTATATTCCTGTATCCCAATGTCAATTCCTTCACTGGTCATGTTTCACTTCCATAAAACATCATATTTCTCAAACAAGCAAAACACAGTCTGCTCTATGTGGAATGTGAGATACTCTTCATTGTCAGGAGAGGTAACAGTTCCCTGAACTTCCTTCAACCACTTCCACATCGTACAACAGAGCTTGCCTCTGTTCCATCTCAGCACAGATCTTAACACTTACATAACAAAACTCTCCCAACAACAGAACTCCCCCAAAGACTCCGCTGATGCTTCTCCAAAATTTTTCCAAAACTGCTATACTAACCTGGCTGACCCTGCCAAAAAAAAAAAAAAAAAAAAAAAAAAAAAAAAAAATCAATGTCTGCCACATTTGGCAGTCTGCCTCACATACTGCTACATCTCTCTGGTACTAACCCATTACATACTGACTGATGTCAGCCAGCGGGAAGGGGTTAAACAATCTCTTTGTCATTCATTTTCTAACATTCTGCCCACATATTCATACCATCTCAGTGTTTTTCGGTTCATCGTATTCATCGACTCCACATCACACAGCATACTTACAGGTTCAAGATTTACGTCAGAGATGACAGAGTATGAATTTTTAAAAAAATCACTACACTTTAATCCAATGTTCAAACCACTCATTCATAAACCTGTAATCATGTAAGGCTAATAAATGCTGAAAAAAAAAAATGAAGAGAGAAGAAGCCACTCACTTTAATATTTTCCCTGAATCTCTGTGAGGGGAACCTGACCAACTTCTTGGTGCTCCCTTGCTTATGTCCTGGTACTGTTGGTTGCTGCTGCTGTTGTTGCTGTTGTTGCTGCTGCTGCTGCTTAAGAGCAGCAGTAGATGCTGCATCAATCCGCCAGACATTAACTGCTCGGTCACCGCTGCCAGCTGCCACTAATGCTCCATCATCACTTAGAGCACAGCATGTAACATACCGCTTGTGACCTTCAAGCACACCCACAGCTGTCAATCTCATCTGCAGACAATAATAGATTTACATACTGTATATCATCCTCTGATCATCATTATCATCATCATCATCATCATCATTTTCCCACTCTAAGGTGGGATGAGGTAGAGTTTAAAAAAAAAAAAAAAAAAAAAAAAAAAAAAAAAAAAAAAAAAAGGACAGAATGAGACACACAAAGTTTGCCTATGTGAATGAGTCACACTCCTTACAAAAATTAATAAAAACAACAACAATAATAATAATAATAAAAATAATAATAACAATAATAATAATGTAGGCTTGTACCCAAGGAGTGGTTGGGGTTTATTACTCACATAATGCCACTCAGGGATGAGTGAGGCTGGTCACTCTCATTTTAAATGTCAGGACCAACTTGCCTAGCCCCGGGTTCCTACGCTCCTTATGGGGTGGCACAGGATTGGATGATGGATGGATGGATAATAATAATAATATTAACAATTATAAAGTAACAAATTTTTGTGTTCTGCATATGTAACTTCAATGACTTACTTTAAATTACCAGTAAAAATTGTTATGGATGCTTAATAATGAATGAAGGATCGAAGTGATACAGGTATTGCATGTATTCATCATCATCATCGGCAGCACCCTGAAAAGGTCCATCAAATGACACGAGGCCTCTCCAGTCCTTCTCCAGATTGACCTTTCCTCACGTCTCACCTTTTGTCAACATGCTGGTTTCTCTTTCATCTTTCCACATTCACAATTCCTCGATTTCCCATCCAGTCATTATATGCTTTTTTCTTTTTCACAGCTCATTTCATTTCATTCTAAAATGCAGCAACCCCACACACTATCTCACATGCTGCATGAATTTCTTTTGGAACACTTTAAACCAACCAACCAACTGACCAACAAACACACACACACACACACACACTTCCCACCTCTGCCATACATTCATAACCGTACCTACCCAACGGCTTCTTATATTCAACACGTTTAGTCTTCCTCCTACAGCAATTCCACTCTCTTTCCAACTGCTACTCCCTTCTGTCGTTCATTACCTCTGTTTACCCATCACATGTACACTTTTAACTCTGCCATAACTACAGTATACAGTGGTTCTTGACCTGGCAGTGCAAGGGAGGTCTGTTAGGAGAGCAAGGCTGCTGTCCTCAGAAGTGGTGCATCTTTTGAGAGTAGAGAAAACAGTAAGGCTGTACCTTTTATAACCTTTGTGATGCAGTTGACCATACAGCAACATTTAATTTTATGTTCTCGGAGCTAATTTTAATATGATGTGCTAAAAAAATGGGCTATATAACCATTATTATATACAGTAATTCAATTTATAATAGTGCATACACTTCATTTTGTGGTATGCTATTTTGAGGAACACCTGGTGCCAGCAAGCAAGTACAAATACTGTTCACACTTGATGATGCTACAGTCGCGGCGGACGAGTCTGAAGGTCTCATTATCGTATCCTGCCAATCTACCAGTCAACAGTGCATCTGATTTCGTTTCATATTATACACGAATATATTACACACAAATATTATTATACATGAACATATTGGGGGACACAAGTCAAGAGTGAGAGCAGTGGAAATGAGTTATTTGAGAGGAGCCTGTGGAGTCACATGGAGAGACAGACTGACAAATGAGGATGTGAAAGAACATTTTGGTGTGGATGTGAATGTGATAGGAAGTGTTAGAGAAACGCACTGAGGTGGTTTGGCCATGTGGAGAGGATGGAGAGTGAGAGACTGATGAGGAGAATGTATCTGAGTGAGGTGGAGGGGGAGAGAGAGAGGGGAAGGCCAAGGATGAGATGGAGGGATGGAGTGGAGAGCTATATGAGGGAGGGGGGAGTGAATTGGGAGCAGGGCAGTAAAATGGAGGGGGACAGCGTGACATGGAGGCGATTTGTTTGTGGTCACCTCGTATAAGGAATTAAGGTGTCTGGCAATAGACAGACAGATAAATAGAACATATTATACACGAAATCGAACGCACTGTTGATGGGTAGGTTGCCAGGGCACGATAATGACACCTTCAGACTTGCACGCCGCGACTACAGGCGTAGAGTTACTGCAGGGATGGGGCTCACACACACATATATACAGTCAGTTTCTGCTATCTGTCAGATCGGTGTGGAATAAATCGACAGAATGATGAACCTAAAGTTAAACCCAGTTTCACAATAATGACGGCAAAATTCGTTTATACAATAACTGTGGTGGACACATATGACAAACCTGTGCATACACAGTCCCTCCTGCACTAGCCAACAGTCAACCATTTGAGCCAAAATGGTCACTCAGCATTTTCCTTTGCTGTAATTGTCTCCCTTTTGTTACATTTCATGCATGCAGGGCCACTGAAACACCACTGCTATCGCCACATAACAGTGCAGGTGCACAATGAATAGTACAGTATGAGATACAAGTGGAGTGGTAACTTTTCAGTATGTGAAATACTGCAACTTGTGAACTGGAAATCTTGTCTGGCAAAGATGCTACCCCTAGTGCTCCTGAAGGTGCTGAGAGGCAAGCCTAATTTTTTTTTTTTTTTTTTTTTTTTTTTTTTTTTAAGGGTTTTGTGGTCCTTGGCTCCCTCCCTAACCCCACTGAACCCATGTTGTCAACCTCAACATACAATAAATTATTAGGCAATGAGTTCAATTGACAACTCCATCACATACAAAGGCATGACTGTACATGTCTTCTCACACATCTGAGGCTATTTTTTTTTTTTTTTTCACCAGTTTCCAGCAACTAATGGAATTAATTAAATTGCTGGTTCTGGCTCTTGGTTAAGCTTCCAGTCAATAATGTAAAAAACAATCAGGGTACATAATGGCTGACCTAAATACTGCACAGCGATTCTTAAGAGAGGAGGCCTTAATTTTTTTTAAATAAACAAAGAAGAATCAGAAGCTAACAGCCACCAAAGCTTTTTCTTTCCACATAAAACCCTCAAATAATATCACCAGATGGTAACCATATAATCAACTCACACCTGTTCCCTGCGTCGACAAAATGGGTTGGCAGAGAATTAGTGCCCTTCCCCATAAAACAACTACCTCAGAGTCAAATGGCCACCCATTACAGAATTACGGCATATGGCTATAGATAAACAGAGAAGATATAATATTGTACTCATTTATTTTCAAACATGTGCATGAATTCCCACCTCAGGGGTAGGGATCCTTGGATTTATTGAGCTTTTGGCTTATAGAAACCAGATCTCTCTCTCTCTCTCTCTCTCCACACACATACACACAGTAACCCCTTGGTTACAGCACAATTAGTTATAGCGGTCTTCATTATCACTGCAAGACGAAAATCTGCACTCCTGTCCTTACAGCACATTTTTTGCCCCCAAAACAATGTTATCGTGCACCTGAGCTGGTTTCTGCCGACAATGATGATGCAGTGTCTGTGGTTTCTGATTTTTATCAACATATCAAAAGATATACAGTATTTTGTTCTTTTACAAATATTACTATGATGGTCTGTCTGCTCTTTTATAATCTCAATAAACCACCAACAAAGACAAATAAAAACACACTTTTGATAAGAGTTTTGATTAAACCTTAAAAAATGAGGAATACACACTAAATACTTTTATTCATCTTCAAAAAAAAGGAAAGCCTGCCATTGGCTGATCACTGGGTCCAGGATGATCAAGTCACAGTCAGAGCCAGCAGCATCAACACCATTATTTATTGCTTTAAACCTCTTTAATATCAATGTCTTTTGTCCGCTTTATCTTTATACGGTAGGCTATGCCATTAGGAAGCATTTTGTGGTCTAGCAGGGGTAACAGAAAGTTTTTAGTAAGGAAGTTGGCGTCAGGTCAGTGTTCTGGTTAACAGATTAGGCTTACTATAATACATTAAAGGCCCATATACACAGACTTCATACACGCAGAAGCCTAGGTTAACACTTCAGTCATGCATACCGAGGAATCACTGTACACCTAACTCATTCTCTCACACACTCACCTTTCAACTTAGTCTCAATCAATCCACACATGTCCACTCTTGCACCTTCAAGCATCTGCACAATATTCATTTCCTTCACTTCATCATCTGCACTCCTTACACTCCTTGTCACCACCCTCAGCATGACCCTAGTTCAGTTCTCAGTTGTCAACTGATAATAACGGCATAGATTTTTCTTGCCATGTAAACTGAAAATGTGCATACTGGACCCGCATAGAGAGTATACTGTAATATGAGAATTTAATAATATGTACTTGGAGTTAGTAATGACCTCCAGAACAACTGTAAAAATTACCATTTTCAGAACAGCAGGGAGATCAGCAGGTTGACTGCTATGACACAGAAATTTATAATGAGTTTCTAGGAACAGATAAACATCCATCCATCAAGATGGGTTCATCATATTTCAAGAATATACACACACACATGTGATGCAAAAAAAAAATTTAATTGAAAGTGACACTGAGGATAATGTTAGAAGAGGAAAATTGCATGTGGCACAGAAAAAGAGTGAAGCAGTACATTACTAAGATAGAAGGCAGATGATCAGACATGTGGCAGATGATCAGACATGTTTGGGATAGTGAGAGAGACATATATGTCAGGCAATAGACAGATAGATAGATAGAGAGGCATATGAGAGCAAAGCACCCTGAGGTCAGTTTTGTCAGGGCCAACTTGTCAGAGGGTTTCCACAAGACGTGAAGTATCAGAGATGATGATGATATAATCAGTGACTTTCCTTGCCTAACTTATGAGAAACCTGGCATCTGCTAAATACAGTACTTATAACTCAAGAATCCTCAGACAGGAATGAAGAGAAAAATATATGCTAGGTATAAAATGGAGGGATAAAAAGGGTGACTATTAGGTAAGAGAACAAATGAAAGATGATTATCTTATTCCTGTAAGTACAAAAACAGAAATGTACATGGGCATGTCACATCCTTCAGTGGAAAAAAAAAAAAAAAAAATGAAGATTTGCTAGGACTGAATGAAACAAGTTCATCAGCCAATAAATCAGAAAGAAGAAAGATGGGAGAAACATCAGGCTGGCATGGACTGTCCCAGGCTGCTGCTGCTGGGTTACTTTCAGTCATTATTGTATAAACATACTTCCCTTTCATTACGGTATGAAAACTTGAAAACAGGTTTCATACTGTACTAACAAAACGTTTAAAACAGTTGCTACTACATTACTAGTAAATGCATTAAAGTACTGTATGTACTATATACTTCACTCATTCTTTATTTTGTAAAGCCATGAACTAACAACCTCACACTTACAGGATCCCATAGCATCACAGTCTTGTCCCCAGAAGCCGATGCCAGAATAAGCCCATCAGCGCTGAATCGTACACACATTATTGGTCCTGAGTGGCCATACAGCGTGTGGTGTGGGGAGATAGTGGGGGTGGTATCTCCTCCCAAAATCTGGCTCTCAATTTCCACAACCCACAAATGTAGAGCTGTATCCTGCCCTCCTGATGCAAGAAGGTACTGCTTCCCCAGAGCACTTGTGTCTGAGGAAAGTTAGAATAGTGACTGAGTAAATTATAAAGTATGTTATGTGAATTACACTGAAAATCTATAGCTGATAACACTAGTGTTAAATAAATGCTTACACATATCATGGGATTATGAAAAGAGGCATGTCACGTACTTCACATGAGCCAGACATGGTAAATAAATAACAGAACTACCAAAAAAAAGGCACTGTGGTGGCTTGGCCATGTGGAGACGATGGAAAGCGAGAGACTAACGAGGAGAGTGTATCTGAGTGAGATGGAGGGGGGAGGAAGAGGGAGGGTGAGGCCGAGGACAAGATGGATGGATGGAGTGGAGAGGTATATGAGAGAGGGGGGTGTTGGCTGGGGGAAGGGCAGTTAAATGGCAGGGGACAGGGCGACATGGAAGTGATTTGTTTCTGGCCACCCTTTACGGGACTGAGGCATCTGGCAACAGATAGACAGATGGACATTAGCCAAACTTACTTACAGAAATGTTCACTCCAGAACTAACAAAAAACTTTACAAAGAAAATTAAGAACTCTACATGCACAGGGCCAGATGGTATCAGCATCCTGCACTTGAAACATTTAGGACCACACCACATTCAGGCCCTCACAAACATTAGTGACTTTTTAAGAAGCAAACTGTAGCATTCCCAACATTGGGAAACATGGAGCAATCATCACAATACTTAATGTCAACAAAAGCCCACCATACCCTTCTTCATAAAGACCCACAACAATACTTAGTACACCATCAAAAAGAACCAAATGCTTGAATCTTAATAAAGTCACACCTCACTTTAGCCCAGCTCCTTCACAGTATAGCTTTAAACCACTACGCTCCATAAACACACTACTAACCAACTTCCCACAATATGTATCTGACAACATCAACTCAGCATGACTCGCACAATGTACACTACTTACAACAACAGTTACTCGTGGCAGCAGTAGTAGAAGAATAACTCTGGTCTGTCTACAGTAGGTGAGTACCCCCACCAATGGCAGGCAAGCAATTGCCACTGCGGGGCCATCTCATTACTTTGAACTGATGTTCCCTTATGGTAAACAATGCCTTGCCACAGCAAGGGGCAGAGATGAGAGTGGAAGTTTGGTTTTGGGGTGGATGCTGCATTTGTATATCTCCACCCAGTTAACAGGGGCATCATATTAGGCTCCACATCACTTCATTATTTGGTTATATGGTAATTACCAAGTGCTGTAAATGGTTTCCTGTGTTACAGGAATCCATTAAGCTTATCACTTAGTGTACAGCCACCTGAAGTGAAGAGAAGACCAATAAAAAGTGACAGGATGGATGGAAGAAATAGGAAGAGAGGAGGACAGACACAGAAATTTGGTTAAGATGAAGGAAGACGTAAAACAAACTCTGTGTGTGTGTGTGTGTGTGTGTGTGTGTGTGTGTGTATGTGTGTGTGTGTGAGAGAGAGAGAGAGAGAGAGAGAGAAAGAGATGAATCACCCGTACAGAAACCATCAACGTATGGTTCTTACTTCCTGATGATGTAATATGACCACTGCTTCCTTGATTTGGGCGTTACACTTCAAACAGATGTGGCTGAGTTTTCTGCCTAAGAGTAGTGACAGTGTGGCTAGTTATTCAGGTTCTAGCCTGACTTTACTCCCATGTTACAGCACCTCTCAAGGTCGGTGGTTATCATCCTTCTACTACTTACTCATGTGTAACTTGTATTTCATATAAAAACAAGTCATAGTATATACAACGCATTAACTATTAAAAACTGTACCCTATAAAATACAGTACATATGGTACTGATATACTATGTAACATTCACAGAACTTAGAAAACATGTCATGTATGCTACACCTATGATCCATTTCAGTTAAATCATTCAGCTACCCCTCTCTACACCCTAAGTATGTTGACACAAAGCAGAAAATGAGGTTGTCCAACAATCATTAAAAATGGTATAAATATAAAGACTCTCACTCCATCCTATTTATTAGGCATTAATGACATGCAGGGATACATGCACAGTTCTCTTTCCCTAACACAAAAGAAAAATCAGTTGTTATGAAGCATGTAAGAAAGCTGCAGTCATTAACCCCTTTTGCCCAGGGCCCAGGACATAATATTTTATTCTAATACCATATTACAGTACAGTATTTCATTCAGCTTAGGAAGACCTCTTCAGACTGTCAGGGTTAACCTGTCTTGATCAAGTACTGTATCAGCCAGTCTTCCACTGCATCACATTTATTCCTTCCTGCAAAGTAAACGAATACAATGTAAGACTAACCATCCTTGCCAATAGATGGGCTGAAGTGTAATGAGGCAAACCCCAAGGTCATGAGCCTCAGGCCTCATGGCCAGGGGAGCTGAATGACCATAACGTGCATCCCATACTCGTACCTCCCCCCCACTGCTCCCAGTGGCCAAATAACTGCTGTCTGGGGTGAAACTTGCACTTGTCACCGTTGACTCATCGCCACACATTCGTCTGAAGAATGGAGAATAATGAATTTGTTTATATGCTCCAGTTGTCAGCAATGTCTAAGCAACCTTTGCATTCCTTTTTACTTTTTAGTAATCCTTACTTCTTGAAATTGGTCGGTAAAGGTACCACTTTATAATGAAAGTAAAGGAAGTCAAAGTTATTGAGCGACAGTGCATTATCTCTCTCTCATATTTTTTATACCAAACACTGAATTTTTCATATAATTAAAAAAATAGAGCCAGGATTCCAGGGGCTTGAATGATGAGTGATGGGAAGCATGGCCCATTGGATTAGGCAAATTTGGGTTGTCTGGACATTTCTACTCACCCTACCCTAGGGTGGGAAAGGAGGTCCAGATGATGATGATGATGATGATGATGATGATGATGATGAAAAAAAAAGCTTGAATAATTATACAGTAATATATATATATATATATATATACCTATCTACTGATATATATATATATATCTATCTACCTATCTATTGCCAGACGCCTCAATCCCGTTTGGGGTGGCCACAAACAAATAGCCTCCACGTCGCCCTGTCCCCCGCCATTTCACTGACCTGCTCCCAACTCACACCCCCCTCTCATATACCTCTCCACCTCATCCCTCCATCTCATCCTCGGCCTCCCCCTCCCTCTCCCCCCCTCCACCTCACTCACATACACTCTTTGGGTGCCTTTGTTAATAACAGTATCCTGTAATTTATGGATCATTCCAACTTCTCATCATTACAGAACCCGATGAAGCTAAAACAACATAGCCACAATTGACCCCCTCTCTCCATATGGCAGAAGAAAGTATATATTTGCTTCATGGAGGAGCAGATGATAATACAAGAATATGCTCTTCCATTTACAATTTTAATGCAGAAGATCCCAGAACAGTCAGAGATCCACCAATACAAGGTGTGTGGATTGAGGTACTGCAACATGGGCCATCCACAGTACAGTGTCAGGAAAAATTATCAGACATACCAGTCACACCATTAGCCAGCAAAGAGGATAAGGAGACTGCAAGAAGGGTGAGAGTGGGCCAGCCCTTTAACAAAACACCAACAGCGAGGACATGGAGTGAGACAGTACAAAGTGACATGCAGGTGTACAGCAAAATGATCATAACAAAGGCAATCTGAAGTGAAACAACTGTTATCTAATGACAGAGGAACACATATGCCTGAGTACATGGAAGTGAGGTTGGAATGAACAACAGACAGTATAGAACCATATGACGGACTAAAAGAAAATGTTGAAAAGAAAATATGGCAAATTATGAAAAGAATAACCAGACAATGGAACAGAAGTCTTGGTCGTAGGTGGGGACACCTATCAGCCGCTCACTTTTTCTTTGTCTACCCTCATCTCTTCCTACTTTCTCCCATTCTTCCTGTCACTTTTTATTACTCTTCCATCCACTTCAGGTGGTTTTACACCAAGTGACAAGCCAAAAGGCCTCCTATAACCCACAAAGCCATTCACAACCCTGGGTGTTAACCATATAACCAAAAACAGTTCAATCCCAGTTAACTGGGAAGCTTGGGAAATTTACAGTACCTTCCCGGTTACTTATTTTTCTAAGATATCTGATTTACACCCATACCCTGGCATTTGGCAGCGTTATGTACAAGTGGGAGTGTTCAGTCAGCGAGTATGTCGGATATCAAAGCAAATTTCTCCATAAGATACTGAAGAAATGCCACAGATACATTCCAGACTCAAACCTAAACTCTCATATACTTTACTCAATCAACAGAGACTGAAACAGAAACACCATAGGTAATGTTATTATCCTCATAAACAATACTACTGCTAAAAAATGAACATCAAACATCACATGCTTGAGGGTAGGGTGGTGGGAGGTGTGGTGTTGAGAGATGCTTCAGGAAAACTGAAAAGTAGGCAGCTGGCAGCACCCCAAGCAAGGGTGGGGGAGGGCAGGGGAACAGGGAGGGTGGGGGGACAAGGAAGGAGACAAGAAAGTCAAACAGCCCAACTCCCCCCCCCCCTTAGTCTCACACACTCACTCACTCTCACTCATTCACTCACTCACTCTCACTCACTCACTCAATCACCACTCTCACTCACTCACTCACTCTCTCTCATACACACACACACACACACACACATGGGAGACAAGCAAGGGTGGGGGAGGGTGCGGAATGGAGAGGAAGATAACCAGGGGTGGGGAAGGGCAGGGGGACAGGAAGTGTGTCAGTGCTGAGTGTGGTGGGGGATGGAGGAGGGGCAGGGGAGGGGGGAGGAAGGATGAAGGAGGGAAGAAGAGAGGGGATTGAGGGAGGACGGGAGGACTGGGACAGCCTCATTTCAAACCTGGGGCAAGGAGGGGTGTCAGACAGGAGAGGCAACAGACATTCAAACAGTTCAGATTTTGGGAATGTTCCCCTATTTCTTGTGTTCAGTCTAGCGAAGCGCCAGCTGTCACTCTGGATAATGGGGTACGGGGTATTATCCTTATACAATGGCTATATCATTGGTGTAAATACAATACCACTCGCATCCAGGGTGACATTAACATTTTCCAATCAAAACAACCTGTTAAACACACCCTACAGAGGTAGCACACATGACTGCTGTGTCTTGCCGTAGTGCAAAATGCACGAGGTAGCTCCATTTTGTTAAATATTATTCATTATTTTGTTCATCAGACAGCAAAATAAAATAAAGAAATAAATCTTGAGCATTACTGGTGAACTGATGATTTGGAAAGAAGTGTTGTACAGCAGAATTACCATGATTCCCCTGTTCACAGTTGTGTATACAGCCACAGTCCACCCATTTATTTCTCACCTGACCGCTGTCACTCCACCCCTGACTCGCCATTCAGCTGTTTTCCAGAAAATACAATAAACAAGTAGGAATCGCAAGCACACTAATTCTGTCAAACAAAACAAACCTTCATTCTATCAGCCAGATTTTATCTTTTCTGCCAATGCAAATGCATTCTAAGACGAATTATACATATGAATAAATTCATCTTAGAACACATTTGCACTGGCTGAGAAGATAAAAACTAGTTCATAGAAATGAAAAGTTGTTTTGTTGGACAAAATTAATGTGCTTGCAATTCCTAAATATTTATTTTATTACCTGTAAGACAGCTGAGTGGTGAGTGAGGGGCGGTCATACGAGGAAGAAATGGTTGGGCTGCAGCCATACACACAGCTGACGTATAAGCAAGGGAGTGGTAATAATTGTTTTGTACAATATTTCTTTCCAAATCATCTATCTATCTATCTATCTATTGCAAGACGCCTCAATCCCGTATGGGGTGGCCACAAACAAATTGCCTCCACTTTGCCCTGTCCACTGCCATTTCACTGCCCTGCTCCCAACTCACACCCCCCTCTCTCATATACCTCTCCACCTCATCCCTCCATCTCATCCTGGCCTCCCCCTCCCTCTTCCCCCCTCCACCTCACTCACATACACTCTCCTCATCAGTCTCTCACCTTCCATCATCTCCACATGGCCAAACCACCTCAGTGTGTTCCTCCTAACGCTTCCTATCACATCCACATCCTTCCAACAACGTCTAAGCTTCACTTCCATACGTTAGAGTTGGTATCACAATACTGCCACGTAGTAACTTTTTCACTTCCATGCTCACTTCCCTGTTTCTTATCACTGCTTTCAAGGAACCAGAAACCTTTCTTCCTTGTTGTACCCTTTCAAGCACTTCACCCTCCAAATTTCCATCCTTACTCACCACACTACCCAAGTACTTAAACGTACTCACATTTTCCATTTCCTCACCATCCAATCTCACTGTGCATTCACTGACTTCACCTCTCTCAAAGACCATCACTTTACTCTTCCCTACATTCACTTTTAGATTCCGTTTCTTACACACTCTCCTAAACCCATCCACCAAGCCTTGCAGCTCCCCTTCGTCTTCACTCAACAACACAGTGTCATCTGCAAACAACAGTACAGGGATATTCCAAACACTACCCTCTCTCACCAGGGCCACTTCAGCATCCATTGCCCTACCTTGTACCTCTTTCATTACCCCATCCATGTACAGATTGAACAACCATGGAGATATGACACATCCCTGTTCAACCCAGCCTTCAAAGAAAAAAATTCACTCAGTTCACCATCCACATGCACTGCAACCTTAGCACCATCATACATACTCTTCACAGCTTTCAACAACTTCCCATCTACTCCATATGTTCTTAATTTCCAAATCATAAGTTCACCAATAAATGCTCAAGATTTATTTCCTTAGTTTATTTTCCACATTTTTGAACAAAATGATGAATAATATTTAACAGAATGGACTTGCCAAAGTACTGTAAGATATTGCATGCTCATGCGTAATTACAGTAGGCACACCAGGTAGAAAACTGTGCCTATACCACACATTCTCATCCAATGATGAGTATGCCTTTTTCAGTGGATTTGTTTGTCTTGCTTTTCACAAAAAATTCCTTGACCCTTGGCCCCTGCGACGTGATATTTTAAATCATGGAATTTCCTCTGTTAAATTCTGTCATAAGTTTATATATAATGTTCACCTTTTTCAAGTCTTGTCCAACTTCTGTTTCATGGCAAGCACAATGCGCTTTAAGATAAGTTTGCACTTTTGACATCACGGAGTGTAGAAATCACCATCTATCACGACATAACTCAACAGCAAGAGTGCCTGCCTACTGACTGGTGAACTGTGGAGGTATGGAGGGTGACCAACTTAGAGGAGAAGAATGAGGGGAAAGGAGAGCTGGGAAAGGGATTAATTAGGAAACAACCTTGACCAGAAATTCCTTCATCTCACACTGCCTGACTTCATCCAGTCTCAAGTGACATGTGACCATCCCTTAAAAGGATGAGCATTCAAAGTGGTGCACACTTACATTGTTATTTATATATTTTACCAGTCCATGAATTTTCCCAGTTGTCTGATAATCCTGTTTATCTGGATATGGATGTGTGTGTGTGTGTGTGTGTGTGTGTGTGTGTGTGTGTGTGTGTGTGTGTGTGTGTGTGTGTGTGTGTGTGTGTGTGTGTGTGTGTGTGTGTGTGTGTGTGTATACAGTATATAAAGATGCACTTGCTGTTATGCTTAATTTACATGCAAAACCCTAATAATACTGTGAAGATGGCATTATATTTTTGTATGCAAAACATTAGCGCACAACTCCTCTTTCTTACACAGTTCATTGCAGTTAACCAAATTATACAAACTGCCATCAAGAATAAAGAAATAAAGAGTTGGCTTAGTAAGTAAACAATATTTACAGTACAGTATCTGTGATGTGAAAGTGCAATACTGGTGAATAAATTACAAAATACTGGTGCTGTAAGTAAAAAATACATACTGTATTTACATTACAAATTTAATATGCAATTTATATAATCAAAATCAAATATGATGGGAAAGACAAGAAAAGAAGCAGTCATACTGTACCAACAGGTATACAGTTCCCATCTAATTTCTACAAAACTACATCATGAATATATAATACTACTGTATGGTGGACTAACGAACCATGCTTTCATACCTTGTACTGCCATCTAAACAAAAACAATTCCATGTTTCTTGTAACTGTGGTAAACATTTCTATATTTGGCTGACTGCTTCATGCTTTTCTTGGTGTGTAGCTATCAGTAAGGTGAATATCGGTTACTGTCACAACTCACCTTATCAGACACTCATCAGGGTTTTCCTTATGTCTGAAAAGATGTTTGTGATAATGAGAGAGCTAATTTTGAGAAAAGTCACAGGCACTTTAGAAAAACCTAGCTGATAAAGCACAATCCTATTGGGCTATGTGCCACATTAAAGATTAGGCACCCTTTATATCACATGTACAGTACAACTAATGTATAAGATAGTTCAACGAAATTTTATCCAAAAGGTGGGTTCTAGAATAAAACCCTCTATTTGACAGCCCTAGGAATGTAGGGCCTTGCAGCTAAGTTCATGCCAAGCTCTCCCCATGGCCTTGGGTGGCTAGATTCACTCAGCAGAACAAGAACTTTGATGTGAGAAACTTCAATTGGAAGGAACTTCATCTGTGTAACCTCATCCTGGAACCCTACCAAAACTTGGACTGTGTACAGTACAGTACTCCCTTGGATAGTGAATAGCACCCTCAGCTGTGTTCGTCAACCAGTATCCATTCAGTTGAGTAACAGTCAACAGGTAGGTATGGGGAAGCATGAAGGAGGGTGGGAGGACACACATTCTTGGAAGGGAGTGTGCGGTGCTACATTCCTAGGACTTGTAAATACAGTAGAATTTATTCTAAAACCTGCCAATTAACAAGTCCCAATGGAATGTAGCACATTGTAGCTGCGAACATCCATCTGCAGGAGGAGGCTCATGCAGACTCAGACAATGGATTGGTTGATGGTCATGTACAAGGTACATAAAGTAATATGGTCACTCGCAATCATCGGAATATCATTTATTTTTCTCTCCGATTTAATATTTATGAAGAAAACAGTCAATCAAAGTTGGAGAGTATCTACAGCCTGTTTATCTGGTATCCTTGGATGCATGTAATTAGAGGAATCATGGTCTCTGAAAATAAAATATCAAATTTTATTGTTGGTGAGTCTAAGATCTTAAACATGAAGATTAATGGTGAAGCAGCAACAAATCTCATCCTAAAGTTTGGATTATTTATTAACCTCTATCCTAAGCACCTTTAATTTACTTCTAAAACTGGATAAACAAGTATAGGAAATTACTGATGTTGGAAATGAGATGAAAGAGTTCAACTCCAAACCATCCCAGCAGAAAGTAGGGTGGGGTGGGGGACGATGAAATGTTATAGGCAACCCATGTCAACGAGATCCATGTCCGTGCACTACAGGGGTACGCAGCAAACAGAAAGCCCCAAGCACAAACTATTAACCCAAAAGGGAGAAGGCAAAAAGAAGGAAAAGCAAACTAAACAAGAAGGTAATGGAGAGAGCAGAAAAGGAGGCCACGAGGAAATGAGCACATGTTGCAAAAGACTACAAACGGAGGAGAAAGCAACTAGTACAACAAATTACACTCGTACCTAGGAGACTCTGTAACTTCCAAGAGAAGAGGGGATGTCTGCCCGGATAAACAGAGAACAAGGAGCACAAGAAAAGGTAAAAAACTAGTTGTCTGTCCACAGTGGACAACATGACTGACACACTCAACAAGAATGGATACTGGCTGACGAACACGGCCGAAGGTGCTACATACTGCCCGGGGTTTTGTTTCTAACACTAAAGTTCCCGTTCTGCTTAGCGCATCTAGTCACCCAAGGCAACGCTGTAGGCTTGACATGGATGCAGCTAAAAGGCCCTACATTCCAATGGATTTATAAATCACCCCTTTTCATTGCATTTTGTTCACTATGAATGATGATTGAAAAACTACAATACAGGCTAGATCCAGCACTTTGGAAAAGGAAGGGGGGGGCATGAACCATAGCAGAGCTGCCAATTAATCCATTTAAATAATCATATTACAATGCACTTTGCTTGCTTCAGTCATAGGTGTACAATAACACAGGTAAGGAAAAGTGCAATAAGATGCAATATGATATTTACTGCATTAATTTTGGTAAAGTTAAACACTGTTCTTTTATTATATGCAATAATTGGTCTGTCAAAAATAGGGGATCACATGCTCCCCATGCCCCCTCAAAATCCATGCCTGAAATATACTATGCTCAGTTTTTTTTTTATTGAGGCGAAGATGCACTAGACAGGTTGGTGATGACTGGCTGAATTCAACATGTCTGAATATCATTAGTAACCCAAATTTCCCCCTCAGATATAGGTTGTCAATTAATAATGCTAGCAGGTAAAGAGATTATGAAATAATGTTGCATTCAGCCAATCATCACCAACCTGTCAAGCGCATCTTTGCTCGATAAAAAAATAACAAAAAAGTATAGAAACTGCTTAATGAGAACCACAAAATCTTAAATGGTATAACAAACACTGCACACTGTATATACTGCACTGTATAAGGGAAACAAGTCTAGTTTCATACTCATAATGCAAACACCTAACGAGAGGAAAACATAAGCCAACCAATCTGGCCAAAAAGCACATTTTCAAATATTTATTGCATTGTACCTTTGACTACAGAGCATTACTCAAATGACATGCTATCAGCTCTACACCAATGTAATCTCCAACACACAATAAACAATTCTGTACAAAAACAAAATACAAATAAATGTCATTTGTAAGATGGCAATACTGCCTACAACAATCAAGTACAGGTATACCCTTATATATGATACCTCCAGATGCGATACCCCGGATTAGTGATGGGGTTAGAAATACCACCATACCCCACCTAATGATGGCCAAACCCTGGTTTATCATTGGGCTTAGATTTTGTAAAAACCAAATTTGATGATATTTTAGATTTAAATTTTGTGTTTAGGTTGATTTATAAACTCCTTTTAGATTTATATTAATGTGTTTAGGTGGGATGAACTTGTCATTTTGGGGTACAGTTTCATAAGTTTGATTTTTTCCAGACATATTTAACGACTTTCAGATTTTAATTTTGGGTTTAGGTGAGTTATAAACGCTTTTAGGCTTTGTTTAGCTTGTTTAAAAGCTATTTGAGGGTTTGGGTGAGCTAAAAACTTGTTTTTGGACTCATTTGGGAGGGTTTAGAACTCGGACGAGGGAAACCCAAGGCTCAAAAAAACGCATCCCTATACTTTACATATTAAATCTATGATACCCAGCATAGCAATGTGTTTTTACCTAACCAATTGCATCGTTAAACCAGGGTATACCTGTATCATACACCACACACTCACCTTTGACTTCAAAGCATAAACATTCAGTGTTGTATAACACATGCACTTCAAAATACCCAAACAAGGGTGACAGCAGCTTTTGAGGTGTGAAATACAAGTGCAGCACTGGGATTACTGTTATATGTATAATACATTTTGTCATATTCATCTGAGAATTAAATTTTTAATAAAAAATGAACAGTATAAGGTAGAGTGTGTCCAGATCAGTTTTACATCCATCCCATCATCCAGAGAAAAAATAAATAAATAAATAAAAAAAAACCATTCATGTACCCATTCTTAGTACAGGGGCACCTTTGTCCTAGTATGCTTACATGCTTACCAACTGTGCTCTCCACAGAAATTCTGCTCTGACTCACTCATCATTCATACAAATACTGTAGTAAATGAATAATTCAGTATGGAAATGCACCAAGAAGCAATACCTGAGGAGAGAGAGGGTAGAGACATCCCAGATGCCAGCCATGTCATCATCACCACCAGTGACCAAGAGGGCTGAGTTAGGTGAAAAGGCACACACCCGCACTGCTGCATCACTCGCAGGCTTCAGAGAACACAGCTGATCACCTGTCTGTGGGGGAAGAGGTGCATACAATCAGGGACACATGATTAGATACTAGTCCAGTGTGCCCACCTCACTTTCATCCCTGACACATTATGTAAAAAGGAATCATCTATGAGTGGAGAAATATAACAAACATCTCTCAGCTTAGAAATATTAACCAGCCACGGAAAGTGAGAGGTGAAAAAGGTGAAATACACTGAAGGGAGATCACTTTTCTATTTATTTATTATTTTATTATTTATCTTTTAACCAACTAATATTATCAATCAGAGAAATAAGATGATCCTCAATCTTCAAAGAACAAATGCAGTCACTCATTCCATACCTACACATCAACATAACCACCAACGCAAAAGCCAAAATGTCTCGTTATCTTCCTACAAGGCCAAAATCACAACAAATTACAAGATGCCTTCAGTTAAAGCAACCACTGTATCTTGTTCTGAGAAGTACCTATGTTCATGAAAACTGCATTAATCAAGATATGAAAAATAATGATTAAGGTCTATCTGCTACTCGCCACTGAGCTAGTCACCCCTTTTCTCTTACATTGCTACCAAAATTAATTTAAAAACCCTGTTAACACACTATAACAATACAATCTAATTGCACTGCATGGATAAACCTATCCTCCTGCTGAGTCTGGGGGAGATCTCCCCCTGCTGATACATCATCATCGTCATCCGGACCTACTTTCCCACCCTACGGCAGGGTGAGGAGTAGCAATGTCCAGACAGCCCAAAATTGCCCAATCCAATGTGCAATGTTTCCATTCACTCATTATTTAAGCCCCTGGAATCCTGGCTCTATTGGACACGCCAAAAACATTCACCACGATTTATAGCTTCACATAAATGTATCCAATTGAGTCAATCTGATACAGCCCATCAGATTTACAGGGTACGCATGCCTCCCATCACAACAAGGTGGTTCCCACGGGGAACACACACATGCATGCACACACACACACACACACACACACACACACACACACACACACACACACACACACACATTCAATCCTTCATATCTAAAGCCACTCTATTCTAATTAGGTTCATCCATCCATCCATCATCCACTCCTAATAAGGTTCATTCCAATTTATTCAGGCCAATTCAAGTTTCTATACATCTATTTCTCAAACTGGGTTCATTTAGAGCAACTTAAGTTAACCATGACAAACGGATGAAAAATTAGGCCATATAATGTCCAATCATGTCCTCTTAAATTTATTTGGGTCCCTTCAAAGCATTTCAGGCTTGACCAGGTCCAGCATATTAACTGATAAATCAGGTCACTTCTTGTCCATTCAGGTCACTTGTCTCATTTACATCCAGTCCGGTCAGATTGGACCATTCAGATCTTGAACCATCGTAGTCTAGATTCCACTCATCTCTCTCTGGGGAATGCAATTTTTGTGAGAGGAATGCCTGGTGGGGATTCATGAAAGATGCCATTTTGCTAGAGGATTTGAATAGCTGTGATGGCTATGTGTCTGTGTATATGTTTGTGATGTGCAGAACTGGGTGAAGGTAGAGGGATACTGTGGAGCCATTCTGTGTAATGCAGTGATTGGAGGGTCACTCATATCTGCTTTTTTACAGCAAGGGATAGTGAACATAAAATTACATAGGTGGGATGGAGTTTGTCCTGAAGCAATGAACTGAACTATCATTTTCATAAGATTTTTGATTGGGAGTACTGTTCTCTTTTATCTCAACCATCAATACTTGTGGTCTACATACATTGCTTAGTTGTTTTTAAGGCTGTTTTGTTTTTTAAGCTTTTCCATATCTGTGGATGTTAACATTCAGTCCCAGCATGGTTTCGCATAATTCACTGTTGTTCAGATGAAATACTTAAAGGCTGACTTCAGTGTGTTGTCTGAGGGTAGTGCCTGAGTGTCTTCAATACACCCATTACATATCTTTGCACTGATGTCGCCTGTGTGTTGAGAGGCCATGAGTACTACATACTGAAAGTACAGTATATCTAAGAATTTGAGATATTGCTGAGGGAAGTGACTGATTAAAGGTGGTAGCCTATGGGTGTGTTGGGGATTCATATTAAACTCTTCCATCCAATGACATAAGAATATTTTATTCTAGCTGCCTCCAGATAATTTCATTCAGCTCAGTATTGACTTTTCAAGCTGACGTGTTTGCTACTCACTTCATTAAATCCCTCAGAATAAGAGCTTTTTCTAACTTGAATAAAATCATCAGGAAGTAACAAGAATATAAAAAGGCATCACAGGATTCAAGGGGTTAATCATCATCATCACTGTCTCCATCTACAACACTTTACTTCCTCCTGGGAACATTTAAACAAATAATGGCCATGAAAGAACAACCTCCAGGCAACTTTGTCCACACATGTCTCTCTCAAACACTCCTCTTCCTTTTCCTTCTCTCTCACCACTATACTGATAATACTGCTCGACCATTTTCTTCCATATCATACTAATATTGATTACTACCAAGATTACCTTTGATCTTATTTTCACTAATTTTTTTGGAGGGAGGGCAGCCTATATCTATGTGCATTCTTTGTACAGTATATACTTTATGTTCATACCATCCCATTCAGTAATTCGAGATGATGTGGTTTCTACTAAGATTTGACAAAATACAATTTTAATATTTACAATCAATTGTGCAATAAATAAATCAATAATTATACACCCAATCCATCCATCCATCATCCAATCCTACGTTGCCCTATGAGGAGCGTAGGAGACCGGGGCTAGGCAATTTAGTCCTGACATTTAAAATGAGAGCGACCAGCCTCACTCATCCCTGAGTGGCATTGCATGAACAATAAACCCCAACCACTCCTTGGATATAAACCTTCACCGGCTCAATCCGATTGGAGTGCCGTAATTACCCACTAAACCACCAAAAATAATTTCATCCATACTAAATGCTCTCAACTCTCCAACTCGAATTCTTCCCGCTCCTTCTGGCACCTTGCCAAAAATCTTTCTAACAACTTTACCTCATCATCCTTCCCTCCTCTTTTCTACTCTGATGGTTCTGTAGCTATTTCTTCTACTGATAAAGCAGATCTCTTCGCACAGACTTTCTCCTCCAATTCCACCTTAGACGATTCCGGTGCTGTTCCTCCATCACTTCTCCCCTCTGACTTCCTCATGGCTGACATTAAAATTTCTTCAGTTGATGTATTTTCTGCAATCACTGGCCTCAGTACTAACAAGGCATATGGGCCTGATGGGGTCCCTCCAGTTGTTCTCAAGAACTGTGCTTCTGTGCTTACACCCTGCCTAGGCAAACTCTTTCGCCTTTGTCTGTCAACTTGTACCTTTCCTTCTTGCTGGAAGTTTGCTCTCATTCAGCCAGTCCCAAAGAAGGGTGACCACTCCCAACCCTCCAACTATCGTCCAATTGCTTTAACGTCCTGTATTTCAAAAGTTTTCGAGTCAATTCTTAATAGAAAAATTTTAAGGCATCTTTCCTATCACAACCTTCTTTCCGATCGTCAGTATGGGTTCCGTCAGGGACGCTCCACTGGCGATCTTCTCACTTACCTTTCAGACTCCTGGTCATCCTCCTTTCGGGACTTTGGCGAAAGCTTTGCCATTGCACTTGACATCTCAAAGGCTTTCAATCGAGTCTGGCATAAATCTTTAATTTCCAAACTGCCCTCCTACGGTTTCTATCCTTCTATCTGTGCCTTCATCGCTAGCTTCCTTTCTGGTCGTTCTATAGCCGCTGTTGTAGACGGCCATCGTTCTTCTCCTAGATCTATCAACAGTGGTGTTCCTCAGGGTTCTGTCCTATCACCAACTCTCTTCCTTTTATTCATCAATGATCTTCTAAGCTGTACATCTAACCCTATCCACTCATACGCTGATGACTCCACCCTTCACCTTTCCATTCGGTTCCCGCTACGCCCATCTCAACAGTTACTTCAAGAAACAAGGGATGAGGCTATGGCACACCTAATGTCTGACCTGGCTCGTATCGCTGACTGGGGTAAAAATAATATGGTTGTCTTTAATGCATCTAAGACTCGGTTCTTACACCTATCAACCCGATAAAATCTTCCACAGGTATACCCATTAATGTTTAATAATATTCAGCTTAATCCTGCATCATCCTTGAACATGCTTGGGGTTTCATTTACTCGGGACTTATCTTGGAAAGACCATATTACATCTCTTGTAAAATCTGCTTCCAAGAGATTGGATGTGCTAAGCCGACTCCGCTCTTTCTTTACCCCTGCACAATTGTTGACTCTATACAGAGGTTTTATCCGCCCCTGTGTGGAGTACAACTCTCATATGTGGGGAGGCTCCCCACATGCAGCTCTTCTCAATAGGGTGGAGTCAAAGGCTTTTCGTCTCATTAACTCTCCTCCTCTTACTGACTCTCTTCAACCTCTGTCTCTTCGCCGCACTGTTGCATCTTTATCTCTTTTCTATCGCTACTTTAATGGTCACTGCTCCTCTGAACTGTCTGCTTGCATTCCTCCACCTCTACGACGGGCGCGTAGCACCCGTCTGGCAGCAAACTCTCATCCCTTTTCTGTCCAACTCTCTAATGCAAGAGTTAACCGTTACTCCCAGTCTTTCATTTATGCAACAGGTCAGCTCTGGAACTGTCTCCCTCTATCTGAATTTCCTGCTGCCTATGATCTCCAGTCTTTCAAACGCAGTGTGTCCAGGCATCTCAAAATGATCGGATCTTGAATTTGGCTCTCTTTTGTATTTTGTTTTTCTCTTGGAGGGAACTGTTACTGCGGGCCATGGCCTTTGGTTCCTTCTTCCTCACATTAAAAAAAAAAAAAAAAAAAAAAAAAAAAAAAATTTGGTTATATGGTTACCACCCAGCGCAGTAAATGGTTTCCTGGTGTACAGGAAACCATCTGGCTTGTCACTCAGTATAAAGTCACCTACAAGCAGAAGTAAGGGGAAAGAAAGAAGGAAAGAAAGACAGAAGAGGGAGTGTAAAGTCACCCGTAGGCAGAAGCACGAGGAAAGATTGAAGGAAAGAAAAACAGAAGGGGAACAGTAATATGCCAAAACTGGTTCAATATTGCAATTCAATGCAGTATATGAATTATTAGCCAATAAAATGACATAATGAGTGGAATACAACTTCCATTCCCACAGTAATTTTCACTGGATAATACATATAATACAGAGTCTTACGGTACCAACCTTCACATCCCAAATGATGGTGGTTCCATCAGTGGAAGCTGAGGCAAGCTTCGTGCCATATGGGGAAAATGTGACACAGTTAACCCCGTATGTATGACCTAGTAGTGGTGAGTAGCCAACTTCACTGAATTTATCATCCACCTGCCACTTGTACACCCGCACACTCTTGTCTCTGTAGGTGTGGGGGGGGGGGAGTCAACCATTCCATACAGACATTTGAGGGTTAATGTTAAATGCAATTGATTAATGAACTTACTGGTACCATAATATCTTTTAATAATGATAAATATCCTGTCTGATTGTTCTACTTTTGTATTTTCTTTCTTGTTTTGGGATCCCAGCCCACCCCATCTTACAAAGATGGGATGCTGAGATGATGATGATGATGATGACGACGATGACTGATGATAACTATGATGGTGATGACGACTGATGATGATGAGGATGGTGACATTTTGTTTAATGAGTTTCATCCCAAAGACCTCACTCGTTTTTTCTCTTAACCCTTCTTCCCAACCTCGTATCTGTTTCTCTGACTTGTTGTCTATCTCTCTCTGTTCTAACTTCCTTAAGCAACTCGGAACGTATCATTTATGATGGAACCAACATGCTTGCGTGCGTTGGCCTTGGTCACCTAATAGAAGTTCTCCACGCTGCTCGATCTCTGGCAGCCTCCCTATTCAGTCCCTTATCCTTGAGATCATACTCTATGATTTTGTCCCAGGTCTTTTTTGGTCTGCCTCTCGCAACCTTACCCCCGATGTTCATATTTCTCACTTTCTGGACCCAAATGTTATCCTCCATCCTCTCCACATGCCCAAACCATCTCAATCTGCCCCTCCTCATCACAGCACCAATACACTCCAGTTCTATCCTTCCTCTCAACTCTTCAATTGTCAGACTAGCCCCGTCAGCCCTCGCATTCAAAGACGATCTACAAATCTATCTACTCGTTGTCATTTGTGTGTGTCTGAGCCTATGAATATCCTTTCCCTTTGCTGTCCAGTCTCACAATCATATAGAATTACATTCCTAACACATGCCACATGCACAGATCCCATTGCATGGAGAAAGAGCCCTCTCAATGTCAGATGGGGCATAAGGAGGGGCAACAGCTCCTTGAACTTCTTCCAAACACTCCTCATTCTAGCCACAGAACTAGCTCCAGCCCCACCTCCAGCACATAAATGTTCCCCAAATAACAAAATTCTTCCACATATTCAGGAGACACCAGCAAGATCAATCCTTTCACATCTGAAAATCTCTATATGCTCTCCCCAACATACCACACAAATAAAATCATCATTATCTTGTTGTCTACCTCAAACACCACTACATCTCTTATGCAACCACTTATCACAAGTACTGCACAAGACGGAGTTACTTCCCACAGGAGCTCTTGCCTCTCCTGACATTGAGAGGGCTCTCCCTACGTGCTAAGGGGTCTTTGTATGCAGCATGTGTTAGGAGTGTAATGCTGTATGGCAGTGAGACCTGGGCAGTGAAGGAGGAAGATATTCGCCGGCTCAGACGTACAGAAATGACAATGATTAAGTGGATGTGCAGTGCGTCCCTGCGTCCAAGTCCTGGAGGGGCTGGGTTTACAATGGAAGAGTTGAGAGGTAGGATGGAACTGGAGTGTATTGGTGTTGTGATGAGGAGAGGTAGATTGAGGTGATTTGGACATGTGGAGAGGATGGAGGATGATAATTGGGTGAGGGAGGTGAGAAGTGTTAATACTGGGGGTGAGGTTATGAGGGGTAGACCGAGAAAGACATGGGACGAGGTCATTAAGTGTGACCTTAGGGTTAAGGGACTGAACAGGGAGGCTGCAATGGATCGTGCAGCGTGGAGAGCTGCCATTAGGTGACCAAGGCCGACACATGCAAGCATGTTGGAGCCTTTAAAAACGAAAACGAAAATGAAAACGATCCTTGTAGCAAACCTCACATGGCCTGTCTCCCTCTGCTTTGACAATATTGCCACCAGCCCTGGATATCATCACTTTTGCTTTATCGCCATTTACTCTCAAGCCTTTGTGACCCATTTCATCTCTCCACTTCCTAAATCTTTCCTCTGCCTCCTTTACATTCTCTGCAATCAACATCAAGTCATCAGCATACAACATCTCCCATGGAGTCCATTTCTGCAATCATGTGAGAGAGCTTCAAGCACCACGAAAAAACAATAAGGGGTTCAAGACTGAACCCTGATGCACACCAACATTCACAGAAAATTCATCACTCAAATCTCCATTCACCCTTACCTGGGTTTGAGCACCCACATACATGGCCATAACCACCCTAACCAGCCACTTCTTGATCCCAAGCTTTCTCACTGCCCACTTCACCACCCTCCTAGAGACTCTGTCAAAGACCTTTCTCCAAATCACCAAAAACAAAGTACAACTCCCTTTCTTTTCCTATATATTTTCCCTGAAGCTGTCAAACAATGAGTATGGCATCCATGGTCCCTCTCCCTGGCATAAACCCAAAACTGCATCTCATCAATACAGTATTCACTCTTTTCCCTAATCATATCTGCTAGAACTCTCTCCATTACCTTCACTATCTGGCCAAAAACTTTATGCCTCTGTAATTCCCTCTTTCCAGGGCATAACCCTTCCCCTTGTACACATTTACAAACAAACTCTTCAACCAGTCACTTGAGACAACACACTCACTTATAATCATATTTATCAAGTCAGTTACTAAACCCCTCCTACATCTCCCAAGACCTTCAGAATTTCAGCAGTCAACCCTGACATATCTGACACCTTCCCAACTGCATCCTACCAATTCCTCTGTTCACAGCAGCAGCATCAATCAAAGGCCAAGGGCCAAACACTGGATCTGCTGACTAAAAACCTTCCCTGTTCCAGTCAAACTCCTCATCAAGACACCGACTTTAATAATCTCTCCAGATGTCTTTACTATCCTCACAATCCACCTTTACCTTTCCACCACTCCTTCATCATTCTTCACACACTGTTTACCCATGATATCCCTGTTTTCCCTCAGAATCTGATATGCCACCTTAGATACCATATTATTCCTTTCTGCGCAATTTAGGATATCCAGTAAAAGTCTGAGATTCAGATTTTACCCTGTATACATCTTTTCTAGACCTAAGCTTGGCAGCCACATATTCCTTTTCCATTCCCAGAAAACCCTTATTTCCTCCTTAACTGCAACTTCTACACCCTCATCCCACCAGCTACAGTCCATAATTCAATATTTTTTTTCCCCAAAGCCTTTTCTCACGTCTGGTTGTCATTTATGTACCTTGGATACCTACCTGCAGCTGTTCTTATCACTGCCACCCAAACATTGTGTGGCTGAATGAAGAATCTCAAAATAGTCACATGCTGATAAGAAAAGTAAATAAATCTCCACCATCACAGATAAGCTGCACAAATCATCCCCTAAACTTTTGTAAAACTGAGACTCTTCAAGCATTCAACACTCTCAGGTACTACCCAGTGTGTCTGGTGGTCAGCTGAGGCCCAGGGCAAAGGACGCATGCTCAATCTTACGTGGTGACAACAACAGTGCAGCCATTCACACCACATGCCCTTGTAATAATGATTACCTAAATACCTGTAATTGTTAGCTAAATAATCTATCTATCTATCTATATACCTAGGCTGCTTCCCCCAAGGAAAGGAATTGTTAGTTATAGCGCTGATATTCATGTTCAAAGTATTCATATTTGAGTACTCAGTCACAAAATAAATAATTTGTCAATACAATTCACAGTTTCTTTCACTGAAAGCACTGTTTATGTTGAACACAGGGGCAAAAAATTTTCTAAGAGAAATAATGACAACCATTACTTAAGAGAGAAAAAAAATAACCATTACTATCACCAGTACCTAACCACAGCATAGTACAATAACAAGACATAAGAAAAAAAAAAAAAAATGCATATGAACTTACTGTACATACACTGAAGAACTTACAGAGGTAACAATGACACAGAACATAAGAGTGACTGGTAAATGAAGCCAGAACAATAACACAGTGGAGAGGTATATGAGAGAGGGGTGTGTGAGCTGGGAGCAGGGCAGTGAAATGGCAGGGGACAGGGTGACATGGAGATGATTTGTTTGTGGCTATCCCTTATGGATTAAGGTGTCTGGCAATAGATAGATAGATAGACAATGATACAGTGGGTGAACATAAAAAACTAAAATATATATTTCCCAAGATAACAATGGACAACTTACGATGAGCCAGTAGCCAAGAGGGAGCGTCCTGAGAAGTCAACGCTAGTGACATCATTGGTATGAGTCTTGATGGTGGCAGCTGGAGTGGCCCTCAACACCCCACTTTCCTCTCCACTCCTCCCACGACTGCGGCCCATAGCACTGTATCTGATGAGAACAATGTGACCTCAGGTTCTATCTCTGTAAGAACCCCTTTAATATGGGAAAATCTTTTTGCAGTTTACTTTCGCTGTAACCAAATATTTTATTCAGCTTTGGGAGTGCCCCCCTCCCCCTTTCAAGGAGTTAATGAAGGTTATATCTAAACACTCCAGTTGAAAATTATTCTCTTGCAGTACACTGTCTGCAAATGGTAAAAATACAAAGTAAGAATATGTCACTGGACTGAAAGGGTTAAGATATGAAAGTTTAGATGACAACTGGCAAAACTGTACATCAATCAGCCACGGATAAACACTCAGGAGGATATATGAAACATAAGTACTCATTTCGTTTAGTTCATTTCGCTTCATTTTAGAAGGCTCCAACATGCTTGCATGCATCGGCCTTGGTCACCTAATGGCAATTCTCCATGCTGCTCGATCCCTGGCAGCTTCCCTATTAACCCCTAAAACGCGGCTGTGTACAGTCGTTCCCCCCCCGAGTGGCAGGGTTGTATCGTGGTCTGAGTACCTGTAGGAAAATATTCGCCAAAAATCAGAGATTAACCCTAGAACATTATACTTGGTATGGCAGATAGTACTTACATTCAGCTTTCTCCAGAGACAAGTGTTGAGCCTTCGTGGACTACCCAAGGACTTGTGGAGACTTGCAAAGTTGGGTAACCAAATCTTCACTTTCACACCTCCAGCAACCCGGTTTCCCCTCTACCACAGCCTCATTCTGTCACAGTAAACTTTATACTACAACATAAAGGTAGTTAGGAATCCGTATTTGTACAATAAGCACTGAAAATAAGGCTAAAATCAACGGAGCGTACGGCCGACATGCACTGTGGCGGCGGTCTTCCCGTCACTCAACAAACATTTCCATTTTCACAGCTAAAAACATGTATACTACATTATTTTCAATCATATTACTTCCCAAAAGATCACCACGGCGCGCTTTTTATTCTGCCTTACGTCCGCCACTTTATTCTCGTTCCTGTCGGCCGCTTGCACTGACTGGGAAGAGCTAGAACTCGCCATAATCTCACTTTGAAAGCCTGCAGTAAACTGACGCTAAACAGAGGCAAACCATGAGAAAAAAGCTAGTGTTACAACTGGGGAAACAAGCGTTTCCTAGTAGCATAAACTGCTTGTGAGAGGAGATCGCAGATTTACAGTTCTGAGCGCTCAGAGCGCTGCCATGTATCACAGCCAGGCTGGCCGGGCCGTGGTGGGGGGGGGGACAGGGGGAAAACGCGATATTTGGCAACAACTGAGGTCAGTAGTACAAAGGTAAAGTATGCTAGTTGTAGCTAGAGGGTGGTGGTACTGATAGACAATACCAGCTGGAGCCTGCTTGTCCGCGGTTATTCAAAATGTACTAAAATCGCAAACGCGACGACCCGCCGTCCTGTCCTTGTGGCCGAGCGTCGCAAACGCGATGATCTGCGTTCTAGGGGTTAAGTCCCTTATCAATGTGATCACAATCAATGGCCTCGTCCCAGGTTTTTTTCCGTCTACCTGCTACCCTACCCCCAATACTAACACTTCTCACTTTCTGCACCCAATTATCATCTCCCATCCTCTCCACATGCCCAAACCATCTCAATCTACCCCTCCTCATCAGAGCACCAATACTGTATACTCCAGTCCCATCCTACATCTCAACTATTCCATCGTAAACCTAGTCCCCCCAGGCCTCGCACTGGGACACACTGCACATCTACCTAATCACTGCCATTTCTGTACAACTGAGCCTGCGAGTATCCCCTCCCTTTACTGCCCAGGTCTCACTACCATATAACATTACACTCCTGACACATGCTGCATACAAAGATTCCACAGCATGGAGGGAAATCCCTCTCAATGTCAGGAGAGGCAACAGCTCTCCGAACTTCTTGCAACCTTTCCTCACTATAGCCACAGAGCTAGCTCCAGCCCCAGCTCCATCACATAACATGTCTCCCAAATAAAAAAACTCTTCCACATACTCAAGAGACTCATGCCTGGCACTCTCCACATGCTTTTCCCAACACACCGCACACATGAAATGATCGTTGTCTCAAAGTCTACCTCTAATACCACTACATCTCTTATGCACCCACTTATCACAAACACTGCACAAAATGGAATTACTTCCCATGCCCTTGTAGTAAATCGCACATGGCCACTCCCCCATTTCTTTGACAGTACTGCCCCGAGCTCTAGATACGATTACATTTGTTTTATCTGCATTTACTCTTAAGCCCTTGTGCCCCAAGCCATCTCTCCTTTTCCTAAATCTTTCCTCTGCCTCCTTTTCATTCTCTGCAATCAACATCAAATGATCAGCATTCATCTCCCATAGGAGTCCATTTCTGAAGTCACGTGAGAGGGCTTAAAGTACCATAATAAACAACAAAGGGCTCAAGACTGACCCCTGATGCACACCAACATTCACAGAAAACTCATCACTCAAAACTCCACTCACCCTTACCTGGGATTGAGCACCCACATACATGGCCATAACCACCCTAACCAGCCACTCCTTGATCCCAGGCTTTCTCATTGCCCACTTCACCACCTCTCTAGGATCTCTGTCAAAGACCTTTTCCAAATAATATATAAAGTACTGTACTTGGAATACAATATAATATGGTAGGTCTGATTAATCAAGCACAAATGTAAAAAGCAGATAAAGTACCTACACTGCTGTAAGTTGCAGAGATGATATTTTTTGAAATTCTTTGATACTGGCAGTTCTTATCAAGGTAACATTCAGTAGATGCAAATAGCATATAAGAATAATTTCACTTTCAGACAACATGCAGGAATTTTACTCATCATTAGAGTTTGAAAGATGACAGTATGATATGCTTGATTTCATGACATACAAGGGTATCAGGTAACTTAAGTGAAATTTTTCGTTGTGGAATCAGAATGAGAGTGATATGTTGGACAAAGTTGTTGTTGGGCTGCTTGTTGTGTCACTGGAGCAGAACACCAGAGCAAGAGAGTAAATCCCAGAGCAAGAGAGTAAACCAATCACCCTTACTGGATCTAACCAGATATCCTCCAACCCAGATATGTTGTGTGTCTGCATGTCTGTTGCCAATGCTAAGCAGTCTGTAAATATATGTGTCACTACAGCATCTAGGTTCTGAGTGTTGTGTTGGGTGATGGCCACAGCATAGTCTGCTCGAGTGTACTGTACAGTCTGCTCTGTTTAACTGGGCCTCTGATTCATGTACGGGTGGTAGAGGGAAGCCAAGGACTGCGTTTGGCCCAAAACTACTATGGGCCAAGTTTGTGAATGTAGTGTATATGTGTTTGGTTATGTTTGTGTGAGTAGATTAAGGTGTTGGAGTGGTGTTATCTCACTGTGGTAATGTTCTTCAGTGTTTTTGATGCACCTTAGCACTGGTGGGTGGTAGTGAATGTAGCGTAATGGGTGTTGTGGGTTTAGTCTGGCAGTTGCTATATACTGTGGTCCCTGTATGTCCGGGTGTTTGTGGACATCCAATACTTTGGTTTCCATATATAAATGTTCAGTGGGTGTGGTCAGTGTGCAGCCTGTGATTATACATGACGATTTGTTCCGTGTGATCTGTAGTCTGAGTTGTGCATGTGAGATCGATGTTGCCCATGCTGGACTGGCATAGTCTAAGACAGACTTGATGTACTATTTGTATATTAGTTTGTTTGTGTCCTTCTCTTGTCTTCCATGCCCATGACCACTTTGAATGCACTATGGCAGGTGCTGCAATTGCATGTGATGTCTGTCATGTGGTGTGAAAGTCATGATGGTTTTGTGCAAGATGCCGGGTATTGTAGGCTGGTGGGTGTTGACAGAAGTAAACAGTTTAACTTATCTGCTGCAATGTGCATCTTCAATAGTGAAGTATGGATTGAGTGGTACAAGAGAGAGAAAACACATCTTTCAAAAGGAGAGACTGAATGCATGAAGCCATGATTAAAAGTTTGGGATGTGTTCAACATCACAACCTTCCCCATACAACTGGTACTGTAAACTGGATTTATATGCAGTAATGGAAAATTAAAAGGTATTATTCTGTATATTACTGTGGAATTAACTGCAAAAAGCACAGCAAACCTCTGCCATCCACTCCACAGCAGATTATGAAAACTAGGGGCTCAAACAGAATGCAAAAATCATAGGTAGCCCTAAAAGGATTTCAATAACAATACCATAATTATTCCTCAAACCATTTTCTCTGACAATACTTTCTGTTAGATTCCTCCTCCTCCTCCTCCTCCTCCTCATCATCATCATCATCATCATCATCATCATCATCATCATCATCATTTTCATCAACACCACCCAAAAGACATAACATGCCTTACTCACCCACAGCAAGCAATGGGCGGAGAGGGGAAAAAAATCTATCTATCTATCTATAGCCCGACGCCCTAATCCCGCAAAGGGTGGCCGCAGACAAAACGCCTCCAAGTCACTCTGTCACCCACCATTTGACTCCCCTCCCCCCAACTCACCCCCCCTCCCTCATATACCTCTCAACTCCATCCCTCCACCTCATCCTCGGTCTACCCCTCCCTCTCCCTCCCTCCACCTCACCTACATACACCCTCTTAGTCAGTCTTTCATTCTCCATCCTCTCCACATGTCCAAACCACCTCAGTGTATTTCTCCTAATCTTTTCAACCACATCCACATCTACCCCACAACGTTCCTTCACTTCTTCATTCGTCAACCTGTCCCTCCCTGTCACTCCACATGCTCCTCTCAAGTAACTCATTTCCACTGCTCTCACTCTTGACTTGTTCCCCTCTTGCAAGGTCCACGCCTCGCTTCCATACGTCAGGGTAGGGATCACAATACCATCATGCAGTGACTTCTTAACTTCCATACTCACCTCCCTATTTCTCATCACTGCTTTCAGTGTGCCAACAACCTTCCTTCCCTGCTGTACCCTTTCACATACTTCATCTCCCAAAGTTCCATCCTTACTCATCACACTACCCAAGTACAGTACTTGAATGCACTCACATTCTCCATATCCTCACCATCCAACCTCACTGCACACTCTGTGACTTCATTCCTCTCAAAAAATAATGAAAATATAAATGTGGCTATGATATGGATTTACTATTCAGTACTGTGGTATTCAGAATGGAGGATTGGTTGTTTGCACAGTGAAGAAGGTATATTCTTCTAGGGGGACTGGTTGGCTGCAAGGTTATGAATGCACTAAGGAACAGTCTTTTACCAATTATTAACTACATATGAGTGCAAAAAGGGGACACTGAAAGAGGGCAACATCTCAATGACCCAAGCAGATGAGATGAAATTCCTATGAGCAGCAGCTGGGGTAAGAAATAAAGATGGAGTACTCTAAACAAAATTGAAGTATATTAATGTTTTAGTATGAAGGAAAGAGCACAGGGTATATACTGTGGTGCAGTGCAGCAGATGAAGAGAAATTCACAAACAGTATGCTTAGCTATAATACAGCTAACTGGTTGACAACAAGATTGAGGTTATGGAAAATTGTGTTAAGGAAGAGACAGAGCCTGAAAAATGGTTTTCGGTCAACAACCTTCCCAGTCACCTCTAATGATCCCAAAAGTCTGCCCTAACTATCTCAAAGTGGCCTTAAATGTACTGAACAATGATAGACACAATTAAAAATAATTTGTACTGCAAACAGCCTGATGTGTGGAGGTCGACCACAGAACCACCCAGACCACAACCCACACCATTACAAAGACCACACTTTCACCCAGACCACAACCCAGATCACAACCCACACCATTACCCAGACCACACAATCACTCCATATATCACCCATAACCATCACCTCCCACATCAGCTAGGTTCTGAGCAGTCACATGGCCCACACTGTGGGATATATTGTATGTCCATGCACTGGCTCGAAATGCAATACCTGGCCATGCTTAGCACCACGACCTGTGCTGTGATAGATTAACCTACATTGTGGTAACAGAAATCGACAGACAGCCTAGTGTGTTGTATACGTTCAGTGTTATGAGTACGCCTACCATATTTTCCTGTCTTTCCTTGATACACTACTTCATCTCATCCAAGAATTTCTTATTTTCAACTACCACTTTTCCTGCCTCCTTATTTGCTGACACGTAAACAAATAACTGTATGTAGTACGTATTTAGTACATTTACTACAAATTATCCTCAAGTTAAAGTATCCACATTCATGCACATATAGTACTTGCTCATTCTCTTGCTGATACACAATACAGTTTCCACATCCAAATAACCCACATTTTCTGGCTTTCCAACAATTTCCCATTCTCACTAAAGTGCTCTTGTTGAAAGAGAAATATAAACAGTACCTATATTTCTCTTCCTTAATATGGTGAACTCTTCCAGTGGTACTTCAAATCCTAAATGTTATGACAACTTTTCTAGACACCTCTATTTTTTTATCATTATAACTTTACAGAAACATCTATCCATCTATCTATTGCCAGATGCCATAATCCTGTAAGGGGTAGCCATTTATCTTTGGGTTACTTGTTTTATAAGGAGGGGCACTAACTCCATGCCAACCCACTTGATAACACGTAGGAGACAAGTATGGACTGGTTATACTCGTATGGTTACCACCCAGTGCTGTAAATGGTTTCCTGGCTTACAGGAAACCATCAGACTTGTCACTCAATGTAACTCCACCTGAAAAGGTAAGAGGAGTTACAAAAACTGACAAGAAAGGTCGGAGAAATAGGAAGAAAGGAGGGCAGACACAGAAAAAGAATGATAAAAGTGAAGAAAGTAGACAGCAATACCTCAAGTGAGTGGATGATGGTCACCACAACAAAAACAAATTATTACAATAAACCATACCTCTCCCTAAGTAATTCCAAGTCTCTAAAATGGTCCTCACTCTCCACTCCTTCCATTCGATACCAATTTCTGAAAAAGAAAAGTGTTACAAAATTATTTCTTATTCTAATGAAGCCTATGTACAGGTATACAGGATGCTTGAAAAAGAAAAATGAAATATACAAAAGGCTACCATTTATAATACCGGCCAAACCATAGTGACAACTAACAGTGCATTTGAAGAGGTAAAATCTATCTATCTAGCTTTTACCTAATGCCAAACTCACAAAATTTCTACCTTTAAGACACACAAGGCCCCATGCACACACACAACAACAGCACACCACTATACACTCCGCTGACACAGCAGCCCACTCACAAAATCAATGCTTCTTCCGCAATTATTTCTGTCACTTGTCATGAAGGAGGGAAGTAAATAATTTATGGAACTGGTTTCAGCCCAAAGCCAAGGTTTAGGCTATATAAATCTAAAAAGTCAATTACCTAACGTCATCCTTCAGTCCCTCCTATGCCTTCAAAGGGTTTAAAAGAGATTGGCTTATCAATATTTCATACACACTGTAACTGAAATATTATTAATAAATACCTTGGGTACAAAAGTAAACTCTGAGAGAATTATATTCTGTTGCTACCATTAGTGACTGGAATCACAACAGCGTATGTAATAACTGCATAGAGTACACTCTATTTTCAATAAAGTGTACACTGGTCTTTCCCACAATGCAATGGAAATCCAACATGAGGACCTTAGAGGCATGTCTGCTTAAACAGCAAGCAACATACTGAAGACAACTTAAGATGTGAGTGTACATTACCAGAACATTATTCAATATGCATAAGAATGTTATGGCTGTCATGCCAAAGTGATACAAATATGAATGATGGCACTACTTAACAGTATAGGAAGTGTACTGCATCTCACTCATCCCACAATGCAATGGAAATCCAACATGAGGACCTTAGAGGCATGTCTGCTTAAACAGCAAGCAACATACTGAAGACAACTTAAGATGTGAGTGTACATTACCAGAACATTATTCAATATGCATAAGAATGTTATGGCTGTCATGCCAAAGTGATACAAATATGAATGATGGCACTGCTTAACAGTATAGGAAGTGTACTGCATCTCACTCATAATTATATATGAAGACTGAATAAATGGAATAGCCTGTTTCTTATTAGTCATACACAAGATTGCGGGATAAAACACAGATTCGACTTTACTCATTATTCTGTCAGAGTCTAAAGACTGGATGTACATGCACAAACAAGAAAAGAACTATCAGTAAGAAATAATTAAATGACATTGGATATAGAAAAAAAAAAAAAAAATGGCAAAGATCCTCAAATGGAAGATTACTACAAGAGTAAAACTGATAAGAAGAAAGTGTACTAGGGATCAGGAATATTATCTATCTCAGACACAAAGTACTGCAATATGGTACAGTATGTTGAATTATAACAATTTCAACACACTTCAGTATACACGAAGACATAATGTATAACAACGTGCTTTAAGTATTAGCTATTGAAGACACACCCAATGGAGGATAGAAGCTGGGTTAAAAGATTTAACAAATGTTAATGAGGAGAATATAAAGATAGCCTAAGAGGCAGACCTAAGAAGACTTTGGATAAGGTCCTACAACAAGACCTAAGGGTTCAGGGACTGAAGAGATATGCTACCAGAAACTGTATAGCATAGAGATCCACCACCAGGCGGAAAGGGCCGACACATGCAACAATGTCAGTACAAAGCCTTTCAAAATACAATAAAATACATGAAAATTTTTACTTCTATATGAAATAATCAAATATTGTACTGCACTGAACAAAGTACCTACATGAGGGAAAAACACTCTTGCATAACTATCTGTCACGCTAACATACTAGGTGTGTCAGTGTTGTGTGTGTGTGTCCATAAATTATTCAAGGTCAGGCAGCTCCATCAGCACATCTATATATTGATTACCCTGTAGCGCCACCTGCCATGTCTGAAACAATAGCTAGCACTGTACTTCATAACATCCAATTTAAACTCCAATGCCATAGCTAATATATGCATACTTCAATACAGTGAACTGTATGAATGATGAAAAGTACAGGTATGTACTGTACTCCATTAGAGATCCTACTATATCATATACTACAGGATTATATACATACCTGTATTAATGTGAGGCTTACCATATAAAAGTGCAATATTGTAGCAGCTTAGATGAGTTCCAGTACTATTATCAAATTTTCAATAAAAGCAAAGGTAGCTACCTATCTACTTGTCTATTTGTGTATCCATCATGCAATCCTTTTTCCTCATCATAAGCATAAAGTCCAGGGGTTAGGTAACTCAATCCTAACATTTAAGGTGCGAGTGCCTTCCCATGAGTGATATTATGTGAGCAAGAAACCCCATCCATTCCTCTGAGGCAAACCCTAATGTTGCCCCTTACAGGTTACATCTGGTTGGAGTGACAAACCATCAGATCACTGGCATTCACTTGGTTATGTGGTTACCATCCAATATATTAAATAGTTTTCTGGGTTACAATAAACAATTTGGCTTGTCATTCAATGTAGAATCACCTGAAGGTTACACTACAATGAATGAGTGGTCTGTGGGTGCCTCCATATACCACAAGTAACTCTCTCTCTCTCTCTCTCCTGGGGAGGGGAGGAATACTTTCTCAGTGTCCATGCTTGTTGTATGAGGTGACGGAAAAGGGCCTTTTTGTCTCCAATCTTGCTCTCCTTATTGTGCTCTTCTCTTCAGTCCTACCTCTTTTCTTGATATTTCCTTGTTTCTTCCAGCCTTTATTTTCCCTCTACTCCTATCAGGTTAGATTTTTGGGTTTATGACATGGATAGTTTAAGGACCTCCCACTGTCATGGACCCTTCCTTCCTGTGCGTTAATGCTAAACCATTTCATCACCAAAACCACTTTAATCCCAGCCTTAGTGAAACATAGTCAATTTATGGCTTGGTATTATTTCTTGATTATTCCTTCATTCCTCTCTCTCTCTCTCTCTCTCTCTCTCTCTTTCAAGGCCATGTTTTTGAGTGGCTTTCTTTACCCTGTCTTTGTAGAAGCTGCCTAGCATGAAAAATGACCTAAAGCAGTTGCTGTTTGTTTTTCTTATTCCAATGTACAATTCCTCTCTAAACTTGCAATATGAGTAGATGGGAAGTTGTTGAATGCTGTGAGGAGTATGTACGATGGTGCGAAGGCTGCAGTGCGTGTGGATGGTGAACTAAGTGAATTTTTCCCTTTGAAAGTTGGTCTGAAACAGGGATGTCATGTCTCCATGGTTGTTCAATCTGTACATGGATGGGGTAATAAAAGAGGTACAAGGTAGGGTAGTGGATGTTGGAGTGGCCCTGGTGAGAGAGGATAGTGTTTGGAAACTCCCTGTACTGTTGTTTGCAGATGATACTGTGTTGTTGAGTGAAGACGAAGGGGGGTTGCAAGGCTTGGTGGATGAATTTGAGAGAGTGTGTAAGAAATGGAACCTAAAGGTGAATGTAGGGAAGAGTAAAGTGATGGTCTTTGATAGAGGTGAAGTTAGTGAATGTACAGCGAGGTTGGATGGTGAGGAATTGGAAAATGTGAGTACGTTTAAGTATTTGGGTAGTGTGATGAGTAAGGATGGAGGTTTGGAGGGTGAAGTGCTTGAAAGGGTACAGCAGGGAAGAAAGGTTGCTGGTTCCTTGAAAGCAGTGATAAGAAACAGGGAAGTGAGCATGGAAGTGAAAAAGTTACTACATGACAGTATTGTGATACCAACTCTAACGTATGGAAGTGAAGCTTGGACATTGTTGGAAGGACACAAGTCAAGAGTGAGGGCAGTGGAAATGAGTTATTTAAGAGGAGCCTGTGGAGTCACGTGGAGAGACAGGCTGACGAATGAGGATATAAAGGAGCGTTGTGGTGTGGATGTGGATGTGATAGGAAGCGTTATGAGGAATACACTGAGGTGGTTTGGCCATGTGGAGAGGATGGAGGGTGAAAGACTGACGAAGACAGTGTATGTGAGGTGGAGGGGGGAAGAGGGAGGGGGAGGCCGAGGATGAGATGGAGGGATGGGGTGGAGAGGTATATGAGAGAGGGGGGTGTGAGTTGGGAGCAGGGCAGTGAAATGGCGGGGGACAGGGCGACTTGGAGGCGATTTGTTTGTGGCCACCCCAAACAGGATTGAGGCGTCTGGCAATAGATAGAGATAGATAGATAGATTTCCCCATCTGAGATATCTGACAGCTGATTGGTGAGAAAAAAAAAAAAAGGGGGGTAAACATATACGGTACTGTATTTTACTTTACTCAGTGGAGCAAACACTGGGCAGTTTAGCCTGCACCACGTATATATTTACCTCAGGAAAGTACTGTACTGTATTCTGTAAAATCTATGCTACCGGTATATGAAGTATGAAATACAATAATGGAACTTTCTATTTACATGTACTATCTATCTATCTCATTTTCACAGCTCTCTCTCTTGATTTGAGTCCTTCCAACAAGGTCCAAGCTTCACTTCCACATGTTAAAGCAGGTATCACTATACTAGTTATGCATGCTCACTTCCCTATTTCTTATCACTGCTTTCAAAGAATCAGCAACCTTTCTTCCCTGTTGCACCCATTCAAGCACTTCATCCTCTAAACTTCCATCTTTACTCATCACACTACCCAAGTACTTAAATGCACTCACATTTTCCATTTCCTCATCATCCAACCTCACTGAACATTCAGTGACTTCATTTCTCTCGAAGACCATAAATTTACTCTTCCCAACACTGACCTTCAGATTCCATTACACACTCTCCCAAATTCCTTCACCAAGCACTGCAGGCCACCTTTGTCTTCACTTCACATTAAAGTACAGTACATATCATCTGCAAACAACAGTAGAGGAAGTTTCCATACACTGGCCTCTTTCATTAGGGCTGCTCCAACATCCACTGCCATACGTTGTCTCTCATTTATAACTCCATCCATATACCAGTACAGATTGAACAACCACGAGACATGACACATCCCTATTTCAATTCTACATTCAGAGAGAAAAATTCACTCAGTTCACTACCCACACACACTGCAGCCTTAGCACCATCATACATATTCTTCACAGCATTCAACAATTTCCTGTTTACTCCACATATTCTTAATATTTTCCACATTCCTTGTCTATCCACTCTGTCATATGTTTCCATCCAAATAAATGAAGGCAGCATACAACTTTTTTCCCGTTTCTAGAAACGGGACCAAAGGATGAATATCTGATCTACACAACCTCTTCCCTTCCTAAAACTGCCCTGTTCTTCTCCAACTATTTCCTCTGCTATTTCCCTAACTCTGTCAATAAGTATCCTACCAAAAACTTTTCCTATTACACTAAGATGACAAATGCCCCTATGTAATAAATGAAATGAAAAAATTAATCACAATGTCCTAGTCAGGATTTGAACTCAGGTCCCTGCACTCCCACACGTTACCACTGAGCCAAACACAGGATCCCTTTTTTGCCAACAGGCAATGCCAGCATTTATAGTCCCCATCACATCCCCCTTCTCTCCTGTTGGTGATTTATTTGGTGAGTTTCGAACAGACATGGTAGCATGGTACTGGAGGCCACCAATGGGGATGCTGCGGACCCCACTGAACAGCTCATCCCAAGGATGTAAGGACAAGTATGCTGTCAGCTGACCATGGAACAACATCAAAACTGCCAACCAAGCCTCTCCTCACCTTACAGAACCTTACAGCGATACAGGACGAAGGTCTTGTTAGTCTTCTACGTCCAGATCTTCATCATCTCACGAGTTGAAACAACTATGGTGGCCCGTGATGGTTGTTATTTTTTCCTCAAAATTGTATTTAATGGCTTGATTTTTCCAAAACCTGTCAAGAAGCTTTTCAAACAATATCATATTTTTTGTCTCAATCACTTCATTGGGTGAGCTGTTCCACACACCTACAATTCTTGGACTAAAAGACATCTGCCTCAGTTTTGTCCTACTCCATTCTTTTGTCAGTTGCTTGCTATTAGCATAGGTTGGTCCTTCGTTTCTTTGTAAAGTTCACCTCAGGGTCATATTTCTTTTTTTTTTTAATGCAAGGAAGAAGGAACCAAAGGCCAGGAGCCAGCAAACCGTTCCTTCCGAGAAAAAACAAAAACAACACAAAAGAGAGCCGAATTCAAGATCCATTCAGTTCGAGATGCCTGGACACACTGCGTTTGAAAAACCGGAGATCATAGGAAGTAGGAAATACAGACAGAGGGAGATAGTTCCAGAGTTGACTTGTTGCATAAATGAAGGACTGGGAGTAACGGTTAACTCTTGCACTTGAGAGTTGGACAGAACAGGGATGAGAGTTTGGTGTTACGCACCCGTCGTAAAGGTGGAGGAATCCAAGCAGACAGTTCGAGGAGCAGTGACTATTGCAGTAGCAACAGAAAAGAGATAAAGATGCAACCCTGTGGTGAAAAGACGGAGGTTGAAGGGAACCGGTAAGAGGAGGAGAGTTAATGAGATGAAAAGCCTTTGATTCCACCCTATTGAGAAGAGCTGTATATGGGGAGCCTCCCAACACGTGAAAGCTTTACTCTATACAGGGGCAAATAAAACCCGTGTATAAAGTCACAACTGTCAAGGGTAAAGAAGGTACCAAGTCGGCTTAGTGCACCTAATCTCCTGGAAGCAGATTTTACAAGAGATGTAATATGATCTTTCCAAGATAAGTCTCGAGTGAATTAAACCCCAAGCACCTAATGGCGGCTCTCTGTGGTGAACAATTTATTGCAGCCTCCCTGTTCAGTCTCTTAACCCTGAGGTCACACTTGATGACCTCGTCCCATGTCTTTCTCGGTCCACCCCTCATAACCCCATCCCCAATATTAACACTTCTCACCCAATTATCATCCCCCATCCTCTCCACATGCCCAAACCAACTCAATCTACCTCTCCTCATCACAACACCAATACACTCCAGTCCTATCCTACCTCTCAACTCTTCCATCGTAAACCCCCCCCCCCCAGACTTTGCATGCAGGGACGCATTACACATCCACCTAATCTTTGTCATTCTGTACATCTGAGCCTGCGAATATCCTCCTCCTTAACTGCCCAGGTCTCACTACCATACAGCATTACACTCCTAACACATGCTGCATACAAAGACCCCTTAGCATGTAGGGAGAGTCCTCTCAATGTCAGGAGAGGCAAGAGCTCCCTGAACTTCTTTCAACCACTTCTCATTGCTCGCTGGTTCAGTGGTAGCATTTTCGCTTGGCATCTGGTAGACGGGAGTTCAGACCTTGCTCAGGTTGCAAAAAGTTTCACTGATGAAGTGGGTGGTTACTGTCCCCCTTGAGCATGGGGACGGGTGTGTGTGTGTGTGTGAAGGTCACAGTCTTGCCCTTAGATCGGACTATATGGGCTATCAGCTCCCTTCCGGGAGGGTAAAAGCTAATGATCACGACCATCAAGTAATCTTGACCGACCCTGTGAATCACCCTAGCCACAGACCTAGCTCCAGCCCCACCTCCAGCACACAACATGTCTCCCAAATAACAAAACTCTTCCACACACTCAAGAGATTCACCAGCAAGTTCAATCCTTTCACGCCTGACAATCTCCACCTGCTCTCCCCAACACGCCGTGCACATAAAATCAGCATTTCTCAGAGTCTACCTCTGATACCACTACATCTCTTGTGCACCCATTTATCACAAACACCGCACAAGATGGAATATGGGTATTTATAGTACACCTACGATAACTGCATACGGTACTTCTTTTACCCCTTTTCCTTGGTGCAGGGGAATAATTATACTTGACTTCCAATCCTCCAGGACTCTACTTTCCTCCCAGGCCAATCTGCACACCTTCCATATACATTCTACTCCTATCTCTCCGCTATTTATGAACATTTAAAAAATAACCATTTTCAAAAAGCCCACTATATACAATAAAAAAATAACAAAGGATCCTGTTCACACTTCATTACAATAGGAAATCTGGAAGTACTGCATCACTGTCATATAATTAATGGAAAGTATTAATTCCTGAAAAAAGGACGATCTTATGGGTACCACACCAAACATTTAAATCACTGGACACTAAATACTTTGAAAACTGAAAGATAATAACCTGTACTACAGTACAGTATCTGCATAATGAATAATCACGTGTTAAAATCACCTGAATAACTCAAAATACAAGCTTATATCTTATCTGGGTATATATCACTATCAACAGTTTATCAGGCTGCAAACATGCATTCTCATTAATGCCCCTCTATTAATAAACTGATGATTCCTGATAACAGTTTTCTAATATACAACCCACGGTCACATTAACATGATATTTCCTTACTTATATTTAAGAAATTCCGTCATGGAGCCGTATTTTCCTTTGCCTCTCTTTCACCATGAACAACTGTGGTTAGACCAAATGGAATGTTTACATGTCAAAATATATACATTAAAAAGTACGCAAGCAATTTAATAGTTTCTTTAATTTTCATACGAAAAAATTATTCATAAAAAATGTATTCGTATACTGGCATCATAAGAAAATATCATTTTAAATAAATATACATTTGACAATTCTGCACGTATAACCTGCCTCAGCCGATACTTGAGGCTGGAATCAAGCGGTTGTCCGAGTCTAAAAAAAAAAAAAAAAAAAGAGAAAAGAAAAGAAAAGAAGAGAAAAAAAAGCTGTTCTACCTAGTTTCCACAACAGACAATATTGAAAAATCAGGACTACTCTCAGATTAATTGTGATATAAAATATGTATTCATTCCCACACCGGGTGGTAAATAATTGAAATGAATTACTGGAATGGGTAGCAGTGTGGAGAGGTTTGAAGCACTTGATAAATTTTGGAAAGATCAGAGACAAAAATTCAGTTATAAAGAACATAATTTATATCCACCACACGTGACCACCAGAGTGCCTCTTCGGTACAACATCTACGGTACGGTAATCTACGGTGCAGTTTGTGTGGCACCAGCATCCCACACATTGCATCACTGTATTATGAAATATCCTCTTACTGCGAAATACAGATATCCATAACTTATTATGCTGAGCAAATCTCGTGGTTACTTTGTGAATAAGTTAATTTGTATTCTCCGCGATCATTCTGAATTTGCACCAAGATTCTAGAAAGCATCGTATTTATTGCGTGTATAGTTAGGCATACAAATAGTTGCTATGCGGTGCATTTATCGGCAATTGCTACATTCATTACGTTACTCAATATTGGTACATATACTTTTACGACGTTGACTACGGCTTCCACACAGCTTAGCCATAGCCGCTAACAAATAGCCTATATTACTCAAGCCAATGTAAGAGTAAGTAAAATACCCGGGACTCCAGCTCAGACAGAAAAGTATACTACAGTCCCGGCTCCAGCTGCGACTAGAAACCACCACCGTGTAGCTAAAATAAGTGTCCGAACCAAAGAGCCGGCGCGCCAAGCGACTGGAAAAATGAAGGGCATACATAATTAAAAAAAAAATTAAGAGTAGTGAAGCTGAGGGAAAGAGAGAGAAGGGGGAGGGAGAGATCGTTTAGGCATTTTTTTTTTTTTTTCGTCACCGACCCTATGACTCGGTGATAAGGCAGTGCGATGTCATCATCCCAGGCTGTGGTAAGTGTTGCTATGCTTGTGCTTCTGCAGCCTATTGCTCTAAATGCTTCTTCTCTCACCTGTACTGTACATTTTATAGTATATACTGTATCCACTGAGTGTATATTGCTCCATCTCTTATTTGTTGAAGGAGGGTGTGACAGGACCCTCTTTTTTTTTTTTTCTTCTTGACCAGTGACTGTGTATGTTTCCTGTTGCGCGACCCCTGCGCTCTCGGCGCAGTGGACAAGACCCACCGCCTTCTTTTGTTTTATATGTATTCTGTATACCTTAATAATAATAAATATTTCAATAAATCAATCACTTCACGGCAGTTCTACCAGTATTAGAATCCAGTGCTCACTTTGGTATGGTAGCGATTGATTGCTTGATTGAAGGCATCCTTCCAGCACAGAGAAGTGTAACAAAGTTACGATTTATTTCCTCTCATAACCCATACTTATTTTTAGGAAGAATAGGAGATACAGGAATATTTTACACTCCTTTGCTTGCCCATCTTGCAGAAAGTAAAAACAGATCAAATGTTTTCCCTTAACCAAAATTTATTTTTGAAAAAAATGAGATACATGAGAAGATCCAAAGATCCTACACTTTTTTACCTTTCTGCTAAATATTAATAATAGTTATGACGGGAAATGTTCGTGAATCTTTCCCTGGGTTATGGTGGAGGTAAATTAAGATTTTTTTTATTGCAGCATCTATGGGAGAGGCAAGGACGAGTTTTATTGTTCGAGCTGATTGACTGATTTGAATTCGCGCCTGTACTTAAATAACGGCTTAACACATTCATAATTCTGTGACTTACACTCTTGTATAATACTTTTTACCTTTTCATATATTTTGTTACATATAAGATCGATGTACAAGTTTAATATTTAGATTTTGTCGATTTTTATAAAGTTTCTGTTGATACACCGACCGACGTGGCACCCTGAGGACGAAGCCGAAATGGCGGATGTAATTGTTAGGTATATGATTATTTTATTTTTATTTTACCTCCTTAGTGAAGACTACGGCTGACGTAGGCTTTCCTGGCAGGCCTCGAGGATTTACTGAAGAGTGACAAATCCCTAATATTCCAGAATACCGTCTAAGTTTATTCTACAAGATAAACACGCAGGGAAGTTGCGCCGGTGCAGGGTCTTTAACTTGCACCATCAGGAATACACACACGTCTCTAGAACAGGTATATACCCAATAAGAGTCACTTGCAATGAATTGAGTTTTGTGAATATTTACTGATTGCATAGTAGTAAGGTGCTGTGAGGTCATCGAGGGGTCACAGATTAGGCCCTAAGGTAGGACTGTTTTGACATCTCGGGATATACATGCACAACAGTGAAATTCCTTCCTCATAACGTTAATTGGTACTTGTTGAATATTATTAGGTAAACATACACCTTGAGGCAGTAGCAGCACCTTACCAGTTCCATTCATATTCCTTCAGTTTGTTTTCTGTATTTTAATAATATCAGAGTGGACTATATTACCATTTCCTGCTGAAAACTTTACCATTCTTTCAGTCATCATGTTCCTTAAGTCGTACCAACGATTCTTTGTTTACGACAATGGAGGAAATCTCCCACAGCGTACTGAGAGGTGTACTTCATTTCCCAACTTCCCAACTGGATGCCAGGTTAGGTTAGGTTAGATTAGATTAAATTAATTATCACTTACAGTTAAATAAGTTTGGGTTGGATTTTGTTAAATACTTAGTTTAGGTCAGTCTTTTTGCCATTACAGCTGCCCAGTTGACACAGTAGAACTTACCTATAAACATCCGGGGAAACAGATTTTGCATGAAACGTTTATTTGCCACCCCAGAAATAATTTTAAAAATATAACAGACCATCAGGAAGAACTGATTGGGTAAGGTGCTTCTTCTCAGATAAAGTGTTTACCTGTTTTTATAGCCTAGGTAAATTAGGAGTATGGTATATATTGATAAAGGGAACCCTGTATTTTTTTAACTGGGCAGCAGCAGCAACCCCAGTAACCTAGGTTATGTGCAATAATTTTGTCACCATTTTGACAGGCTCTGAAGGTCAGAAATTATCATCGGAAAAGGTATAGTGCAGAGAATAGTAGACCCTATAAATGGAGGACTGTTTTTCCTGGCATGAGTTAGGTGTAAAAAAAAAAAAAGGAAACTAGGAGAGCTCCTGTGCATAAAATTTACAAATTGTATATATATATATATATATATATATATATATATATTTTTTCAGTAAACTGTATCATGATAGCTTTATCCTGTGGATTGCACGATTACTGTACATTTTTTTATCCCACCTTGTGGTGTGTAAAAAATGAAGAAATTTATTTGTTTTTGTTTTTGTTTATTATAAACTCAGAAGATAAACATCCAGGGCATAATCTGGTGAAAAAAAAACTCTCTCTCTGTCTTTGCGCCATGCGTAAGTTTACGTAGGGGAGCAGTGAAAAAAAAATATATATATTATAAACATGAAGATAAACATCCAGGGCATCATCTGGTGAAATCTCTCTCTCTCTTCGTCTTTGTGTAGCGTCATGTGTAAGTTTACATAGGGGTGGAGTAGTTAGCGGTGATGCACAGCCAGCACAGCCTGAGCTGTTGCTCGCAGTGCGACGTTACCCAGCCTGAGCTGTAGCTTGCAATCCACGGGTTAAAAAGTTGCAGAAATGCTTAATTTTGAAGATATCCGCTATGAAACCACCAGTTTTACATGGAAACTATGGCAGATGGCCACTTGTCATGTCAAACATCTAGGTTGATTCATCTCCAAAGTCAATCTCACTAATCGTTCGGTTCTGCTAACCTAACCTAATGTGATCTAACCTAAGCTAACACAACTTCACAACCAAACATAAGCCAATTGCAATGTACTTATTAACCCGTCACATCCCGAGCTGTTTCGCACCTCCGACACGCCCCAATCCCGAGGTATTTTCGGAAATAATTTTTTTTTGGCTAAAACCTCCGCTTTTGGTGAGAAACATTGAAATTTCATAGAGAAATCGCTCACTTGAGGTTTAAAATACTCGATCCAGGTAGCAGTACCTCCTTACCTGACTGGGTTTTCTAGCAGGCTGGCACCAAAGAAAACGAGTTCTGTGGGAGGGTAACTATTTCCCACCACTCATAAACGGTATTTATTTATTTACTTGATATGAATTTGTATGTAGTATGAGAGTATATTGGTTTTCAAACAGTAATACTGTGTAGGCATTATAAGCATTGTTTCACTCACTAACTCATCACCATACCTGACCTTCTTTTGGCACATTACGGTACCTGATCATCATTTCTGACTGTTTCTTCCTCTAATGCTATGTAAACTTTGTCCTTCACATTGTCATCGATTGGGGAATCACTTTGGCCCTGAATGTCTTTATTGGCCAGGTCACTGGTAACAGGTGAACTGCCGAGACAATGGCGTGCGGGGGGGGGGGAGGTTATGCAGTGTAAGGTATTGTCCCTACTTGGCATCTTGTAGAGGAATAGAGGAAGGTGTCCCGTGTATACGTACGAAAAATCACGCGCGAAAATTAAAAATTGTGCAAATTATGAACCTTGCAATTGCGCGACGTACCAGTACGTCGACGGGACTGGCAAATGCAAAATGTTGCAACATACCTATACGTCGACGGGGCGCCTTGGGTTAATATTAATGGTGTGTCCTTGCTGTTCTGGTCATTTAATTTTTCAAAGGTTAGGAGAGGTCTCACATATCATAGGGAGTGACTGATGCAGATGTCACATATACAGTCAACCATTATGTGATAATTTCCTCATCCCCTTAACCCCCATCTGCTGGGCAGTGTCTACAGTACAGTATACATGTCATAATCTGGTTTCAACGGGGTCGCTGGGTAGCGGGTAGACATGCAAGCGTCTTCCCGCCACTATTTCAACTGGCCACCATTTCATCTCAGTATCAAACGGATAGGAGGGAATCCCTCCATAACACACAGACAAGAGTAAGTTTGTCCTGTGCCTTTGTCAGGTTTACAACGATGTCTTCAGGTTCCTGTTTGATTCCTTCCATGCTGCCTGTAACAAATTGCATCATCCACCCCTGCCAAGCCTCTTTCCAAGGAAACTAGAAAAGTGCTCAGTGATAGTGCCATAAGGCATGCCTTGGGTGCAACAGTGTCCAGTCTATGTAGTAGTGGAGAAGTTATCACGATGAGAGCAAAGCCATATAGTCGGCACCGCAGTCAGGTGCACAAACATGTCCTGCTCTCTCGGCGAAAATTAGTTCTTTTCCTCACAGTATTACTCATCTGTGCAACAACCTACAGACCTAGGGATATTTTCATTCACAAGAAGAAGAGTTGGTGAGTAATATGGCCTTTAATTGTTTCCCAAAGTGCTATACACTCAAACCTCCATTTAAGGGATTTCGGATTTAAGGGACTCCATATTCTACCTGACAAATGGACGAGACCATTCAAAAATGATACGTAATATCTAGGTTATACACATTAATATGTTTCTTTATGCAGTACCTGTAAAATAATAATAATAATCATATAAATAAGTGAAACAATCATTGCATTTCATAATGATTGTCTTTATTTGTGGTAAAACAATGGACATTTTCAAGTAAGGGACAAGTTGAGTCCCCATTAGTCCCTTAAATCAAGGTTTGAGTGTACTTTTTGAAATACTATCATACTAAGGTTTGGAAACATGCAATTTCCGGGAAATTGCCCATAGTAAGGTGATGGCTGTGTTAGAAATAGCCCGGCGTTTGGGGGTTAATAGGCGAAGGTGTTGAATGGTGCTTTACCATACCGGTGCTGGTGACATCAAGTTAGCACAAGCTAGCTATATATAATTGCAAACAATTTTGGGAAGGGAACAAAGGTCACTGGTATGTTTACATGACCCTACTCTACCATCCCAAGCACGCAGGCTGTCACATCATCTCATGTTTTCGCCCATATGTTTTTGTGTTAACTGCACATGCCCCATAATTTTATGAATTCTTATGCAAATCATAACGAATCACAGGATGGGTTCAGCGGGCTAAAGAACATACTGCCAGGTGTGCCAGATGATTCTCTTCATATCTGTAAGAAAAAGAAATTGATTTTAGAACTCTGAAGAGATGGTCCCAGGACCGGGCAGGGGAGCACTTAAGTTTTTGAAGGCACAGCTATTGAAGGGTTTACATTGTTTGAACATCTTAGCACCTTTATTTTTTATGTACAGTTGCCATTTTTGCCTTTACATACACTGCAAAGCCTTATGAAACCCCATTTTTCTACATAGAATTGCCAGTTTTGCTTATTTGCTTCCTGTGTTTGAGATAGAAATAATCATTATCCAATCAGTTTTCAGTGAGCGTAACCCAGTAGTATAGCAAGGTTGACCTGTACTTCAGTAATGACTTTTATCAGTGTTCAGTCAAACAGTGTGGTACTCCCAAGAGGGATGGAAAACTGGAGCTCCCATTTCATTGGCCCTCGGAGACTAGCTTCTGACCCACCCCCTTTGCTGAACTTTTTCATTGTTTTAGTAACACAGAGTAGGCCAGCATGTTATCCAAGTTCCTCTAACTGTCAGCACCAAAGTACATGCACATTATACATTACACTTCCTTTTCAAAAGTTTGTAAAAAATGGCACCTCAGCACCAAGCCTTGGAGTTCCCAGAGGTGGGAAGGGAGAGACCATAGAAGCCCCCACCATCCCTCCTTCTCCCGGTGATGACCAAATGAGATGGCTGGAACCACTGTCTGACTCACTTCTTCATTTCTGCAACATTCGTGGCTTTTCCTCTAACTTTCTCATTGTTGAACATCACCTCTTCTCTATACCTCACCTCTTCCTCACAGAGACTCAGCTGTCTAAGGTGACTGATACCAAACCCTTCTCTGTATCCTCCAACTTCCTTTATACTCATTTCAGAGCCAAAGGTGGATGGTGTGTATATGTATCCCATGACATATCTTGCTCTTGTGTTCCTGAACTTGAATCTTCTGAATTCTCCACTCTCTGGTTTCGGCTGTTTTGTCATTCTCTGATTAAGTATATCTGTGCTGTTTATGTATCCCCTAATTCTATTATGAAAAGTTCTTTGACTATCTTACTTATAAGATGGAACACATCTTAGGAGGAGGCTGTAGCACGGGCTGAACAGGGTAGTACTCCCGAGGGGAATGGGAATGCTGGTGATAGGGAGAGCTGGAGCTCCTGTTTCACTAGCTATCTAACCATCCCCCTTTGCTGACCTTTTCAGTGTGACAGTAACATGGAGAGTAGACCAGCATACTCTCCCAAACATTTCCTCTATCTATGCACTACACCACATGCACTGTACATTTCACACAACGTATCCCACTACGTTACAGGGGTTGGCGCCAGCAAGGGCATGCGGCCAGAAAACTTTGCCCCCGCTACCTAGTGGCGGACTTCTGGGGGGAGGCATGGCGGGGGTTCCGCCAGCATAGATCGTGGGTCCAGGGCGAGATGGGGCTCGGGCCTGTGTTAGAGGGTACAGGGCATTGCGGTTCCCAGGCTGCTGCTTCCACCCAATAGAGAGGGGCTCGAACCTGAGAGTAGCACCCCAGGAGGCTGCCCTATCAGTGGGTGTATAATGGCTGGATAGTTGCAGTACCAAGACGCGCTTGGAGGGTGTCCCTGCAGCTGTCCTGGCAGGGTGCCCTGAGGCCACTACCACAGCCACTGGTAAGCTTGTGGGCTAGGGGTCCCAGATCCATTGCCTGGACCTGGGACTGTGCAGTGAGTGGGACCTGTGCTGTGTCTGTCCCCCTTTATTAATACTGAAGATGACAAAACAAAATAAGTTTCAAAGCAAGCCTGAGGACAGTAAATCACCCATGGGGATGAGGGTGGGTTCATGGAATGTGGGAAGTTTGAGGGGAAGAGCAGGGGAAGTTGTTGAGGCATTCAGTAGGAGGTGGGTGGATGTGGCGTGTTTGCAGGAAGTCCGGTACAGGGGTGGATCAGCCAGAAAGATTGTTGGGAAGGACTGTTGCTATAAGTTGTTTTGGCAGGGGGGGACAGACGGATATGGAGGAGTTGGTGTGATGGTTGCGGAGAAATGGGTGGAATATGTTATGAATGTTTTGAGAGTAAGCGATAGGATATTGGTAGTGAAAATTCTGTTGGGAAGAAAGATAGCTGCGATTATATCGGCATATGCTCCACAGGCAGGATTGGATGAATCAGAAAAAGATAGATTTTGGGATGATTTAATACGTGTAGTGGGTGGTATGCGGGATGATGAGGTAGTGATTTTGGGAGGGGACTTAAATGGTCATGTAGGTGAAGCAGCACAAAGTTATGAAGGAGTGCATGGGGGATGTGCGTATGGTCTAAGGAATGCAGAAGGGGAAAGGATACTTGAGTTTGGGGAGGCAATGGACATGATTGTGTGCAACACATATTTTAAGAAAAGAGACAGTAGGTTAATTATGTATGAGTCTGGGGGAAATAGCAGTCAGATAGATTATTTTCTGGTTAGGAGGGCCGATAGGAGGTTAGTGAGGGATGTTAAAGTTATAGGAAGTGAGGAGTGTGTGCAGCAGCACAAACTGTTGATTTGTGATATGGTGCTTAAAGAACAAGTGATGAAAAAGAGGACTTATGTACCTAGGAGGAAAATACGGAAGCTGAAAAACCAAGTAGTAAGGGATGCCTTCTATAGTGAGTTGAGGAGAGTGGCGGCTGAACAGGGAGCTGTAGACAGAGGTGTTAATGAACAGTACAGAGCCCTCAAGAACAATTTCTTGAGAGTTACTGATGTAACATGCGGCTGGACAAGAGGACCACCAAGTCATAAAGTAACTTGGTGGTGGGATGAGGGTGTAGAAGCTGCAATTAAGGAGAAAAGAAGGCTTTTCCGGGAATGGAAGAAGGGTGGTAGCAAAGAGGAATATTTGGCTGCTAAGCGTAGGGCTAGAAGAGAGGTATACAGGGCAAAGTCTGAGTCACAGAGACAATTACTTGATAACCTAAATCATGGGGAAAGGAAAAATATATTTAGGGTGGCAGGTCAGGTGAAGAGGGATAATCGGGATATCATAGGTGAGCAGTGTGTGAAGAATGATGAAGGAAGGGTAGTGGTGAACAGTGAGGATATTAAAGATGCATGGAGAGAGCATTATAACCGGTTGTTGAATGAGGAGTTTGACTGGGACAGGGAAGGTTTGGAGCCAGCAGATCCAGTGTCTTGCCCTTGGCCTTTGATTGATACTGCTACTCTGAGTGAGGCAATAGGCAGGATGAGGGTGGGGAAGGCAGCAGGTGTGTCTGGGTTGACTGCCGAAATGTTGAAGGCCTCAGGCGATATAGGGGTGAGTTTAGTCACTGACCTGATAAATAGGATTATTTATGAGTGTGTTGTCCCAGATGATTGGCTGAAGAGTGTAATTGTAAATGTGTATAAAGGGAAGGGTGATGCCCTGGAAAGAGGAAATTTTAGAGGTATAAAGCTTTTAGATCAGATAATGAAGGTAATGGAGAGAGTTTTAGAAGGTATGATTAGAGAAAGAGTGAATATTGATGAGATGCAGTTTGGGTTTATGCCAGGTAGGGGGACCACTGATGCCATATTCATTGTTCGACAGCTTCAGGAAAAATATATTGGTAGGAGAAGGGATCTTTATTTTGTTTTTGTTGATTTGGAAAAGGCCTTTGACAGAGTCCCTAGAGAGGTGGTGAAGTGGGCAATGAGAAAGCTTGGCTTGGAGGAATGGCTGGTTAGGGTGGTTATGGCCATGTATATGGGTGCTCACACCCAGGTGAGAGTGAATGGAGATTTGAGTGATGAGTTTTCCGTGAATGTTGGAGTGCATCAGGGGTCAGTCTTGAGTCCCTTGTTGTTTATCATGGTACTTGAAGCCCTTTCACGTGACTTTAGAAACGGACTCCCGTGGGAGTTGTTGTATGCTGATGATTTGGTGTTGATTGCAGAGAATGAAAGGGAGGCGGAGGAAGGGTTTAGGAAGTGGAGAGATGGTATGGGGCAAAAGGGTTTAAGGGTAAATGCAGATAAAACAAAAGTGATGACATCTAGAGCTGGTGGCGGTACTGTCAAAGACGAGGGAGAGTGGCCATGTGCAGTTTGCCACAAGGGCGTGGGAAGTAATTCCATCTTGTGCGGTGTGTGTGATAAATGGATGTAGTGGTATCAGAGGTAGACTGCGAGATAATGCTGATTTTATGTGTACGGCGTGCCGGGGTGAGCAGGTGGAGATTGTCAGGCATGAAAGGATTGAACTTGCTGGTGAATCTCGTGAGTGTGTGGAAGAGTTTTGTTATTTGGGAGACATGTTGTGTGCTGGAGGTGGGGCTGGAGCTAGCTCTGTGGCTAGGGTGAGAAGTGGTTGGAAGAAGTTCAGGGATCTCTTGCCTCTCCTGACATTGAGAGGGCTCTCCCTACGTGCTAAGGGGTCTTTGTATGCAGCATGTGTTAGGAGTGTAATGCTGTATGGCAGTGAGACCTGGGCAGTGAAGGAGGAAGATATTCGCCGGCTCAGACGTACAGAAATGACAATGATTAGGTGGATGTGCAGTTCGTCCCTGCGTCCAAGGCCTGGAGGGGCTGGGTTTACAATGGAAGAGTTGAGAGGTAGGATGGGACTGGAGTGTATTGGTGTTGTGATGAGGAGAGGTAGATTGAGGTGGTTTGGACATGTGGAGAGGATGGGGGACGATAATTGGGTGAGGAAGGTGAGAAGTGTTAATATTGGGGGTGGGTTTATGAGGGGTAGACTGAGAAAGACATGGGATGAGGTAATTAAGTGTGACCTTAGGGTTAAGGGACTGAACAGGGAGGCTGCAATGGATTGTGCAGCGTGGAGAGCCGCCATTAGGTGACCAAGGCCGACACATGCAAGCATGTTGGAGCCTTTAAAAACGAAAACGAAACATCCTATCAATTTCTCCTTTCTCTGAAATCTCCATTCTACATTATTTCATTGTTCACCACCACTTTTGGCTTTGCTCTCCCTTCATTGATCCACCTGGTCAACAAGCCAACATCTTTTGTATCCTTAATGACTTCGAGCTTGTACAGCACCCTACCTGTATCCCTGACTGGCTTGGAGAGAGTTCCAGCATACAGTCCCGATACTTGACCTCTTCATTACAACTAACCCTTCTGCTGATTCATTCATTCATTCATTGCCAGACGCCATGTATCCCAGACGGGGTGGCCAAGGGCTTAGAGTTAATTGTTTTACAGGGAGGGGCACTAATCCTCCACCAACCCCACTTGACGTAGGGATGCCAACAGCATCTGGCGTTCCCAGGCGGTCACCCATCCAAGTACTAACCAGACCCAACGTTGCTTAACTTCGCTGATCGAACGGGAAGCGGTGTACTCAACGTGGTATGGCCGTTGGCGCTTTTAATAATTTCTCTCCTTTAGGCTCCTCTGATCACAACCTTATCACTTTAACCTGTCCTATTGCTCCAGTAAGGCCTGTGGACCCTCGCAAGAAGCAATGGCTGTGGCTCTTTGGAGCTGCTGATTGGGAGGCCCTCAGACAATACTTTCCTAATTTTCCCTGGAATGGATATTGCTTTTGTGGATGAGAGCCATCTGGGTGTCCCTTGTGCATTACGGGGTTACTTTCTTGGGCATGGAAACATTATTCTCTCTGGCATGGAAGAATACATTCCATTCTCTTATCCTTTGAAAAAAATAAAAATTAAAGAAATAAAAACTTGGTTTAATCATGCTTGTTCTATTGCTGTCCACAACAAGGAGAGGGCCTACAAAAGGTAATGGAACCAACCCACCCCTGAATCTCATTTTTGTTTTTGCCAGGAATTGTGCTAAGTCTGTTCTTCGTGCTGCCAAAAAAAAAAAAAAAAAAATCATTCTTACTAGATTCTCTGAGCCCTCCAACTCAGATCTGTCTAGTTTCTTCTGGTGCCTTATAAAAAACCTTTCTAACAACTTCCATCCTCTTTTCCGCTCTGATGACTCTGTAGCTATTTCATGTACTTATAAAGCAAAGCTCTTTGTTCAGATTTCCTCCTGTAGTTCCACCTTAAATGATTCAGTGCTGTTCCTCCATCACTTCCCCCTCTGACTTCCTCATGGCTGACATCAAAATTTCTTCAGGTCTGTTATCACTGGCCTCAATACTAACAAGACATATGGGCCTGATGGGGTCCCTCTTGTTGTTGTCGAGAACTGTGTTTCTGTGCTTCCACCCTGCCTAGGTACTCTCTCTCACTTTTGTCTCAACTTGTACCTTTCCTTCTTGCAGGAAGTTTGCTCTTATGCAGCCTGCCCCAAAGAACGGGACCATTCCCAACTCTCTATCGCGTAATTGCTTCAACATCCTGTATTTCAAAGTTTTTGAATCTATTCTTAACAAAAAAAAATTCAAAGCACCTTTCCTACCACAGCCTTCTTTCCGATCGTAGTACGGGTTCTGCCAGGTATACTCCACTGGCAGTCTTCTCGCCTACCTTTCACATTCCTTGTCATCCTCCTTTTGGGTCTTTGGCGAAAGCTTTGGCATTGAACTTGACATCTCAAAGGCTTTTGGTATAGTATGGCATAAGATTTTAATTTCCAAACTGCCATCTTACAGATCTGTGCCTTTATCTCTAGCATCCTTTCTGGTTGTTCTTTAGCTGGTGTTGTAGATGGTCACTGTTCTTCTCCTGGAGCTGTTAATAGTGGTGTTTATCAGGGCTCTGTCCTATCACCAACTCTCTTTCGTCTAATCGTCAATAACCTTCTGAGCTGGACATCTAACCCTATCCACCCATATGCTGATGACTCCATCCTTCACCATTCCATTTGTTTTCTGTATCATCCATCTCTTTAGTTACCGTACTTCAACAAACAAGGGATGAGGCTATGGCTTACCTAATATCTGACTTGGATCATATCCCTGATTGGGGTAAGAGTAATCCTGTTAGTTTTAATGCCTCAAAAACTCAGTTATTACATCTCTCACCCTGACAAAATCATCCACAGGAGTATCCTCTAAATTTTAACAGTATCCAACTCAATCCTGCATCAATTTTAGACATACTTAGAGTTCCATTCTCTCATGATTTATCATAGAAAGATCGTATTACCTCATGTAAAAGCTGCTTCCAGGAGATTAGGTGTGCTAAGCTGACTCTGTGGCTTCATTACCCCTGCACAGTTGTTAAACTTTATACATGGGTTTTATTTGCCCATGCAGAGTATAACTGTCGTGTGGGGAGGCTCCCACTGAACTCTATAACATGCAGGAACATTCATATGGGTAGTGCTGCATAGTTTGTGTGCCCACCAACAGGGGCCCAGGGTGGCGCTGATGTAGTGGCAGCCATGTTTATGCACCTCACTTGATGCCCGCGCTTTTTAAAATCAGCTGATGAATCCCGAAAATGTAATGCCATGGTCCACTGCGCAGCTTATGGAAGCAACAGCTGAATGGAGACAGCAAGTAAGTACAGTGTTTTAATAATTGCATTACCTAAGGTGACCAGATTTATAGGAGCTAAAAGCGGGACATGTGTGTGTGTGTGTATAGATAGCTAGATAGACAAATAGACAGATAGATATAGACAGATATATACACAGACAGATATTGACTAATGTGACAGCGACCGCTGCTGCTGCTAATCAAACACTAATGTTTCCTACGAACTCGGAACTTACCGTACGGTACAGTGAATGGGTCGACCAAAGTCACCAGCTAGTGAGCATTACAGATTTCCTATTAATAATTCAGTATTTTATTTGGTTAGGAGTATGCATAATTTTTCTAATTCTTCCTAATTTCATAAAAGAAGGTCATGTTATATCTAATGCAATAGTAAGTTTCTAAAAGCGTTACAATTGAGATAATTTGCTCAAAAAGCGGGACGGACGTCCAAAAAGCGGGACTGTTCCGCCTAAAAGCGGGACTCTGGTCACCGTAGCATTACCGTGGTGGAGGCAGTGAATGTGGTGTTTCAGTATGGTGGCCAAAGTCACACACCCACTGCGGAGATAGCCCCTCCATATTATAGAGCTCAGTGGAGGCCCCCCACATACGGCTCTTCTCAATAAGGTGAAGTTAAAGACATCTCATTTCATTAACATTCCTCCTCTTACTAACTCCTTTTAGCCTCTGTCACTTCTCTGTACTGTTGCATCTTTATCTATTTTTCTGTTGCTACTTCAGTAATCACTGCTCCTCTGAACCATTTGCTTGCATCCCTCCACCAGTACATTGGGCATGTAGCACCCACCTTACAGCAAACTCTCATCCCTTTTCTGTCCAGCTCTTTAATGTAAGTTAATTGTTACTCCAAGTCCTTCTTGTATGTATCCAGTGAGTTCTGGAACTGTCTTCCTGTGCCTGTATATCCTACTGCTTGTGACCGCCACTTTTTTATATGCAGTGTGTCCAGGCATCTCGAAATGAACTGATTTTGAATTTGGCTCTAGTATCTCATTTTTATTTTTCTTGGAGGGAACAGTTCGTGGACTTCTAGCCTTTAGTTCTTTCTTTTTGCATTAAAAAAAAGGAAAATCTTCCTGCGATGAAGTGCCATTTGCAGCAGGGGGATACTGACTCAGTGCATGGAAAAACTCTACAGGGGCAAATGCTTGCTTGGGGTTGAATGGTTTGCTATTCTCGACAGACCAGGGTTGATAGCAGCAACAGCAATAACCCCAGGAATGTAATATACAATAGTCTTGTTCCATTAATTCTGTGTATTTTAATGCTGATGAATTCAGCATAGCTATGGTGAATTTTTTTTGTTCCTTTAACCCTCTCACGCACCATAAGTTTCCAATAAGTTTCCATGCCCCCCTACAGAACCAAAACCCTGCTCAGGCTGCCTCCGCTCATGCAGAAAGGAAAAAAATTCAGTGGCCAAATTTACCCTCAGAAAATGCATGCCGTATTTTGTGGTATGTTAGACGCTGCAGTGTGAAACATGGACCCTAATTCTGGAAAGGAAGTTCTGAGAAAAAAAATATGTCTTGACCAAGACTACAGAAAGGTTGCTTGATATGAATATTTTTCACTAAAATACGCACTCCTCTTTCCGCACCTCTATTCATTCAGTATTGTATATCTGTCTTTGGTTTCTTTATTTTTATGTATAAGAAGGGTAAAAGACATGAAAACAAACAACCCCTTCCTTAAATAATGTTTCTGCATTCCATGACACTATCTTAACACATTAGATTCTTTCTTCAGTACTGTATATATGTGTTTGGTGTCTTTATTTTTATGTAAAAGAAGGGTACAAGACAAGAAAACAAACAACCCCTTCCTTATAAAACGTTACTCCATACCATGACGCCATCGTATCACTACCAGTTTGTTTATGAAATATGAAGTCCAAAGTGTCCGATTCCTTTCGTACAGTAATTTGAGACGTAATGTTCATCTCTATTAAAGTACACTAAATATGGATCAGTATATAAAGATAAGTATTATTTTTCATGAAATGAACATAAAAAAAACAAAACTCAATAAAACCCGTTCTTTCATACATTTAAGAAAATACAAAGGCCATGAAGTGAAGGAATACACTATCTCCAAAACAAATGCCTGCATATACTGAACTTTAGAATCACAGACAACACAACGAGGGTTTCAAAAATCAATTACAAGGAACGTTTACACCATTTTATGTACCCTAAAAGTACCAGAAGCCATCCTAACAAGGGGTAATTGAATTTCCTGATCGCTTGGCGCTAAACTGCTAAATTGCTAAACGCTAATAATGCTGTAATTTCGGGAAGTATTATTAAAGCTGGGAAAGGCCCCAGGAATTGATGGAGTGTGTGGTGAAATGCTTAGGTATGGGGGTGAGATTGTTGTGGAGTGGATATGGAAGTTGTGTAGATTGGCTTGGGAAGAGGGAAGGGTTCCAGAGGACTGGAAATCAGGTATAATTGTTCCTCTGTACAAAGGAAAAAGGGAGAGAGAAGTATGTGGTGACCATAGGGGTATTTGCCTTCTTTGTGTGACTGGTAAAATATATGGTAGAATACTCATTGATAGGGTTAGGCATATGACAGAGGAGCTAGTTGGAGAAGAACAAGGGGGATTTAGGAAGGGAAAAGGGTGTGTAGATCAGATATTTGTTCTAAGATGTTTAGTGGAGAAGTATCTAGAGAAGGGAAGGAAAGTGTATGCTGCCTTCATGGACTTGGAGAAAGCTTATGACAGAATAGATAGGCAAGGTATGTGGAAGGTATTAAGAATATATGGAGTGGAGGGGAAATTGTTGAGTGCTGTGAAGAGTATGTACGAGGGAGCTAGGGCTACGGTGCGAGTGGATGGTGAGCTGAGTGAGTTCTTTGATCTCAATGTGGGACTGAAACAGGGGTGTGTGATGTCTCCATGGCTGTTTAATATATATATGGATGGGGTTGTAAAGGAGGTGCAAGATAGGGCAGTGGATGTGGGGGTGGCCCTAATGAATGAGGGTGAGATTTGGAAGCTTCCGGTTTTGTTGTTTGCTGATGATACAGTATTGTTGAGTGAAGGTGAATGGGAGTTGCAAGGTTTGGTGAATGAATTTGGGACAGTGTGTAGGAGGAGGAAGCTGAAAGTTAATGTAAACAAAAGTAAAGTTATGGTGTTTGAGAGGAATGAAGTCACAGAGTGTGCAGTGAGGTTGGATGGTGAGGATATGGAGAATGTGAGTGCATTCAAGTACTTGGGTAGTGTGATGAGTAAGGATGGAACTTTGGGGGATGAAGTACGTGAAAGGGTACAGCAGGGAAGAAAGGTTGTTGGTACACTGAAAGCAGTGATGAGAAATAGGGAGGTGAGTATGGAAGTTAAGAAGTCACTGCATGATGGTATTGTGATCCCTACCCTGACGTATGGAAGCGAGGCGTGGACCTTGCAAGAGGGGAACAAGTCAAGAGTGAGAGCAGTGGAAATGAGTTACTTGAGAGGAGCATGTGGAGTGACGTGGAGGGACAGGTTGACGAATGAAGAAGTGAAGGAACGTTGTGGGGTAGATGTGGATGTGATTGAAAAGATTAGGAGAAATACACTGAGGTGGTTTGGACATGTGGAGAGAATGGAGAATGAAAGACTGACTAAGAGGGTGTATGTAGGTGAGGTGGAGGGAGGGAGAGGGAGGGGTAGACCGAGGATGAGGTGGAGGGATGGAGTTGAGGGGTATATGAGGGAGGGGGGGGTGAGTTGGGGGGAGGGGAGTCAAATGGTGGGTGACAGAGTGACTTGGAGACGTTTTGTCTGCGGCCACCCTTTGTGGGATTAGGGCGTCGGGCTATAGATAGATAGATAGATTATTAAATGAGTTATTTAAGAGGAGCCTGTGGAGTCACATGGAGAGACAGGCTGACGAATGAGGATATAAAGGAGCGTTGTGGTGTTGATGTGTATGTGATAGGAAGCGTTATGAGGAACACACTGAGGTGGTTTGGCCATGTGGAGAGGATGGAGGGTGGGAGACTGACGAAGAGAGTGTATGTGAGCGAGGTGGAGGGGGGAAGAGGGAGGGGGAGGCCGAGGATGAGATGGAGGGATGGGGTGGAGAGGTATATGAGAGAGGGGGGTGTGAGTTGGGAGCAGGGCAGTGAAATGGCGGGGGACAGGGCGACTTGGAGGCGATTTGTTTGTGGCCACCCCAAACGAGATTGAGGCGTCTGGCAATAGATAGATAGACAGATTATTTAATGCTGCAACTGTTTTTTCCAGTTTTCACTAACAGTAATATAAGACTGCTTCCTTCTAAGATGCTCTTGTATCGAATGAAACAAAATATCAGTAAGAGATGTCAGCCTAACAAGGGTTTTTGAATATCCATATGAGACAGATGTCTGTTACAATGACTCAACAAAAGTCATGCTAGCCAACCTCTCCAATCTGATTCCCTTGCTAGTTAGTGATTGGATAGCAAGTGATCATTATTGTCTTTCTGAAGGTTAGCAAGTGGTTCAAAAGTGATCATGTACTGTACTAAGAGTTGGGGGAATTCATCATTCATTCATTGCCAAACTCCATGTGTCCCAAACGGGGTGGCCAAGGGCTTAGAGTTAATTGTTTTACAGGGAGGGGCACTAATCCTCCACCAACCCCACTTGACACGTAGGGGGAATGCTAGGTGCTAAACTGCTAAAAAGTGTAATTTCAGACAGTACTGTTTAATGTTGCAGTTGTTTTTCCTATTTTTCAGTAACGGTAATACAAAACTGTTTCCTTCTATTATATTCTTGTCTCAAATGAAGCAAAATATCTGTAAGAGAAGCCAGCCAAACAAGGGTTATTGAATTTCCATATGAGACAGACGTCTGTTACGATGACTCAAATGTCATGCTAGCCATCATCTCCAGTATGATTCCCGTACCAGTGACTGAGTGGATGGCAAGCAAAGTGATCATGACTGCATTTCAGAAGGTTAGCAGGGAGTTCACCAGTGATCATGTTAGCCTGCAAATGTAGGGTGTATGCTAGATGCTAAATTGTTAAACTGCTATACCGCTATACTGCTAAACCCCCAGACCGTCACATGGCCAGTTGTAAACAAACCCTAAATTTTTTCTTGAGTGTGGGTGTTTCTAATTGTAAAATCTGAGTATATACACAAGTGAATGTAACTTTTTACAATAAGTCAAAGGTGTTTATGCTCTAAAAAATACTTGACTGCCAAACAGTGAGATGATCCTCTGTATAAGTGATTCTTTTAAATGGAGCCAAGGTCTTAGTCTCACCTTCAGGATGCAGGGGGATATTTGAAGGTGATTTTGAAACAAAAAAGTGCGTCTTCCACCCCATGAAATACGGTATATGGTTATAAATTGTAGCCCATCATCTTCGCTGATGTTTATACTATCAGATAAGCCAAAAAAAAAAAAAAAAAAAAAAAAGTACAGAAATGAAGCGAGAGTAAACCTTATTCAGGTGAAGACTAGCTTCCAACAACTTTCCAACATCACTGTGAAAAATTTTTCCCGTGATGTGCAGTCACAAAGGACATTTCCATATGCTGAATTTCACGAGCTTTCACATGAGCTTGGTTGCGATTTGATATGTCCAATAGCTTTTGAGTAAATCGAAAAAATAACAAAAACCGCCTAAAATCGTCTTATTTGTTTATTATTTTGTGTGTTATTAGTGACACTGTAACAAACATATACAGTATGTAAATTGAAGCAACGTTGGGTCTGGTTAGTACTTGGATGGGTGACCGCCTGGGAACACCAGATGCTGTTGGCATCCCTACGTCAAGTGGGGTTAGTGGAGGATTAGTGCCCCTCCCTGTAAAACAATTAACTCTGAGCCCTTGGCCACCCCGTCTGGGATACATGGCGTCTGGCAATGAATGAAATGATGAAAATTGTATCCAGTTTTGTAGGCCAAAAGTTAAGGAAGCCCATGATATAATTCACATTGTTATAACCTTTATTGTTATTGAGAAAATGAAATTTGAAAAGTTATGATGGATTGCATGCGGTAACAGCACGTACGCTGTGGCACGTATGCTGAGTACAGTGCTCGTCAGAAGTATCGAGCGCCCTGCGTCCCTCCTAGGAAACAAACCTTTCAACATTGAAAAAACATATAAATAATGCATTTTATTTAACTTTAGTGCTTCGTAGGGTAGCCTTTACATTTCTTCACAGACCTGAGACGTCTTGGAAGTGAAAGGGTGAGGCTCCTGAGGTGCTGGAGGGGTATTTTGTCCCAGGAGTCATGAATGGCAGCTTCCAGCTTAGGCAGAGAGCTCACGTCCTTCCCTTGGAGACTCTTCTTTACGAGGTACCAGAGGTTTTCAATCGGGTTGAGTCTGGGCTATTTCCTGGCCAGTCTTTCATGAGTGATACCTCACAGTCACAAAGCCAACTGGTGACTGATTTGGCCTTGTGAGCAGGTGCACCGTCCTGCTGAAACACTCATGCACCTGTTAGCTCGAATGAGTCTGGTAAATGATCACACAGAAGCTCCAGGTAAACATCCTGATTCACTCTAACATTCTTGGGAAGCACAATAAGCTTCCCCAAACCTTGACCAGAGAAACAAGCCCATACCACGAGTGAATCAGGATGTTTAACTGTGCTTTCTACGTACCGTGGGTCAAGTGGGTCACTACCTTTGCGTCGATACACACATGCTCCTCTGTTACAGGTAACACTAAACGTTGCCTCATCAGACCACAACACTGACAAACATTGCTCCTCACCCCAGTTTAGATATTTATTAGCAAAGGCAAGCCTACGAATTCTCTGGTTCTTGGTGAGAAGAGGCTTTCTCACATGCCTGTGACTTGTGTAACCAAGTTCATGGACCCTACGAGACACTGTTCTCACACACACACCTTACCAAACACTTCCGGGTTGCTCTCCTTTATTTTCCTTGCACTCGCACAAGGATTAAACTCCACTGCACGTTTTAAAACATTAACAGACCTTGGGGAAGTTTTCCTAGGCCTACCAGACCGCGGTTTCTTTGTGGGAACTTCACCACTGTTTTCCAACCGAAACTGCGCACACCAACGACGCACTGTCGATCGAGCCACACCAACCAATTCACTAATTTCCTTTGGTGGCCTGCCTCCTTTAGAGCAGTGATCTGGGATATGATTTCATTCGATAGTTCACGGGTAGGTGCCATAACAAAGTGGTGAAGGCCAAAACACTGTGGGACACTCGGTAAAAATGGCACAATTTGAGAGGGAGACACGGCGGAGTTCCTCTCTCTCAGGCAGCCCGTGGGCGACTGAGGCGGGAACCAACCAGCGTGTCAGAAGGCCTCAGGGTACCGTGATGTCATGCTAGCGCTGCAAACTTGTGGCTCAGTTTTTACCCCCTGAAATGGGTGATTCTTTTTTGGCCATCAGTATTGCACGGCTGGTGGTAGGCGCTCGATAATTTTGACGAGTACTGTATGTTCGTCTTTCGGAACTTTTCCCAAAATAATTATTTGCACACATAGGTTACTTTGTGTTACAAAAGTATGCATAAGAAATCAGCTTGATCATGCTTTCTTCTGATTTTTTACGCAACCTATACTTTACGAGTAAATTGACTGAGAGAATAGCAATGAAATGTACCACATTTTTATTATGAGAATATGTAGTAAACACAAATTTCTATCTATCTATCTATTGCCAGATGCCTCAATCCCGTTTGGGGTGGCCACAAACAAATCGCCTCCAAGTCGCCCTGTCCCCCGCCATTTCACTGCCCTGCTTCCAACTCACACCCCCCTCTCTCATATACCTCTCCACCCCATCCCTCCATCTCATCCTCGGCCTCCCCCTCCCTCTTCCCCCCTCCACCTCACTCACATACACTCTCTTCGTCAGTCTTTCACCCTCCATCCTCTCCACATGGCCAAACCACCTCAGTGTGTTCCTCATAACACTTCCTATCACATCCACATCAACACCACAACGCTCCTTTATATCCTCATTCGTCAGCCTGTCTCTCCATGTGACTCCACAGGCTCCGCTTACTCATTTCCACTGCTCTCACTCTTGACTTGTATCCTTCCAACAACGTCCAAGCTTCGCTTTCGTATGTTAGAGTTGGTATCACAATACTGTTATGTAGTAACTTTTTCACTTCCATGCTCACTTCCCTGTTTCTTATCACTGCTTTCAAAGAACCAGCAACCTTTCTTCCCAGCTGTACCCTTTCAAGCACTTCACCCTCCAAACCTCCATCCTTACTCATCACACTACCCAAGTACTTAAACGTACTCACATTTTCCAATTCCTCATCATCCAACCTCGCTGTACATTCACTGACTTCACCTCTCTCAAAGACCATCACTTTACTCTTCACTACATTCACCTTTAGATTCTGTTTCTTACACACTCTCCCAAACTCATCCACAAAGCCTTTCAGCTCCCCTTCGTCTTCACTCAACAACACAGTATCATCTGCAAACAACAGTACAGGGAGTTTCCAAACACTATCCTCTCTCACCATGGCCACTCCAACATCCACTACCCTACCTTGTACCTCCTTTATTACCCCATCCATGTACAGATTGAACAACCATGTAGACATGACACATCCCTGTTTCTACCCAACTTTCAAAGAGAAAAATTCACTTAGTTCACCATCCTCACGCACTGCAGCCTTCGCACCATCGTACATACGCTTCACAGCATTTACCCACACGCACTGCAGCCTTCGCACCATCGTACATACTCTTCACAGCATTCAACAACTTCCCATCTACTCCATATATTCTTAACACTTTCCACAATCCTTGTCTATCCACCCAGTCATATGCTTTCTCCAAATCCATGAAAGCCGCATACAACTTCTTTCCCTTCTCTAGAAACTTTTCCACTAAAGATCTAAGAATGAATATCTGATCTACACAACCTCTTCCCTTCCTAAAGCCTCCCTGTTCTTCTCCAACTAATTTCTCTGTTCTTTCTCTAACTCTGTCAATAAGTATCCTACCATACACTTTTCCTATTATACTAAGAAGACAAATGCCCCTATGATTACCACACACTTCTTTTTCCCCTTTTCCTTTGTATAAGGGAATAATTATACCTGACTTCCAATCCTCCGGGACTCTACGTTCCTCTCAGGCCTATCTGGACATCTTCCACATCCATTCTACTACTATCTCTCCCCCATGCTTCAGCATTTCACCACACACTCCATCAATTCCTGGGGCTTTCCCCGATTTAACTTTCTTCATTGCTTCCACAACTTCTATCCTACTGATCTCTTCCTGTCTTCTCACCTTCCTCCTTCTCCCAGCCATTCCCCAGCCACTTATACTCGCATTACTTCCATCCTCTACGTTCAACAATTCCTTAAAGTGTTCTCTCCATCTGCTCACTTTTTCTCCCTTCTCCACTAGTAATCTACCATTTGTATCTTTCACTCCCCTGCTAACTTCACTTCTACCCTGTCTTACTCTTTTCACCTCTTTCCAGAACATTTTCTTACTGTCCCTCCACTTTACACTCAAATTCCTTCCAAATTCCTCATCCACTCTCTTCTTACTCTCTCTTACTAATCTTTTCACCTCTCTCTTTCTACATATAACTCTCTCTTCCGCCTCTCAACTTCTTCCACGCCCCTGTTTCGCATCCATTCATTGTATGCTTTCTTCTTTTGTGCCACAGCCTGTTTCACCTCTTCAGTCCACCACGCTGTTCCTTGCACCCCCCTCCGTCTTCTCTTCCTTCCACACACCACATCACATGCTGCACATTTTTCTTCTGTAAATATCCTACATACACCTTCCACGTCTCCCATCGGCTCCAATTCATATTTGCCCAATCGTTCCTCCACTTCTCTCTTATACTCTGCCATTTTCTCATCCTCTTGTAACCTTTCCACTCTCCTTGCAACTACTCCTTCCTCTCGTCTTTCCCTTCTTCTATTCCTCCATCTTACTTGAATTCTAATTCTGGCCACCACCAAGTAGTGGTCAGAAAGTCCACTCCCCCAATCTCTATAAACTCTTGCATCCATTACACATCTTCGCATCCTTTCATCCACACACACATACTCAATCATTGCCTTCCTTTCATTCAGTTCACCACCCACCCTTCTCATCACTCGCCATGTATACCTGTGGATCATTTTATGCCTGAAGAGGGTATTGGCTATCACCAACCCCCTCCCAGCACAAATGTCCACTAACAGACTCCCATTCTCATCTATCTCAGCTGGCACACCCCACTCACCAACTATTCCATCCACCTTCACATTCCCAACTTTACCATTCATATCACCAATCAAAAACACTCATTCCTTCCAAACTTATCCATGCACACTTCTACATTTGTCCAGAACTCTTCTCTCACTCTTCTAGCACGATATTGCGTTGGCGCATACACACACACAATCACCTGCATTTGTATTCCAACTTTCAACTTTACCCACACAATCCTTGACCCAACTGATCCATACTGTCTTATGCTCCTCTTCCATCTTTTACTCACAACTATACATACTCCTTCCTTTGCCCTCTCATTCTCACCTACTGCACATATACCCCATCCATACTCCCATTCTCTCACATTTTCTCCTCTCCATTTTGTTTCAGTTATTCCACATACATTCACTTTCGCACCCTCAAGCACCTGGACAATCTGTCTCTCTTTCATCTCATCATTCGCTCCCCTTACATTCCAGGTTCCAATAACCATGTCCTTTGTCCGGTCCTTGGTCGTCATCGTTTGGTCAGTCCTTGTCCGAGGCTTATTGTTTGTTTTTTTAGTTAGTTGTTTTCCGGGGAGGGGCACTAACCCTTCGCCAACCCTTTTAGTCACATTTTACGACAAGCAGGGATACTGGGAGAGTATTCTTGAAAAAAAACCCCTACCCCCAGGTGTTTTAGTGTTTCTTGAGAGGAGATGGAGTTGTAGAGAGGAGGAAAGGTATGATCACAGCCTGTGTGTGTGTGTGTGTGTGTGTGTGTGTGTGTGTGTGCACGCGTGATGTGATTTACTGCTGTTTGCTTTCATCAGTATGGTACTGATGAAAGCATAGTCCTGTGCAGAGTGGGATATCACAAATAGGACATATATAGCTGGTGTCCCTCCTCTTGTGCAAATAGCACAGCAAACACCGCTGCCTTTTCTTGTGATTATCTCCAGGGTGTTAAGTCCAAGCGTGTCCTATCGTCGACATATCGACGGTGCTTGGATGGCAGTGCTCCTCCATTTCGTCGCTTCCATACTCCTGCTGGAGGTGCAGTGGCAGGAGCTGGCCGAGTAACTCTTGACGGGCCAGCTACTGCGGGAGGTGGAGCAGTTGTGGCAGTAACTGGCCGAGTTACTCCTGACAGACCAGATACTGCAGGAGGTGGAGCAGTTGTGGCAGTAACTGGCCGAGTTACTCCTGATGGACCAGCTACTGGAGGAGGTAGAGTGATGGTTGCAGGTAGAGCAGAAGCTGCAGTTGATGGAGTGGTTGCTGCAGATACTGGTGGTCGTTGTTGCGAGGGACGGTCAGGGGCATGGTGAAGGGCAAGACCTGATGCAGGCCACTCCTTCCCCCGGAATGCCAGGAGCTTGTGGCATATGTGTTCCTGGATTTCTAGGAGAGTCATAGGCCTGGTGGTGTTCTTTTTGTACAGGGTGTAGGCATTGAATAGGGCCGTGTGAATGAATAGAAGGTCAGTTTCTTGGTCCACATGACTAAGCTCCTTTGGGCAGGGTAGTATTGGATCATCTGATCAAAATGATCCACCCTGCCCATTTGCCGATTGTAGTCCTCCACCATGATGGGCTTGTTGAGGGTTTTGATAATGTGGTGGAATCTACCGTCCAGACCCTTTACCTTCCCATGCACCTGCTTAGGGGCGGTGGCGTCGCTGTGGAAGGTGGACATCATACTTACAATACGTTTGTCCTTCCACAGCATCACCATTACATTGCCCTTGTGCCTAACTTCCACTCCATCATCAGGAAGGCGTCTAGCGCTGCTGATGTCCTGCAGCCCCCTTGGTGCTCCCCTTGCAAGTCATACTGTGTCACACACACACTCCCTCTCTCAAGGGGCATTTGCACAGTAGTACAAAGTTGTAATAATTGTCCATATACAACTTGTATCCTTTGCCCTTCAGAGTTCAGTGAGGCCCCACACTGTGTTTTTCTAGACATTCCTTCCTCCCTGTTCGTTTCATATCGTTTTTCGTTTCATTTTTAAAGGCTCCAACATGCTTGCACGTGTCAGCCTTGGTCACCTAATGGCGGCTCTCCACGCTGCACGATCCATTGCAGCCTCCCTGTTCAGTCCCTTAACCCTAAGGTCACACTTAATGACCTCGTCCCATGTCTTTCTCGGTCTACCCCTCATAACCCCACCCCCAATATTAACACTTCTCACCTTCCTCACCCAATTATCATCCACCATCCTCTCCACATGTCCAAACCACCTCAATCTACCTCTCCTCATCACAACACCAATACACTCCAGTCCCATCCTACCTCTCAACTCTTCCATTGTAAACCCAGCCCCTCCAGGCCTTGGACGCAGGGACGCACTGCACATCCACCTAATCATTGTCAAAATTCCAAATGTAGCCATTCCTTGCTTCAACCAAGATGTAAAGTTTGATGGCATACTTTTGGGGCTTCATAGGGTTACATACACGAAAGGAGGGTTGCCCCTTCCAACTCAGCGATCCCTCATCCAGGCTAAGATGTTCGAACGGGATGTAAACCTCCTTGAACCTCTGAAGGAGATACTGCATCACTGTGCAAATCCTTATTTGCTGGTCTTGATTGTCCTCGGGTATGGCGAGACTATTGAAAGCATGAAAGTGCTTCAGAATGGCCCTGAATCGCTTTGCACTCATTGCTGAAATATGGGGTAATCGTGAACCTCCGTGGACTGCCAACAGTGTCTTATGGTTGGCAGTTCACAAATCCCAATAAGAAAGTATAACCCAGGGATCTGGGCCATCTCCTCTCCGTTGCAGAGGTACCAAACATCTAGTGCAGTCCCTAGGAATCTTGCATAGTTGTTGGTTTCGACCGTCAGGTAGATCAACAACTCCCTGGTAAAAAAAGTTGGAAATATTGGAGTGGTGTTCTTGGTGCTGCCACTCTCAAACCTGGTGTGTCAGTGAAGGGGATAGCACTGGGTGTGAATGACCCAGAACCCCATGTTTCATCCTGACGGTCTTCACCTGGGGAAATGCTTGGCTGTGTATGTGTGTGGCGCACATGACCCCTAGCCAGACGACTACCTCTTGGTTGCCCACTGCTACCTCACCTAGGCCCACGCCTCCCTCGTCTTTGTGCTGGGGAGGGAGATGGTGATGATGATTGTGTTGATGATGGCTGGGTGGATGAAGGTTCAGGTGATCGTGGTGATGGTTGTGGTGGAAATGGTTGTGGATGAGATGGTTGTGGTGTTGATGGTGATGATGGCTGAAATTCAAGGGGAATGAAGTCTGAAGGGGACAGTGACTTTGATGATTTTGTAGGGGAAGATGATATAGAAATATCTTGGATGGGTGGTGAGATGCGGGCAGGTTGGAGTGTTGTGAGAGTGTAGGGTGACTGGGGGGGTAATGAGGTCAGTGTTTTGCGGAGGGGGGGTGGAAGAGTGGTGGCAATAATACGGCTTAGTCTGTGATCATGGTGGTTCCAGTGGTGGCAGAGGTGATAGCAGTGGTGGCAGTGGTTATATCAGTGGTGGCAGTGGTGATAGCAGTGGTGGTAGTGATGGTGCTACTTTCCTGTAGTGCTAATCGTCGCAGCCTTCACAGCGGCTTTGGGTTTATCTGTTCCCCTGGGTGATGATTTTGCCCTCCCTCTCCTCTCCCTCACTCCTCTTCACCAAATTCACTCACATTCACTATCACTAGGTTCTACAATTTCTGTCCCATTAAACAAGTATTTCAAATTCTCCTCCTCCAATAAGCCCTTGCCTGCCATTGTAGTTTCAGTGTATAGGAGGGAGCGGTCAAAATCGATTATGAAATTTTTATTTTTGGATTTCTCTGAAAATATATAAGAAACACTTATAAATCTTCTTCACAAGCACACTGCACTATATAACACACTATCACTAATACACGTAGGGTATCTATGGTGCGGTAATAGAAAACAAGGAATAAGATTGCCAGCCGCGTGCTCACCCACACTCCTAGTCTGACTGCCGAGAGGACGCTCAGCTAAAAATAGGCTGCTTGTCCTTGCAATAAGCTATTGGGTGTTGCCATACATTTCCCTCAGACCTGGCCACCCTCACCTTTGACTCACCATATTTCGATGCAATTTCAGCCACAGGAAAATTTTCTCCAATCATTTATAGAGAAGTTGCGTCATACTGTGTCATCGGTTACTCTTCAGATTGCAAGGACTATGACTCGCATTGCGTCATAGTGCATGAAAGGCAGTGCTGGGCAGGTGCGCAAACACTTGCGCAAAGCGCAATTGCGCACTGTTGCTCTCTGGTGAATATTGTTTGTGCATTATGCACCGCACGAGACCATGCGCAATATTGCGCTTTTGCACATGAAAAGGCAGGTGTGTAAGTGCAAATTTAGTTGTGCTTGTGTATTGTATCTTTATTACAGTCACTGATGATGTGTAAGGATACACGAAACGTCCTACGAAAAATGAAAATAAATAATTAATAAAACATAGTTACGACATGGATCTTGGACATATTATCTACAACCTGAGTCATAATGTAAAACAATGTGTAAGAAAACTCGAAAAGATCAACAGAAAAATACTGAACAATGGCTACGCCTTGGTCTTTAATGATTTTTGTATAAAATATATATATATATATTTATATATATATATATATATATATATATATATATATTATTTTGGCTCTCACAACTTTTATTTTGCGTAAGGGATTAGTGGACTGGGACCTCCTGATGATGTCATAGTTCATGCTTGCTACCAGCAGACCGTTTTATTCGTATTAGGAGACAGCCCTCATTGTGAAGGGATTAAACCTCTATAACCTTGTTTTCCAGTGTACTCTACCTTGGTAAAAATTGCCATCTCTCCATATTCAATGCTGAGTTGTAACAAAAGATTAACAGAAAAAAATGCTAGTCACAAAGTTACTTAAATAATGCAGTCGTAGTATGTCTTGTTCTGCCAGCTGAAGGTGCCCTCTTCATGCCATTCACCTTCCCCTTTTTGGGGGTTAAGGAGGAAGATGAGCCCAGATTGATGAGGAGTGTTTCTGTAAATGAATAGTGGAGATGCATAGTTATATCATAGTTACATCATATGAAGAAATGCTCTCCACATTTGTCCTTCATTCGTACTGTCTATTGTTTGTTCATATCGATTATAAAGGCTCCACCTCTGCTGTACCTTTAAAATAGTGTAAAATACAAGAGAACATTATGTTGCAATATGCAAAATAACCTGCTTGGGAAGAGGTGCTAAATGACTTCATTAGCTCAAAAATAATATGGGCCAAAGTTTTCTTTATGCATATTTTTGTCCTTTTTATGTGGTGTGAGTTAGGGGATGGGCAACATGGTAGCAGAGGACATGGCAACATTGAGACCATTTGTGTGTAGCAACCTCCCTTCCCTACAAGACTAAGACTGTCAGGGTTTAGATATTATTATTCATCCATCCATCCATTCATCCATCATCCAATCCTACATTGCCCCATGAGGAGCGTAGGAGCCCGGGGCTAGGCAGTTGGTCTCGACATTTAAGATGAGAGTGACCAGCCTCACTCATCCCCATGTGGCATTACATGAGGAATCAACCCCAACCACTCCTTGGATATAAACCTTCACCGGCTCAATCCAATTGGAGCGCAATAATTACCCACTAAACCACCAGGTGCCAAAATTTGGTTATATGGTTACCACCCAGCATAGTAAATGGTTTCCTGGTGTACAGGAAACCAATTGCCTTGTCACTCATTGTAGAGTCACCTACAGGCAGAAGGAAGAGAAAAGAAAGAAGAAAAGACAGAAGAGGGAGTGTAAAGGCACCTGTAGGCAGAAGGACAAGGAAAGAATGAAGGAAAGAAAGACAGGAGAGGATGGATGGAAAGAAAGATAGAGGAGAGGAAAGGGCAGAGACCCGAGGGCAGCACTACATCGAGTGAGTGGATGGCGAGTGCCCCACCTACCACAAAATAAAATACTATAATAGTTAATTAAGATCTGAATTAATTTCCTTCACGGACAAAGGGTTAAATTATCAATACAATTGAGATTATCTCCTCAAAATTTGCCATACTTTCAGGGGCCACCTGTGCTACTCTTGTTGCTGTTCCTGTTGCTGCTACTGCGGTGTTGATGGTGATGGTGCTGTGCTGGAGGTGGTGCTGGTGAGGCTGCCATGCTGGAGGTGGTGCTGGTGGGGCTGCCATGCTGGAGGTGGTGCTGGTGGGGCTGCTGTGCTGGAGGTGATGCTGGTGGGGCTGCCATGCTGGAGGTGGTGCTAGTGGGGCTGCCGTGCTGGAGGTGGCATTGGTAGGGCTGGCTCAGTGACTATTACACAGTGGCCTCTAACCTCCGGGGAAATACCTTTGACTGCCCAGAAGAGGTTCCCATAGGCCATCTGCCTTCATCTATATCTCTACTACTACAACCACTACTACAGCTACAGCTGCTACCACCCTTCTGAAATGTGAGTTAGAAATTCTTTGGTTCATCCACCTTAACTAGGAGATTTTTTTCTTTGGCAGCCTAATCACCAAAGCAGAGTAAGACAAGGATAGCAATACTGTGGCTCTGCATTGTTTCCAAATCACTTTTAAGCCAAGTTGAGATGGACAGAGTATAACAGTTGCTTCCCTACTTATGAAATTTTGATTGAGAATTCTTGCCCCATCCTTGGTTGGAAAGAGGAGTTAGGGCTGATGATGATAATGTTAATGCCTAATGATGAAAATTATACTCAGTGGCATTGCTAGGCTCCATAACTAGATCATTCCACCACTAGGGTATACATGGCCAGTTAATGTAGGTGCTGATTTTAGTTGCTAATCAGCAACGATGATGACAACAACAGCAACAACTTTGATGACAGGATAGGATGATGCAGTGCCAGGAATCAATCCTTGGCACTGTCAGGCTGGCAGCCACAAAGTCTAATGAAATCTCAAGCTGATTAGTCTTTAATAACAACAGCAATAGTTCATAGCTCTGATGTTCGTAAGTGGGAGAGCATCTGTCTTTATACCAACTAACACCAGATGGTTTTATTTACCTGAGAGTGATACATTGGGGTCTAAGGATAATAATGAACTTTATTTTTAACTTATCTAATTTATATTAGTCTGTGCTCAGTTATCTTAGTTCTTGCACATTAACTTGGCCCAGGACTTGTCCATTCACCAGGTTTTTTCATATATCTCAGTGATAGAATAACACAGTACTACAGGTCTACTTCCATCTCATTGCACTTCTTCATGACTAGCATTCTGCTTGATACACTGTTGCCAAGATGCTTATTTTATGCCAAGGTAGAGTAACTAGAGTACAGTAAGTCAAGTCCCCAGGTGTATCGGTAGCAGATAGTTTTGAAACTTCTCCAGTGCACTTCTTCATGTTTAGCATGTCCCTTTGCCAAGCTGTTGCCCCAGTTCAGCATTATTTCATGTTGATAGACAGATAAGTACACAAATAGATAAACAATACATAAATACACATAGACAGTAGATAGACTGTAGTAAGTGGTAGCTAGATAGATATACTGCAAGAATTTTGTGATAGAAAGGTTCCTCATGTTATTTTTGATGCCTTTAACTGCTAGTACAATGTTTCTCTGAGTTGAACAATATCTGGTGTTAGTTTAGTTAAAGTGGCTTGTCTTCTTTGTGGCTGTGGTTATTTCCTAACGTGATTTCTTAGCAAGCCTCCTAAGCCACCTAAAAGACACCTCAGTGAACTATGCATATGATGATTGACTGATTATTATTATGATGTTTGTATTGTAATTGATGCACAGGGGACAGATTTTTATAGCTTGTGGTTTGGCCAGTTTCGGATACTCGTGTATATTGTTGCCATGTTGTCCGTTTAAATCACCCACCAATCGACCCTGCAGTGCTGGCATTACTCATTGTTTACGAATCTCGGGCCGTCGATTCCCCTGTGTGGAAGTTGGAACGCTAAGTATCGGTACGCATGTAAAAAATATGTGCAAGATCAGACTGAGGAGATTAAAGTATTATGCTGGCAGTAAATGAACGAAAAGTCTGCGTCGTAAAAATAACCTTAAAAGGTTTGTACCGAATTCGTTGCCATAATACTGTCGTGTAGCGTGGCCCCAAGTCCCTTTGCTACTAGTGGGGTTTTGGGGGATTGCAGATGACTGGGTGGTTGGGTAAGCGTTTTTACAGCACACACAGCCCACCATTGTGTTCCATGATATATATCGGTTCTGACATCGGTAATGGGGGCTGTCGGACATTGAGAAGGAGTCCGTCATTGCATATGTTGGAAGGATAAATGGCACACAGGTGGATGCTTATACAAGTAAACATGCAGCAGCCCTTGCAATAACCACATTGTGGCTGTACAGTAAGGGGGCTGAATGCTCTGTGAGGGGGTTGTGTTCATGGCCAGTTTTTTTTTTTATTTTTTACGGCCTAGGCAATGCCTCAAGGATTGAGCATATGTTCTTAAGTGGATATTGCAAGCCAGACATTGCACACTTTGTTCACATCTATCAGATGTTGGAGCGCACATTCACACCCACCCATTCATTCACCAATTTTTTGTTTCCCCTGTTTTGCAAGAGACCTGGGACTAGCTACTGACTGATTTAATACCGTATAGTGCCACATCCAGCTGGAGCGCTGTAACTCTTGACACCACCACGTGACTGTCTAGTTGTATATTACCACCAAGTGTAGTAACTTATATCCTGGGTAGCAAGAAGCCACTTGGCTTGTCATGCACGATAGTCACGAGATGTCCACTTTGATTAGTAATCATATCAAACAACAAGTTTCTTTACCTGCTGCTGTCAGCTCTGAAAGAAGACAACTTCACCAGATTCGAGTAAAGCGACTAAGGTTATAGACAACTGGCCAGCCATACACAGCCATAGGCTATGAAATGTTTTGCAAAAATCCTGTCCTGAGCACGAACAAAAGTATGTAGACACTTCTTTGCTGGCTGTAGGAATGGAAGGTGTTGTTTGAAATATTTTATGTGGTAAGGACTGCACATCAAAGTTACTATTCTTTCCTAGTCCACCATTCTCCTTAGGGGGATAGTAAAGGAACTGAAGGCTGTTAGTTTAACCTGACAGTTTCCATATCTGATCATTGCCATTTGTAGGTGTCTGTTCCAGGCATCAGGAAAACAAGCAAGAGAAGGAATGTTACTCTTTGGTCATGTGGGGAAGAGTGGTAAATATGAAATACAAATTAGTGCTGGCAGAGTATTGTTGGCATACTTTTGCACAAGCCTGTACATCACAAACAGATGCAGCAAGTCCTGGTTATATGCCACAGATGCTAAAAAATACAGGGTGGTTCATATATAACATGTCTGAACTCTTATGTTTTGGTGTTGCATTTTGAACCATACCTTACCCCATCCTTATATGGGAAGAAGAGGCTAGGATGATGATGATGATGATTGGAGTGATGATAATAATAATAACAATGAATGATTATTATATTGATTTTGAAGATTATTTGATGATTGATATGGTGAAGGCTCAGTCAGATTTACCATCACTACCCTGCATCATTTTCTGTTTCCCATAACCCTTTCTTACTTGATAGTGATTGCTTGTTTGTATCCATTGTTTGCATTTTTTTATCAAGTAATTTAATATCCTCTTGCATTTGCTTCAGTAATTGCTTAAAGTTCACTCAGTAAGCAGAAATTTTTACCCTTCTCTGACTTTTATCGATTTATTGCCAGACATCTCAATCCCGTAAGGGGGGGCCACAAACAAATTAACTCCATGTCATTCTGTCTTCTGCCATTTGACTGCCCTCTCTCCAACTCACACCCCCGTCCCTCGTATCTCTCCACTCCATTCTTCCATCTCTGCCATGGTCTCCCCTCCTCCCCTCCCTCTCCACCTTATGCACATACCTTCTAGTCACTCTCTCATTCCCCATTCTCTACATGGCCAAACTATCTCAAAGTATTTCTTCTAATAGAACCACAATGCATCTTTACTTCCTCATTTGTATATCTGTCTATCCATAAAACTCTACGCATTCCTCAATTCATTTCCACTGCTCTCACTCTTGTGTCCTTCCAGCAGGATCTAAGCCACACTTCCATGCTCACTTTCCAACTCTTTATCACAACTTTCAGCGATCCAGCAACATTTCTGTCCTACTGTACCCATTCAAGCGCATCCTTCCATCCTCACTCATCACTCTGAAGTACTTGGATGTACTCTCATTATCTGTTTCCTCACCATCCAGTCTCACTGTGTATGCTGTTATTTCCCTCAAGACCATAACATTACCCATACATACATTCTCTTTAGGATTCTGTTTCATGTGTACATCCTCAGACCCATTCAGCCTTGCAGTTCACATTCCTCACAATACAGTATCATCAGCAAGCAACAGCTCAGGAAGTTTACACATCTTACCTTCTCTGACAAGACACTCCATTATATTCACATCCCTTCCAATTATCTTTATAGCTCCATCCGTATACAAATTGAAAAGCCACAGAGACATGACATGCAGAAATATGACAGACGGAGACATAACACTCAAAAGCATGGCACAAGGCATGACACAAACATGACACAAGGAGATGAGATTTTTGTCCTTATGCAGATTCATTTCCCTCACCTCACTGGCAGAATAAGATAGTACTGTGGCCTAACATCCTTTCCATAGCACTTCTTCATGACTAGCACCATGTTAGTCGTGGTTCAACTAGCATTTACAAAGGAACAATGGTAATTAAATCCCCAGTTAAACAAAGCATAATTGAATAAAGTCATCAAAATACATGCTTCCCCCATACCTGCAGACTGAGCCGACAACACCAGATATACATGGGCAGACCAGCATTATGGTTTAGTAAATTGTGGGCTGCTGTTGCTCTGGTCCTGTATTCCTCTGTAGTGGTGCTATAACCAAACTACTCCTCTGAACCGACATAGCATTAATTTCAGCAATTTTGCGTATACAGTATTTGCTCCCTAAGGAAAACAGTGTCATCTTATCTGTGTGTACTGATCATCTTGCTTCTTGAATGAGATGTGGCTAAATGACCTGAGAAATTTTGCTAAGGATATATGCTTGTCATTTTCAAGAGTAGGCTCCTGAAAGATGCGCACACACGTCTAAAAAAATTTTTTTCATTTTTTTTTCATTGCCAGACGCCATGTATCCCAAACGGGGTGGTCAAGGGCTTAGAGTTAATTGTTTTACAGGGAGGGGCACTAATCCTCCACCAACCCCACTTGACAATTTTTGTTGTAATAATTTCTGAGCTCATATTGCCTCTTTTCTTTGATTAAATTCCAGTATTTAGTTTCTCCAACATTGACTCTGGTTCCTAGTAGTTAAAATGAGCCAGGGACCACAACAACAGCATGTATTATCAGCCCAAAAGATCGTCAATAACTGTGGCAAATAAAAGAACTCTGCAAAAAGCCATTGTGCTTTTTTACCCAACAATAAAAATAGATGTTTTGCATATATTATCCCTCCTGAAGTGTTGATGTTGGTTATATTTGTATGCCAATTTTTATGCCCAGTTTCTTGTTATATTTGCATTATAATTTTTGTCATGTCATTGTGATTTGCTGCACAGTCAGCCACAGGAAAAAATATGCCCCCCAAAATATGTACTTTTGTCCTTCCTTGGTTGATTTTAATTGGCAACAAGTTAGCTTGAATTTATTTTCCTCAGTCTATATTTCTCCCTGCCTATGACCTCCAGTCTTGTAAATGCAATGTGTGCAGGGGTTTCAGATGTAAAAGATCTTGCATTTGGCTCTCTTTTGTGTATTATTTCTTGCACCCTTCAGTTTCTGCTTCTCTGCATTAAAAAGAAAAATGTATTGGCCTAAATAGCACTGAGATTTTAAAACTAACAAGCATCCTTAGTTAATGACCATTTATGTCAGAGGTTAATGACCATCTTGAGTCATTTCCCTTCATTTATATCCAAGAGTAACAGTCATTCTGAGTTTATTCCCGTCATTAAACACAGCAGTTGATTCCCTTTATTTAAAGATCAATGAGATTTTTCCCTGCATATATATGAACATTTATTGTTAATATGGTTTATGTTTTTTTTTTTCTTGTGGCTGACTGTATGTTTTATATATTGATGTGGGTGTATTTTTTTGTGTGTCTGTTTATTCCTGTTGATTTATTCTATAGTCAGTTTGCTTTTGCCTGACACAGATTCATAGCCTTTAGCTTTATGGCCAAGTGTAGTCAGACTGGAGAGTTAATTTGACTAGTAACCAAGGAGACTTATCTGTACCTCATCACTAGGGCCTGTTGAATTTTGTACACCAATGATTTAGTACTGAAGTGAAAAAAGTTGCCTTGTTTTGCCAGGTGGAAAAAACTGACTATAGGTATGTATGTGTTGAATTGTAATATGTTATCTTTATATATTCCTTTTTGTAACAGTGTAGGAAAATATGCCCTTCTACTGTCATATTCAGGTGTTTCAAATATTATAATTATATGGATTAGGGCTTCGGGATGTAGATAGATAGATATGGAAAGATCGTAAGGTGCCCAGTGGAGTGAACTGTTTTGATATACCTCATGTAATCCCACAGTCATTTGCCATATTTTTCTATGCATGCGCAAGAACTAATTTGCCTGTCGGGTCTCTATCGTCATTCAACCTAGGGCATCTCAGAAATCAGCAGTATTATGTGTTGAGCAGATTATTTTGTGCAGTAAGCCTAGCCCCGGCTTCCTGTGCTCCTTATGGGGTGACATAGGATTGGATGATGGCAGACTATGTTGTATAAAGTCGCAAGGCCTCCAACATCACAGCCAATTGTTGATATGTATTTGAACCATCATTATACTTATTCTTAGGCTATGCTGTTGATATTTCTCTTTGTTGCGTTTTCTTGGTCCATTTATTGTTTGGGTGTCTGTGGTGGTGTTGGTGTCTGTTGGGTTGGGTTGTGGTGGTTTATGTTTGGAGAGAGAGAGAGAGAGAGAAATGTGTAAATGACAGTGGTTTAATATCTGTTTTGGAGTGAGCAAGGATGTGTGATATTCCATGGTTGTTTGTGTGTGTGTGTTTGTGTAAGATACTGGGATTTGAATGGTGAGTGTATGAGCCATTTCATTGGGCTTGCAGTTAGTTTCTCTCTCTTTTGAGTTTCCTCTTTGCTTTATGGGCCTTATATATTTCATCCATATGTATTTAAAAAACAATGAATAGGGAATGACTGCTTGAAAGAAAAAAAAATGGTTACGAAGATGATGATGATGATTAGTCCACCTCACTAGGCATCGTACTGATAGTTCCCCCCCTTAATGCCTGTTCATTCTTTGTTCTTTTCTCTCGCCTCAAATATTTCTGTCACGAGAGAGAGAGAGAGAGAGAGAGACCCTGTTGTTGTAGTGCTAAAAACCGTTACAGGCCTCTGACCCTCCCATCACCTGTATTGGCAGTCTATCCCCCCGCTTTTCCTTCAAGCAGGCAAATTATCATGATAAATATAATTCCTTTGTCAATAGATGATAAACCTATTATATCAAAATTATGCTGTTTTGAAGAATTTTTGCTATGTATTAGTAAATCTTGGCTTGTAATCCCACTTGACTGACTACAGAAATCCTGACAGCCCCAAAGATATATGTTGAAGGATTGTCTGTTGTGGTAGTGTGTTGAGTGTGGTGTCGTGTGGGAGGAGGCCATACACTGTGGTACATGTGGTGAGTGTTTGTGGTAGTGTGGTGTGGTGAGGGAGGAGGCATTACACTGTGGTAAATGTGAGTGTGTTGTGGTGTGGGAGGAGGCATTACACTGTGGGCATAATGTATTGTTTGTGAGTTGTCTATACTGTGTTGGCACTGAAGTAGAGAAAGATGATGATTGTGTTGAAGTCTGGGTATACTCATTTCACTCTAACTTGGCACAAATTTTCATGTTTTTGCAGCCTTTTTCTAACGTGTCCCACTGGCAGAAACAAAATATTAGACCTGCATTCTGTCTATAGCTTTTCATTGTGACAGGCATCATATTTTACTGCTTGTTTACCATATTCTTACAACTCAGCATCCAAGAGAGGGCATACGCCATTTTTAGACCATGTTAGAGTAGAGAGAGAGAGAATAGGTTGTGTTTCTCTGGGTGTGGTTGTGTATGAAGGGTGGGTGTCTGGTGATGGTTTTTGAAGGCTGTTGTATATCTAGGTAGTAGCTATGTACCCTCTGAAGTAGTAGAAATAAAGTTAGAAAAAAAAAAAAAAATGGATGACAGCCACGGCCACTGGCGGACTGCACTTAACCTACAGGTATTGCAGATGGTCGGAGCTGGTGACCTGTACTGTGAAATTCCATATGCTTTTCACAGCACAGTTCCGTTGGAATGGGGACCATTTTAAGGGGGTAGGAAAAAATTATGTATCCTTGTGAAATTTAGGATTGGGTATAGGATGAGAAAAGATTTTTTGAAAGTACTCTTTATAATGTAAGTTTTGATTACATGCTTTCCATAGCTGGTCTCCATAACCAGCATCACATTTTAGTGCTTATATACTGTATTCTTACAACTCAGCATCCATGAAAGAGCATAAGCCATTTTTAGATTGAGAGTAAAGAGAGAGAGTATAGGTTGTGTTTCTCAGGGTGTGGTTGTGTCTGAAGAGTGGGTGTCTGGTGATGGTTTTTGAAGGCTTCTGGTTGGCTGTAGTGGCCATGTATATCTAGATAGTAACTATGTACCCTCTGAAATAGTAGAAATAAAGTTAGGAAAAAAAAAAAAAAAGTGGACGACAGCCACAGCCACTGGCGGACTGCACTTAGGCTACCAGTATTACAGGTGGTCGGAGCCGGTGACCTGTACTGTGAAATTCCATATGCTTTTCACAGCACAGTTCCGTTGGAATGGGGGCCGTTTTAAGGGGGTAGGAAAAATATATCCTCGTGAAATTTAGTGTTGGGTATAGGATGAGAAGATTTATTTTTAAGTACTCTTTGTAATGTAAGTTTTTATTACATGCTTTCCATAGCTGTTCTTCATAACCAGCATCATATTTTAGTGCATACATACTGTGCATAATAATTCAGCATCCATGAGAGAGAGTACAAGGCATTTTTAGCTCAAGTTAGAGTAAAGTGAGGGAGAGAGGGTCGGTGTATTCGTGTTTCTCTTGGTAGGGTTGTTTGTGTAGGATGGATGTCTGGTGATGGTTTTTGAAGGGTCCTGTTTGGCTGGAGATTTTTAGATGGCTGTAATGGTCTTGTGTGTATAGGTAGTAGCTAGGTACAGTTTAAAATAATAAAAATAAAGTATTGTAAAAAAAAAAAAATGTGTACACTGAAATAATAAAGTACTGGGGAAAAAAAAGAAAGAAAAAAAAAAAGAGGTTGACGGCCACAGCCATCGGCGGACTGCAAGAAGTGCATGTGATCGGAGCCGATGACCCGTACTGTGAAATTCCATTTATTTTCCCAGCACAGGTCCTTCTGAATGGGGGCCGTTTTAGGGGCGAGAAAAATAATATCGAATATGTCTTGTGAAATTTAGTGCTGGCGTGTAGTTTTATAGGCTTTGAATGGCTGTAGAAAAGGAAATAACAAAAAAAGGAAAAATAAAACAAAAATGGTTGCACATTTTATTTGGATTTAGGTCACTTTCTAATTTGGGGCAGTGGTCAAGTGATAGGTCTAGTACAACGTCCTTGGTGGTTCGAGTGGCCACAATGCTTTTATTTTCCTCTGACAAAGTGGGGCCAGACTGGAGGGTCAGTTGAACTAGTAATCAAGGAGACTCATTCCTGTCTCAGTACTAAATTTCACTGTTCCATGGGATTGGTAATTATGAAGAGGTACATAGTGAGGTTGGGGGGAAGAGACAGCTTTGTAAGTCTGTGTGGAGTTCTTGTTGGGTTGTGGTGGTGGTTTATGTGTTCGTGTTTTTCCGGATTGAGATTCCCCGGGTTGTCCTGTGTCTGTGTGTTTAGCCACGAGGGATTTTTAACACTGAGAACACCAGCTGGTATTGTAGTGGTTTTGGTCTGGGATAGGAAAGTCATGGAGTTGATATTACGTAGCACTTATGTAGAGAGAAATATGTGAGGTAGTCAGGATTCCAGGGGCTTAAATGGTCAGTGAGTGAACATCTGGCCTTTTCCACTGCACATGGCCAGGTTATATCAGTGCCACCACATGAAGGTGTCTGCCTTGCACCACATTTTTATAACAATTGGGTGCGGAAGGTGAGAAGTGTGAATTTCGTGGTTAGTGTTGGATGAGGCAGACTGAAAAAAATATGAGACGAGGTTGTAGGGTGGCTGCCAGAGATTGAGCAGCATAGACAAACACCATTAGGTGACTACGGCTGATGAATGCACGTTGGAGCCTTCATGAATGATAAAAATACTGAACTGTTTCTACAGGCCCATCATGTACACGTCAGTATATATACGCATAGCTTTGAAATATATATAAACACATCATCTGAGATCTGATGGCACATTTTCCACACTGTTACAAACTGAATATGTGTAAATTGTGAGTTTTGTGTATAATGCTAGCAATAAGTAATTCCTCATTTAATAATTGATAACTATATTCCTGTAAAGTGCTGATTGTGTGAAGTTAGGGTCAGGTCCCAGTAAGAGGGACTTTTCTCCAGCATGTAAGGATCATATGCAAGACAGAACAAAGGATCGAAATATGTATTTGTGTTAAATTTAAATTAATTTTTTTAGATGAATTAACGTTGATCTTTCACAGCACACCTTTGAGATTAAGTAAAAAGCATATTATGTGAAAAGTGTTTGTGTTTTTGAGTGACAGATTAAGAGAGAAACTGTGCTTAGTGAAAGTATCTTCAATGAGGAATTATTGATAGGGGTTTGCCAGTAAATTATTATTATTGTTATTTGACTTAACAGGCAGTTTTTGAAGCATAAACAAATGATATCCCTTGTTGGCATTAATACTACAAAGGAAAACAAAGTTGAGTGTTTATTCTCTGTGTATTTTAGTATTTCATATAGTTAAGTATTGTATTAGGCTTCCTCTTCTCCTCGTTCTTCTTCTCTTCCTTCCTCTTCCTCCCCTTATTGTATTAGGCTTCCTCTTCTCGTTGTTCTTCTCTTCCTTCTTCTTCATTCCTCTTCCCCTCTTCATTCTTCTCTTCCTTCCTCCTCCTCCTTCTCATTCTTCTCTTCTGTCCTTCTCCTCGCCTTATTGCATTAGGCATCTTCTTCTCCTCTTTATTTGTCTTCTTCCCCCCCCTTATTGTATTAGGCTTCCTCTTCTCCTCCTTTTCCTTCCTCTTCCCCCCTTTATTGTATTAGGCCTCCTCTTCTCCTCCTTGTCCTTCTCTTCCTTTTCTTCCATCCTCTTCCTTCCTTTTCCTCCTAACCTTATCACCCTGCAATCCACCCTACCATCCTCACCCTTGCCATGCCTTGCCATGTGTCCCTTGTCATCCTTGTCCTGTCCTGCCCGGCCATCACTTACCTGCTCTGCACCCTTGCACTTTCCCCCCTTCCCCTACACCCTTGCAATATACAGCCATGCCCTCCCCTGCACCCTTGCAATATACAGCCATGCCCTCCCCTACACCCTTGCAATAAACAGCCATGCCCTCCCCTACACCCTTGCAATATACAGCCATGCCCTCCCCTACACCCTTGCAATATACAGCCATGCCCTCCCCTACACCCTTGCAATATACAGCCATGCCCTCCCCTGCACCCTTGCAATATACAGCCATGCCCTCCCCTGCACCCTTGCAATATACAGCCATGCCCTTCCCTACACCCTTGCAATATCCAGCCATGCCCTTCCCTACACCCTTGCAATATACAGCCATGCCCTTCCCTACACCCTTGCAATATACAGCCATGCCCTTCCCTACACCCTTGCAGTATACAGCCATGCCCTCCCCTACACCCTTGCAATATACAGCTATGCCCTCCCCTACACCCTTGCAATATACAGCCATGCCCTCCCCTACACCCTTGCAATATACAGCCATGCCCTTCCCTACACCCTTGCAATATGCAGCCATGCCCTTCACTACACCCTTGCAATATACAGCCATGCCCTCCCCTACACCCTTGCAATATACAGCCATGCCCTTCCCTACACCCTTGCAATATGCAGCCATGCCCTTCACTACACCCTTGCAATATACAGCCATGCCCTCCCCTACACCCTTGCTATTCCCTGCCCTGCCCTGTCATCCCAGTTTTGTCCTGCCCTGCCCTGCCTCCCCTGGCCTGTTTTGCTACCCCTGCCCTGCCCTCCTGCTGTCCCTGTCCTGTCCTGTCATGCCTTTCCCTGTCCTGTCCTGCCTTGCCCATGCCCTGTCGTGCCTTGCCCTGCCCTGTCCTGCCTTGCCCTGCCCTGTCCCGCCTTGCCCTGCCCTGTCCCCATGCACTGTCGTTTCCTGTACTCTTGCTGTGCCATGCCATCCTTGGCCTGTCCGCCCCTCCTTGCTATTCTTACTCTATATCCTGCCCTGTTGTGGCCTGCCTTTCCATCTCTTGCTGTATCCTGCTTGTCTTGCCTTGCTGTGTCCTGCCCTTCAATCTCTTATGTCCTGCTAGTCTTCTCTTGCTATGACCTGCCCTGTCATTTGTGCTATGTCCTGCCGTGTTGTGTCCTTCCGTCATCTGTGGTATGTCCTGTTGTGCCCTGCCCTGTCATCCTTGCTATGTCCTGCTTGTCTTTCCTTGCTGTGTCCTGCTGTTCTTGCCCTGCCCTGTCATCTGTGCTATGTCCTGCTGTGTCCTTCCCTGTCACCTGTGCTATGTCCTGCTGTGTCCTTCCCTGTCATGTGCTATGTCCTGTGATATGTGCTTATGTCCTATGTCATGCCCTGTCATCTGTGCTATGTCCTGCTGTTCTTGCCCTGCTGTGTCCTGTTTTGCCATCTCTGCTATGTCCTGTTGTGTCCTAGGGTTTGTGGCGGTACTGTCAAAGATGAGGGAGAGTGGCCATGTGCAGTTTGACACGAGGGCGTGGGATGTAATTCCATCTTGTGCGGTGTGATAAATGGGGGTGCAAGAGATGTAGTGCTGTCAGAGGTATACTGTGAGATACTGCTGATTTTATGTGTACGGCGTGTCGGGGAGAGCAGATGGATATTGTCAGGCGTGAAAGGATTGATCTTTTCTGGTGAATCTCTTTAGTGTGTGGAAGAGTTTTGTTATTTGGGAAACATGTTGTGTGCTGGAGGTGGGGCTGGAGCTAGTTCTGTGGCTAGGGTGAGAAGTGGTTGGAAGAAGTTCAGGGAGCTCTTGCCTCTCAAGACATTGAGAGGACTCTCCCTACGTGCTAAGAGGTCTTTGTATGCAGCATGTGTTAGGAGTGTCATGCTGTATGGTAGTGAGACCTGAGCAGTAAAGGAGGAGGATATTCGCAGGCTTAGACGTACAGAAATGACAATGATTAGGTGGATGTGTAGTGCGTCCCTGTGTGCAAGGTCTGAGGGGGCTGGGTTTACGATGGAAGAGTTGAGAGGTAGGATGGGACTGGAATGTATTGGTGTTGTGATGAGCAGAGGTAAATTGAGATGGTTTGGGCATGTGGAGAGGATGGGGGATGATAATTGGGTGAGGATGGTGAGAAATGTTAATATTGGGGGTGGGGTTATGAGGGGTAGACCGAGAAAGACATGGGACGAGGTCATTAAGTGTGACCTCAGGGTTAAAGGACTGAAGAGGGAGGCTGCAATAGATCGTGCAGCATGGAGAGCCGCCATTAGGTGACCAAGGCCGACTCATGCAAGCATGTTGGAGCCTTTAAAAATGAAACAATTATTATTATTATTATTATTACCATTGTTATTATTTATTATTATTATTATTACTACAGACTTTGCAAATTCTTACTGCCATGTAATTAAACCTTACTGTTCCCAGGTTATATTGTTCTTGCTGCTAACCAGATATTTTTGTTAATCAAGGTTTGGAAGGAAAGGACTAATGTGTACTATTTTTTCAGGTGTGTTAATTGACCCAACTGTGGAAACTGCCAACAGAGACGGAGAAAGGGGAAAATAAAACCACAACCAGCTGCCAAATTAATACCAACCAGCTGCCCAATCACGGTAATACCAACCATCTGCCTCCACTCTCAGGTAAGCGTCCTATTGTGACTTTTTAGAATTTTGCCAAAGGGACCTGTAGTATGGGGCCTTCTGCTCTTGTCATAATATACTTGCTACCACCAGACTCTTTCATTTATATTAGGAGATGGCCATCATTGTGAAGGAATCTATCTACTACCCAGTTTCCCACTATCTATCTGTTTAAACTGCCATCTGTCCTTATTCAGTGCTGAGTTGTAACAAAAGATTAACACAGGAATAAAGCCAGTCATGAAGAGTTCGGTAAATAATGCAGGGCCGTCGGAATTTCTTATTCTGCTGGGAATAAGGAAGTACTTGAGGGACTATAACCAAGGAATTGAGCTAGACAGATGATGTAAAATGGATTTGTTCATCTTAGGTCTTGTGTACTATGGTCCTTTCACCGTAAGAAGTCCGTTCAGGGTGGGGCCTACCTGGTGAATCACCTCTAGCGATTCTGCCAAATCAACCGTAGTACATGCCTCTCTCTCTCTTATTTCCCATCTATGTGCTATTTGAAATTGTTTTTTATATTCTGTATGTACTAAAGGAAGCTATATAGTACATTGAGTATCAGTTTTTAGAATTATAACAACGATTTGAATGAATTCTGTGACACGTGGCAGCGCTTTTTGCCCATGTTGCCACGCCGAGGTCGGCGAGGGACCCAGGGTCAGAGAGAGGATTAGGCCTACAGGGGAAACCTCTTAAAAATAAAACGCGCCTAGACTTTTACCTCATAGGTGGTGTGGAAAAAAGAGTTGAAAATAAATAATAAATATATACAATATATATATATATATATATATATATATATATATATACAGAGAGAGAGAGAGAGAGGGGGGGGAGAGAGAAACAGGTGGGATGGGGGTAGGTAGGGAGACAGAGTGATAATCCCATAATTGGTGGTCAAATTGGCAACGTCGCACTCGGGGAAAGTCCAACTTCTGCCACACCCTGAACGGACTTCTTGCTGCGAAAGGACCATAGTAGTAGTTCAACCCCAGACACAGCAGAACATTATCCCAGTGGACTGCAGGCTGAGTTACCCTTCTGTAGTCCATCATTCTCCTCTTGCGGGATAGGTGTGGCATTTAGAAGTGTAAATGTAGTCAGGCAGCCCTCCCCCCCCATCCAGCACCAATACACTAGGGGTTAATTAAGATCCATATTGAACTCCTCCACAGACAAAAGGATTAAGTTTGAACACACTTGAGATTATCTCCTAAAACCTTGCCTTATTTTCAGGGTCCGTCTGTGTTACTCAGGCTGCTTTTCCTGCGATTGCTGAGTTGGTGCTGCCGTGCTGGTGTTGATCCTGGTGGTGCTGCCGTCTGGCGTTGATCCTGGTGGTGCTGCCGTCTGGCGTTGATCCTGGTGGTGCTGCTGTCTGGCGTTGATCCTGGTGGTGCTGCCGTCTGGCGTTGATCCTGGTGGTGCTTCCGTCTGGCGTTGATCCTGGTGGTGCTGCCGTCTGGCGTTGATCCTGGTGGTGCTGCCATGCTGGCGTTGATCCTGTTGGTGCTGCCTGCTGGAGTTGATCCTGGTGGTGCTGCCTGCTGGAGCCGGCAGTGGTGGCTCAATTTTTCTCATCATGCAATGTCTATACCCAAGGGTGGTTGGGGTTTATCTTTAACGTAATGCCACTCGGGGATGAGTGTGGCTTGTCACTCTGATCTTGAATGTCTGGACCAACTTGCCCAGCTCTGGGCTCTTTCGCTGCTCATAGGGCGATACAAGATTGTGCGGTGAATGTTGAAAAATACTCAGTGGCCTCAAAACTCGAGAAATACCTCTGATAGATATAGAGGTTCCCAGCGCCGTTGATCCTGAAAACCTTTCTACATCTCAGTTCCTGCTACTACAACTACAGCTACAACCACCCGTCTGAAATGTGAGTTAGAAAACTTTTGGTTGGTCCACCTTGACTTGGCGGAGAGTTTTGTCCTTGGCAGCCTAATTTCATCAGCCAGAAGCAGAGTAAGACAAGGCTAGCAATACTGTGGCTCTGCATCCTTTCCAGATCACTTTTAAGCCAAGTTGAGATGGACAGAGTATAACAGTTGCTCCCCTACTTACGATATTTTAATAGAGAACTCCTGACCCCATCGTTGGGTGGGAAGAGGAGTCAGGAATGATGATGATAATGCCTAATGATGATTTTAATTATGATCAGTGGCAGTGCTGGGCTGCATAACTAGATCATTCCACCACTAGGGTATACAAGACCAGTTAACTTAGTCTAGGTACTGATTTTACTTGCCCATTGATGACGACGACGATGATTGATGATAGAATAGTTAGTGCTAGGCTCCATAACTAGATAATTCCACCACTAGGATATAGAAGGCCAGTTAACTTAGTCTAGGTGCTGATTTTACTGGCCAATCAACGACGACGATGATTGATGATAAGCTAGGATGATGCAGTGCCAGGAGTCAATCCCTGGCACTATCAGGCTGGCACCCACACAGCCGAATGAAATCTCAAGCCGATAAGTGTTTAATCTCAACAGCAATTCTTTTTAGCTCTTGTTCGTAAGTGGGAGAGCAACTGTCTTTATTCCAACGAACACCAGATGGTTTTATTCAACTGAGAGTGATGCATTGGGGGTCTAATGATAATAATGAGCTTTATTTTTAACTTATTTTCATCTTAAATGTCAGGACCAACTTGCCTAGCCCCGGGTTCCTACGCTCCTCCGTGGGGCGACGTGGGATTGGATGATGGCTGATTGGATGGATTTTTAACTTATTTATATTCGTTTATGCTCAATTATCATACTTCTTGCACCGTAACGTGGCCTGGGATTTGTCCATTCACCTGCTTTTTTCATATATCTCTGTGGTAGAATAACACAGTACTACATGTCTACATCCATCCCACTGCACTTCTTCATGACTAGCATTCTGCTTGATAAACTATTGCTAAGATGCTTATTTTATGCCTGGGTAGAGTAACAAGAGTACAGTAAGTAAATTCCCCAGGTTTACCAGTAGCAGATAGTTTTGAAACCTTTCCCCTGCACTTCATGATTAGCATGTCTCCTTGCTAAGGTGTTGCCTCAGCTCAGCAATATTTCAAGCTGATAGATAAAGTACATAGATAGGTAAACATTACACAGATACACATAGATAGTAGATATATTGCAGTAAATGTTAGCTAGGTAGATACCCGGTATACTGCAAGAATTTTGGGATGGAAAGGTTCCTCATGTTATTTTTTATGCCTTTGACTGCTAGTAGCGTTTCTCTCAGTTGAACAGTGTCTGGTGTTAGTTCAGTCAAAGTGGCTTGTCTTCTTTGTGGCTGGGGTGA
>NC_137047.1:4289448-4602464 GCF_032717465.1 Coenobita brevimanus | reverse complement strand
AAAAGGCATTTTTCAGTAATAAAAGGAGGAACCCCCAGAAGGCATGCAACATTAACAAAATACATAACACTATTTTCAAACTGCCAAATGGTATACACCCTGATGTCATCAGTTACTATGGCTGTGGTCACCTTTCTGAACACAATGGCAAAATCCAAGCTGTGAGGTTCAGTATGACCTTTAACAGATTTGCTCTTCCCCTGACATATGCAGTGTCCCAGATTTCAGAGTTCTTTTCTAAATTCATGTAACATCCTTTTTCATTTTTACTGACCTGTTCATGAACTTAAAATAAATTGGCTATTAGTGTGGTTATGTCAGAATGTAGTGGTAAGTGGTGGCAACTCATCATCCACTCACTTGATGTAGTGCTGCCTACTTCTTCCTTAGCCTTTATCATTCTTTTTCTGTGCCTGCTTTCCTCTCTTTCCTATTTCTCCCATCTTTCCTGTCACTACTTAATGCTTCTCTTTCTGTTACAGGTGGCTTTACATTGATTGACAAGCCAAATGGTTTCCTGTAAGCCAAGAAACCATTTACAACGCTGGGTGGTAACCACACAACTAAATCATACATGCTCCCTATTGTCAAGTGGGTTGATGGAGGGTTAAAAAGCCCCTAAAACACAAATAACTCGGAGTTAAAATGGGCTAAATGTGAGTGATCAACACCAGACCATGGGTGCAAAATGTAGAAAGAACATGCAAGCCAAGGGATGACTAGTTGAAACATTTAACTGTTGTTAAGTTGGAGGTTACAGAGAGGGAAAGAGGTAATTTGGTGAGACAGTCAGTGAAAATAGGAACTTCTGCCAGTAGGCTCGTGACTGAAGGACCCTTTTATGCACAGTGCATAAAAAAATGGTGAGCCCATACCAAAATACAGGTATTATTCCAAAAGCAAGCTGACTGTATAAACCCCCTAAAGGTAATATAACCCTTAACTATTTTGTTATTCCAAGGAGAGTTTAGAGTTAGGACTGTAGTGGGAAGTTGGAGAATGGAGGTGATAGGGCTTGAGATAAGGAGGGAATATTTTAGCACTCTGGCCACAGCAGAGTCACAATTACCACATCTGTTGTGGGCATGGACATGGGTGGTGGTGATACATCATTAGTTCAGGAACAGTTCTGAAGAGGAAATACTGACAGCAACAAAATGGTCGAAGTTGCAAAAGGTAACGAGTGAACAGCAATGCTGACATAATGTTGTGGTTTGGTAGTGAGGGAATATTAAGTTATACATGCAGAAAATATGTAAATTAGTGTAAGATATAGGCATGCATGAGGGAAGATTAGAGAAAGGTATTTATAGTTCCTCTGTACAAAGCAAAGACTGTATGGAAAAGTGTAAGAATCAGAGAGGGATCAGTCTGATGACCATGCAGTACATGTGGAAGATGTATGGTAGGGTACTCTATGAGGGTACAAAGCCTTACATGTGATGTTTTGTAGGTGAGGAAGCGGGTGGATTTCAACAGAATTGAGGGTTTACAGATCAGATAGTTAAAAATGAGGACATTGCTGTAAAAAATAAACTGTATTTTGCATTCCTGGGATTATGAGAAAGCTTGATGACAGAGTGGACTGAGAGGGTTAATGGGGTGTACCAGGCATATCTGGTACAGGAAGGAATTTGTTAAGGTCTTTATAATCATTTTAGGAGGGCAGTAATGCAAGTGCAGGAAGGTGAAGAAGGTGATACTGTACTTTTGGTACTGTATTAATGCAGGTGCTGTTGTAGATAACCCTGGTCTATCGGGTCTAACAGACCCATCAATCATAGGTGAAGCAATCGAATTCTACAGGTCAGCCCCAAGCAGTGAGCCAATATTACCTTGTGGTTGACAGTGCCTTGCCACAGTGAGGCCAAGCGTAAGGAAGGAGGTGGAGGGTTTGGTTCCCAGATGGAAGCTGTATTTGTCTCTCTCCATCCAGTTAACAGGGGCACCATGGTAGGGTCCATATCAGCCCATTATTTGGTTACATGGTTACTACACTCCAGCACTGTACACAATTTCAAGGGTTACAGGAAACCATTAGGCTTGTCACTCAGGAATAGGGCCACCTGAAGTGGAAAGAAGTGTAATAAAGCGTGGCAGGAAGGATGGGAGACATAGGAAGAGAGTAGGGGGAAAAAAAAAAAAAAAAGAATTGATAAAGGTGAAGGAAAAAGTAGGCTGAAGTTCATCAAGTGAGTGGAATGGATGGTCGCCACCATCTACCAGGTATAAGACAGGTATGTACTGCTTCATCTTGGATGTTTAATGTGTCTGTTCATGGAGTACTGGTAATCAAGGAACTGAAAGGAACTCAATGGAAAAAAAGTAACATGAAAACTTGATGGTATTTCTCAAGGGTATGATGGTTAGCATGGAGATGGGGTAAAGTACCTTGCACTTTCAAAGTGTATGTAGACTATCACCACTTTTGTGATGGAAATGAAATATGGACAATGTTTGAAAATAAATAATTTTTTAAAGCACGGTATAATCTGTAGAAATACAATAAATCCTCACTGAACACTGAAAATGTTCCCTTCCTGAAAAAAACTACAGTGCTGACTGAAAATGTACAGTAAGAGTTGTGCCCCAGCAAGAATGATAATAATTCTAGGATGATGATGACATGATCATCAAAAATCAATAATAAAGGCAGCAAATAATTACTTAACTGGATTTTACACTGTGACTGGGTCTACTGGGGTGTACCTGATGTTTAGGTTCATAAACAAACTGCGGAAAAGAGTGATATACAGAGTGTCTGTGCTAGTGTGTGCTGTACTGAACACTGACCCTTCACAGCACATCCTGACTGCTTAACAGTGAATACTAGTGTATGTGATGTGTTACTACAGTGAGTAACAGCTTTATACTGAATTACATGTTAAGTGGAAAGCTATGGTAAATGAGAAATTCTTGTACCTTTCTTCAGAGCAGCTGCAGACATATGCAGAACTGACTGTGAAAGAAAGAAATTTAACTACTGGGTACTGTATGTATCAAAAAATGGATGAAATGTGGTCTAATGGGTTAAGGTGCTCCAGTTGGATATGGCTGATATGGATTTATGTCTCAGGGATGGCTGGAGATTAATGCTCATGTAATGCTACTCAGGGAAGAATGATTTATCCCTACACTTAAATGTCTGGACTCGAATTCTTAAGGTCATGTACTTCTACACTCCTGATGGGGCAACACATGACTGGATGATGGATGGATGGAAGGATGAGCAATCTGGGAAGAAGGAACATACAACAGATGTGGAATTAATGAATGGACAAGGCAAATACATTGGGGTGTCCCTTGGTATGGGCATAATCAAAGAATGCACACAGACAAAGTGACAAAAAAGTAATCAACAAAATGGGACTAAGGGTAATGTTGGTAGAGGAATACCATATGTGATATGGAGGAAAAGAGTGAGGAAGTATACTGGTGGGAATGATAAAAGAGGATGGAGAATGACAATGACGTATGTGAGGAAAAGTATCTTGCAGGTTTTTCTGTCATAACCATATCCCACTGGAGGGTTCCTAGGAATCAGGAAAGCACTGGAGATGATGATGATGTGATGATGACGATGATAATACCTGATGTTGATGATTGATGATGATGATGACAATGATGATGATACCTGATGTTGATTGATAATGATGATGACATGATGGTTTGATATTTTATTCAGCTTAAGAGTGGATCTATCTGCCTCTTACCATTTTTAGGGTCAATTTAAATACAGTTTCTCTCATACAGAATTTCATCCTGGAGAATGATGCTACTGAAAGATTTTGGTAGATTTTAAGGTGTTACAGGGGGATGCCTCCATGCAGCAACAATTGGGATATAAGTGGGTGGTCATGCAGTATAGATGCATACAAACATCCTTCATTTCCCTCCATATCCCCCCAAAAGAAGATGGTGGTCTGTGGGAGAGGGGTAACTCTCCATCTTACATACCACCAGGTTCACATCCAGGTGAGCCTTGGGGCCACAACAACAAAGGCAATATTAGACTGCAGATTGCAAGAATAAACTAGATTTTTACTGGAGGGATGGCCAAATCCAGTGTGTGTCCTAACTGCATTACTCACTGTCTGAATCACTGTACCTTTCAGAAGGATGATAATCCAGCAAGTTTGCAATTGTAGAGTTTATTTACGAGCACCACACTTATATGGTGTGTGCTGGGGTGGAAGGTATTAGCAGTCTGTCAAATATAAATAAATAAATGAAAATATTGGGGATATGATGGGGTGATGAATATGGCTGGGGGTGGATGCAGCCATAAATGCTCTCCTTTGTCTTGTTCAACAAAGTGTATGACTGACCAGTATCAAGTTTACATGGGATGACATAAGCCATTATTTTTCCTGTAATAAGGCAACTGATCCTGTTTCAGTTTTTGGAAAATCCTGATCAGTGTTAGTTCTGTAACAAAAAGCTGTATAGTACTGAATGGTAAGGAAATTTTAAGAAAGAACCAATTTTCACTGTTTCATCCACTGATAAGATGAAAAGAGATATGAATGGCATGTACACAGTGTGATCCTGTTCCAGGGATGCTTGGCTTTCCACGAAACACAACTCCAGACAAGAAATGTCCCTTGGACATATTTCATCATCATCATCCATGCACTATTAAAATTTAAAATTCCACAAGCTTTTACTAGAACATTTTTGTTCACGGAACATATGAACATTCTATAAATGGACTGTTTTGATAATGGAAATCTATCTAATAAACGTGCATTATATTAGGGACTATCATACAACTAAAAATTAATCACTATTATGAAAAAATAAAGATACACACTATAGTCGTGAATCCCGGCTCGCCTTTGCGGGTGAGGTGTGGCCCGCACCTGTGTACTAATGGTGCCACGTTTCCCCAACTTGCGATGTGAAACGGAAGCTATTTATGTACAAGGCGTCACAAATTCGATAAATTCAGATGAATAAAACTTACACTTGTGTATTTTGATGGATGAATCAACAGTAATCTTATTATGCATAAAATATTTATACAGTAACACAGAAACATGTCATACATATTTTACAGTGTTGCTAAAAGATATTGTAGGTCTACTTTTAATGGTTTTTAGCGTAGTTTTAGGGTGGGTAATAATATCACAGTTATGGATATAAGATAATGAGCCTGAAAAAGAAGAAATATGCCAATATCCAAAGTAAAAAGAAATAATTCATGTAATTCTTGTGAGTGGTATACACACATCCATCTGGCCTAAAATAAATGTCCCAAGGGAGAATGAGGAGATTCAATGTCCCAAGAGAGAGAGAGAGAGAGAGGGAGAGGGAGAGAGAGAGAGGCATGCATTGAATGCATTGTCGGCATCACTTAATATAACAAAACCAAATTAACAAATGAAAGCACAATTATAAATAACTTATAAAAGAATCAAAAGTACTCAGGGTGGCTCACATTTCCCGCCAGGAGAGAGAGAGAGAGAGAGAGAGAGAGAGAGAGAGAGAGAGAGGTCTGTCATTGCCTTCTCTTGTATTCATTTGTTCCTTTGTACATACTGCACACACTGATATACATTGTTCCTATTGATGCACATATATCTATACACGTAATTTCTCTCTCTCTCTCTCTCTCTCTTCTAATACTGACCACGTGGTAGGTGAATCCAGCCCCCCCTTCCCCTTCCCCCTTCCTTCTTAATCCCTCCTGGGTGTCTCAGGTCAAATCTCCCTTCACACTTCCCCTCCCCCTCACCACCACCCCAAAACACCCACCACCCCCCTCCCACCCACACCTACACCCACACCCCACTACCTCGGGGTGTAAGTGGAACTCAGTAACGTAATGTAAACCTCTCAGCAAACAGGTAACTTTGACACTCCTTAATCTACTACTAAATATAACAAAACCAAATTAACAGATGAAAGCACAATTATAAATAACTTATAAAAGAATCAACTAAGTACTCAAGGTGGCTCACATTTCCCGCCAGGAGAGAGAGAGAGAGAGAGAGATAACGGTATAGAAAACGTGGCAACACTGTACACAGGTGCGGTAGCCACACCACAGCCGCAGAACGCAGCGTAGTCCTACTATAAGATATTTTGGCAACAGATGACTAGGTTCAAGAAGTGTCAAACCGAACTTGAATATCTAAATGAAAATGATGAAATCTCTCTATGGTATGTGCTTTCAAACAGAATGTGACCTAGTATTATACAGTTCTTGAACCAGGCTTACATATCTGATATGGGGAAGTCTCCCTTATAAACCATTATATTATTTCTCACTTTAAACACATCATCATGCAGTTGCCTGGAAGTTCCTGGGTAATGCTATTCATAATAATTATACAATTCATCTAATGTCTGCTGCTCAGACTTATTTGGGAATTTGTTATTACTATGTCAAGATGAAAAATAAATTAGGGGTAAGATCGTATGAGCTTCTTAAATCCAGAAGTATAAAAACACAGAAAATGGAGGTTAACTCTGCCACTTAATATAAGTAAATTTTAATTCTTTCATCAGGGACTGATCACTGAAAAAATAATTAGTGCAATTCCACTATTATGCCTGTCCAAGACATCTTTGATAGCACACTCTCTACTCTGAATGCAACTACCTATGGTACTTTGGATTTATAATATACAGTGGCTATTGAAGCAACTGTAACACCCTTCATTTTATATATATATATATATATATATATATATATATATATATATATATGAATATATAAGGGGTCGTGGGCAATGGAAGAGAGGTTCACAGGACCACAGGCCATAAAATGTGTTTTTGTTGGATAACACTATTTTCATCCAATTATCACGTGGGCTCTCCTCGGATGCGAACACCTTCTGTCTTTGGAAGTGCAGTTGAAAATCCTCTCAAAAAAATTGTATTGTACATTGTACTTATGCTAGCTACTTCTTGCAATCTGGAACCCGTTTTCTGGTGTTTTTTGATCTGGCGTGAGAACACCTTACATCACACGACCCCTTATAAATATGTGTGTGTGTGTATATATCTATATCTATCTATTTGTCTATCTATCTATCTATATATATATATATACATCCATCCATCCATCATCCAATCCTACATTGCCCCATGAGGAGCATAGGAGCCCAGGGCTAGGCACATTGGTCCTGACATTTAAGATGAGAATGACAAGCTCTCATTCATCCCTGAGTGGTATTAGGTAAGCAATAAACCCCAACCACTCCCTTGATATAAACCTTCACTCAGCTCAATCTGACTGGAGCGCCATAATTACCCATTAAACCACCAGGCGTCAAAATTTGGTTATATGGTTACTCCCCAGTAAATGGTTTCCTGGTGTACAGAAAACCATTTATTATTAATATATATATATATATATATACATATATATATATATATATATATATATATATATATATATATACACACAGTATAATTCACTCTCATCTTAAATGTCAGAACCAACTTGCCTAGCCCTGGGCTCCTATGCTCCCTCATGAAGCATCACAGGATTGGATGAGATGTATGGATATATATATATATATATAGATAGATAGATAGATAGATAGAGATTAATTCATCCATCCTATCCATCCATACAGTACATACATATCTATCAATCTATCTACACTATATCTATATCTATCTATCTATCTATATATATATATATATATATATATATATATATATATATATATAGATGGATAGATATAGATAGATAGATATAGATATATATATATGGATATATAGATATACAATAAACCCTCTATAATTCGGATTAATTGGGGGGAACTCTATGTCAGATTATCCAAAAATCCAAATTATTGGAAACTCATGCTTGCCCCTATCCCCAAATCACACCCACGCTCGCTAAAGACATGGCTTTTACACAAAAACATTGAAACAGTACAGTATATTATTACTTTATATTCACAGAGTGCACATTACAATAAATAAAATAGTGTTTAAACTTTGATAATGAAGTCTTGCAACACAGTTGTAGAGTACAGTACACTTAACTGTACCAAAGGCACTGTACAGTTCTTAAAAATTACATTTATTACTACATCTTATCACTACAAAAACTGTTCAAGTCCACTTATCACTGGAACCCTTTTTGGATCTGCTTTGCTTAATTTGAATAATATCCGAATTAAAATTATTTGTCTGGTGGTCAAAAAAGACCCTAATTAACCGATTTCCGAATTATTTGGGTTCAAATTATAGGAGAGGGTATTACTGTATATATATATATATATATATATATATATATATATATATATATATGTGTGTGTGTGTGTGTACTCAGATAGATAGATAGATATAATACTGTATATTGTTATCATCAATGAACTTACAAAGAAGAACAGGGACCAACAATGAAAGCATATTGCATGGTTATCCATCAAGTTTACAATCACAATGTGCTTCACTCTGCAGGCCCAGGAGAGAACCACACAGTCATATTCCGGTTGAAAATCATCTACAGGATGAAAGTGGTCATCCTGATGTAAAACCTGAGGGGCATGGATGAAAACCCATGACTAGACAGTATAACAGTTCTTAGACACACCATTGATAATGCCACAACACCAACACACCAACAAAGAATATAGGGAAATCTAAGTTTTTAGTTTGCCTCTCAAAATTTATACAAGTTAAAAGTGAAGTGTTATAAGTATTTACCTCCCTCTATACCTAACCTTTACATTAATTTTTTTTAACAAGCTTATGGGAATTTAATACCCATACCGTCTGATGAACTCCATTACACTCACAGACATTTACATATACATAAAAAAGAAAAGTCAACTGTGTCTGGGAGATATAGATCTAATCTTTTATGTAAAAAAAAAAAAAAAATCTAATTAAAGCTGTGAATGTGTGAGGTCTAAATAACAAATTGATTAAAACTCTTAGCTACCATCACGCACAGCACTTCCTATTACTGTATACACATACAAACACATTTGCACATAGTTTATGCAATATAACATTTTATACAGAAAAAATGCTTGCACACACACTGGGGTTGGAGATGTGTAAATAATATTGTACAAGAAAAATCACAGAATAGGTAATTAGATAAAGAATTAACTAAGTGTAATGAAATATTTAAAGAAAACACTTGATATTATTGGGAGTGAGAATGGAGAAGAAAAGAGTAACAGTTACACTCTCATGGTCAGAGCAACTCATTATTTCATTCCAGCTACCACTAGATTATTAGCTATATCCAGCTGAGTGCAAGTCATAGCAGCCTAAGAGTGTTACAACAGTTACAATTTAATAAGTCCCAGTGAGACAAGAGTTCTCACCTATACTTACTGCAAAACTGAAGGTAGGTAACTCCAGCTGCACTTAATGAATCCAGTGTTAAAAAGCTATACTCCCTAACTCCCATCAGCAACAACATTCATCTCTTACCTCATACTTAAGCTTTACAAACACACAACAGTATTGGATTTTAATTCCTCTGTTGTTTATCCAAAGATACAAAAGTGAGCTGAAGGCCTTAGGAAACTTTTTTTTTTTTTCTACAGTTATTAGGAAACTTTTTTTTTTTCTACACTTATTAGTACTGTATTACAGAATTGCATTCATTATTTTTTTTTTATTTCTTGCAACTTATTGGCTAGGAAGTGGACGGAGATTCTCTGGAGTGGTGATGCAAGACACCACTTTTAACTGGATCACCTGCGTGAGCCAAAACAGAAAATGATATTGTTAAATTTACTGGTATTAGTGAAGCTATAAACAAAAATATGCTTAAAGGTATCACAGGTGATATACAGGCTGTAACTAAAATACAATATTATTAGTAAATCCGATTAACTATGACAATAGCTGAAGAAAACTTTTGCTTTTTCTCCATTAGAAGTTAAATAATTCAACAGCATGATATATGTGAATCAATAACATTTAAAAAAGGAACAGTATTCCCTTCATAAGTACTGTATGTATCAGGAAAATAATATTCTAATATATAAAATAAATATATAAATATACAAAAACATCTACTACACATTGACACTATGCTATAACAACAGTAATAAATATAAGTGCTTTGAAACAAAGGATACTGCTTTAATCCAAGGCTAAAAATACATCAACAGTTTCTTCACAATCTGACATGAATTATTACTAGTGATTATATGTTGTTGGATGATCAAAGACTTGTGAAGGGACACCAAATGTGCACGAGTGCTGAGCTTCATCCCTGCAGTGACACAATATGCCTTTGAAGGTCACATACCAGTAGGTTTGCCCTTTCAGGAGTACACAAAAAGTGCTGTATGGTATACGATGTAACAGGATTAAAGTTTACATGTTTCTAAGTTTTCAAAAATGATGCAATTATACCATTCAAACAGCATTAACTATGGTATATTTTGAAATCCTTCCTGACTTAGCACCAATGTTTAGAAACGTGAACCACTGAAAAGGTCAATACCCATTTCTATGTGTAACTGAGAACCAGAAACTCTATCAGGAGTCTAGCTCTGTTAGGCCCAAGTTCATAAAGTGATATTTATCGTATGATGCTATAAACTGGAATACATCTTTGATTCCTGATGGGTTTCTTATTCTGCTGTTATATCACTGTGATATGTGATGGAGTGTGCACAGAAACAATAACATGCCTTTTGAAACTGAAAGTCATCAGTTCCTTAAACTATCACAAATGCTAGGCAACCTTTATTTACTACTGGCTTGTTTTACAAGTGAACTGTGTTTCTGTGATTAGTTCATTCAAGCAAGTCTGTGTTTCCAAGACCTGACAATAAATCAAAACTAATCCTTGCATTTTGATTTACCTACAAAAGAATATCAGAGGACATTTTTTCATTTCAGTTCTGTATGCTAGCAGCACAAAAAACAAAGACAAATACCCCACACAAACTAACCCTTTCCAACCTGCAATAAGTCCCTTCCAGTTACCATTAAAATCCCTCCACTTAAAAACGGGACCTTGTTTGTACCCAGCAGCATCCCTAAAACCCTTCCCAGTACCTTTCATTTTCTTGCTAACAGCCCCCAAATTAATCTCTGTAGCTTCTTTCCACTCTTCCCCAACCTCTTTCCAGACCCAGTCTTTACTGCTTCTGAACCACCACAAAAACATGGACACCTGTAAGCATGGATGTCACATGTTCTCCTCCTTGTACCTCTGGATCAGAGTTCGAAGTGTGCGGTTGGGTGTCAGTGTGAGGTGTGGGAGGCGCTCATTGGTCATGGGGCTGGTGCGCTTGCCACTCGCGAGCCACGCTCCATAGCCACACGCTCGTATGTAAAACCATCTGAAATTCAGGAGTGCCTGAGTAAAACATGGCTGATAGTTTCAACCAAAACTGGAGAAACACATAAAATGGGGAACTTGGAGCTGCAGTGACTTTTACTGTATATTTAAATATATATATATATATACATCCATCCATCATCCAATATATATATATATATATATATATATATATATATATATATATATCCATCCATCCATCATCCAATATATATATATATATATATCCATCCATCCATCATCCAATATATATATATATATATATATATATGTACATCCATCCATCATCCAATCCTATGTTTGCCCCATGAGACACTAAGAGCCCGGGGCTAGGCAAGTTGGTCCTGACATTTAAGATGAGAGTGACCAGCCTCACTCATCCCTGAGTGGCACTGTGTGAGCAATAAACCCCAACCACCCTTCGGATATAAACCTTCACCAGCTAAATCCAATTGGAGTGCTGCAATTACCCACTAAACCACCAGGTACCATAATTTGGTTATATGGTTACCACCGAGCGTAGTAAATGGTTTCCTGGTGAACAGGAAACCATTTGGCTTGTCACTCAGTGTAGAGTCACCCACAGGCAGAAGGAACAGGAAAGAATGAAGAAAGGAAAGACAAAAGAGGGAGTGTAAAGTCACCTGTAGGCAGAAGGATGAGGAAAGTGTGACGTAAAGAAAGACAGAAGAGGAAGGAAGGAAAAGAGGGAGGAGAGAAAAGGGCAGACACCTAAGAGCAGCACTACATCGAGTGAGTGGATGGTGAGCACCCCCACCTACCACTTTATATATATATATATATATATATATATATATATATATATATATATCTTGTAAATCTACAAGCAAAATCAAACAAAACAACACAGCTAATAATAATAAGCTAAAAAAAGAAAAGTGGATGGCATAGAAGAGAAGAGGGGCCCGACAGCAAAGAGAAAGCTTACCTTCATGTAAAAAAAAAAAAAAAAAAAAGGCAATATAACACATGAGGTGAGGAACAAAACAAGTGGGAAATGCACCATAAAGTAATGGATAAAGGAACCATAATACATGAAAACAACAGAAGGGAGTATGCAGCATTCAGAGTCAAACCAGCACAAAGACCTGGAGCCAAGACAAAACAACTGAGAAACACAAAATACAATAATGGGTAAAGGAACAGAATACAGGTACACAGCACTGCAGGGCACAGGCAAGAAACACCAGTCAGTGTCTAGTCACCACAAGGACCTGTATCCTTGACAAAAAACTGGGAAACACACAATACAAAAATGGATAAAGGAACAGAATACAAGAAAACACCTCAATCAGAGTCTAGCCAGCACAAAGACCTGGATCTATGAGAAAACAACTGGAAAAGACATAACACAATAATGAATAAAAGAACAGATTATTAGCAGACAGCATAGCAAGAGAGATGGCACACTTTGAGTCTCACTAGCACAGAGAACTGGATTCTTGGCACAAGAGAATGGAAATGGACAATACAATAACAGATAAAAGCAACAGAATACAGGCAGACAGCACAGCAAGAAGGAGACGGTGCACTTCAGGTCTAACCAACACAGAGAACAGAGATGCTTGGCAGAACTTGAGGAAATGAAAAGAAAAAAAAAAGCATGACAGATACAGAACACTCAGGTCTAACCAGCACAGAGAACAGGATCTTTGATGAGCTCCTGGGTGATGGGGCAGAGGAATTCATCTGGAGGTGCATTGGGGGCAGTTTGGGTTTTGGCCTGAGGGTCCTGTGCTCCTGCTTTGCTCACCAGACGCAATATCTTGTTTCTGTGGCCAAGAGCATCTGTCATGGACATGAAAAGACTGAATTAAGATAAGCTTCTGTGAATGGAAATCTATAACGTAATGTGATTAATATGCACAAGGGGATGCTTTACACAAGATCCACAACCATAAAATATAGCTGTTGTTGTTGTTGCTCAACCCAGTCCATCTGACCAAGCAGAACCATCGACTGTAGGTAAAAAATTACCCTTATATGGCTGTCTCATGAGCTCTTTATAGTTGCTCCTATGATGGGTGCATGGTGCTGAGAACTTGATGTACAACAGCATGAGTAAATCCATCTTTGACAGTAAGGGGTTTGGAGTAAGCACGACAGCCTTATAAGAACTGATTATATATGAACTCCTGGATTTCTTGAATCTGATGGCAACAGCCTTCATACCTCTGATGGTGCATTCATTTATCCCAAATAAATTAGACATAAAATGGGTCTTCTCTCGACTCTCTATCAACTGTAAAATCTCGTGTTTTCTTGTCTGGCACTTTTTGGTTTTCCTTATGGTTGCAGTGGCATGACAGCATGCCTCAAGTATGGTACTGGGAAAGCATAGTGGCAAACCAATCATAACCAAAAACTGAAGAATACTGGAGCTAAGTGTGGGAAGCCACCAGACCACATACATGTTTACACATAGTACTGCCACAGGTGGATTTTCTACAATCTTTGTGAGATATACAGCAATATCTGCACTGTGGCAAGCAATCTGTAGTTACAATTACTGGTAGCAGGTTATTTCAATAATTGTTGAAACAAACAGCATTAATTTAAACCGGCACTGCAAAAGGCAGCTACTGTCAGGGTTACTGGGCAACTGCAGTTTTATGTTCATCACACATGTGAAAGTGTTGATAATGGAGGTTATCTCTCACCTAGCACAGAATTTTCCTATGATGAGGAATGTAAGTGTATAAAGCTACTTCCATAAAATTTACATAACAAACTGAATGAAAGATTACTATTAATACATATTGCAAAAGCCAATCCTCCATCAAACTAGTATCATCTTCAACACACACTCCCTAAAAGATCTCTAAAAGGATTTTGGAGGCAGTAATAAGGTAGCTACTTACTGAAAATGAAATTCAATACCTTCAATCCAAGTCTGACCTACCAACACCAACTATTACCTACCAACACCAAGTTTGTGCTCCAGTACTTCATCAGTGATGGTCAACAGTTCACGGCCATCAATAGCATGGGAGCGGAAGTTATGTGAGTACTCTGCCAGACCCTGCTCCACCAGCCACCCACACACATCTTCACTGCTCCAGTCTATAAGCTGCAGAGGAATTAGCAATATTACATTATGTAAGTACTGTATTAAATGTGTTAACCTAGTACATAGAAATATTGTTTGAGAGCCAACAGTTCACAGCCATCAACAGTATGGAAGTGAAGTTATGTGGGTGCTTTGCTAGGTCCTGCTCCACCAGCAGCCCACGTACATCGTCACTGCTCCAGTCTATAAGGTGTAGGAGAATTAGCGATATAACATCATGTAAGTCATATCACAGTACTGTATTAACCCCCAAAGACTGCAAATCTCCCACCCTGACCAGCAGCCCACGTACATCGTCACTGCTCCAGTCTATAAGGTGTAGGAGAATTAGCGATATAACATCATGTAAGTCATATCACAGTACTGTATTAACCCCCAAAGACTGCAAATCTCCCACCCTGACTCGCATTTCATGTCCAATTTCTCATCTTTCAGGAAGATAAATTCTGGTCTTATAGATTTCAAGAGCTTGAATTTACACACCTAAAAATGTATATTTCACTCTTATATGTCTTTGAGAGAAGTGAAGTCAGTGAATGTACTGTGAGGATGGATGCGGAGGATATGGAAATAATGTGAGTGCATTTAATAACTTGGGTAGTGTGATGAGTAAGGATGGAAGTTGAGAGGGTGAAGTGCTTGAAAAAGTACAAGGAAGAAAGGTTGCTGGTTCCTTGAAAGCAGTGATAAGAAACAGGGAAGTGAGCATGGAAGTGAAAAAGTTACTATATGACAGTATTGTGATACCATCTCCAACGTATGGAAGTGATGCTTGGACCTTGTTAGAGGGACAGAAGTCAAGAGTGAGAGCAGTGGAAATAAGTTATTTGAGAGGAGCCTGTGGAGTCACATGGAGAGACAGACTGACAAATGAGGAAGTGAAGAAGCGTTGTGGTGTGGATGTGACAGGAAGCGTTAGGAGAAACACACTGAGGTGTTTGGCCATGTGGAGAGGATGGAGAGTGAGAGACTGATGAGGAGAGTGTATCCCGGGGCGCACCGGGGGTGGGGGGGGCACCGGGCCTGGGCCCCCCCCTTAACTTTCTGGGTTCTATAAAAATATATATATAATTATTTTGATAACAGCAAAACATGAAAAATTGGCAAGTACAAACAAAGAGTAACACATGAGCCAGCAGCTCCCTGACTCTAAACCTGCATGTGACCTCCCTGTAATTATCAGTTTACCTGATCTCACCTCACTACGGGACCCCCCCGTCGAACATTTCTGGGTGCGCCCCTGAGTGTATCGGAGTGAGATGGAAGGGGGGAGAGGAAGGGGGAGGCCAAGGATGAGATGGGGGGTGGGAGTGGAGGAGTATCTGAGAGAGGGGGTGTGTGAGCTGTAAGCAGGGCAGTGAAATGGCGGGGGAGAGGGCAACATGAAGGAAATTTGTTTGTGGCCACCCCTTATGAGATTTTGGCATCTGGCAATAGATAGATAGGTCTAATGGTTACCGCACTATCGACCGTCAAAAATTTAAAAAGTCACCCTTAGCGTAAGAACAAAAATAGGAAAATTTTTGAAAATACATTATTTCTGCCAAATAACCATACAGAAATCAATACATTGGGGGGGGGGCATATAGACATCGGGGGTAGACATATTGTAGGGGGATACATACAGTCATTGCTTTACTTGCTGTTTACACATTATTTACAATTCCACTTGCACTATTTTACTCAACAGAAAGATCGTAGTCACTCTCTTTTCAATTGTCAGCCCTTTACCTCTTTCCACACGAGGTTTAGTAGCGGGTAAAGGTCACAGGGCCCTTTGCATGGGGGTAAAAAGTGGCTGAAGTTAGCAGGAGCAAACAGACGTACCTTCACCTTGGAAGATGACCGTGAACTGATAGGGGTGGGCCGAGGTGGCCTACCTAGGGAAATGCATTACTGCCAACGTCAGCCTCTTGACAGCTGCTAATATATAGCAGTGAAATGATTGGCAGGATATCTAGACAATACATTATAAATTAGGTAGTTCCAGGTGAATGTAAATATCACTTAGTCTTCTCCCTTCCCTCCTTATATATATTTTTAGTACAAGAATAGATTATACGGCATATTTCAAGGGGAAATAAACAGCGAAAATTAGCGAACGAATGCACGTGAGGTGTTGTCAGGTGATAATTAGCCAATTCCAGGTGTATGGCACTCTCACTTACCTTATTTCTTTTTGGTATATATTATTTGGTATAAGAATAGGGCATAGAACTTCAATGGATGAAATCAGTGGAAAATTCCAGGGAAGATTTACTTAGCGCAGCACGGCCGGGCAGGCGAGAGGAGAGGGTAATGGAGGGAAGGTAGGGAGAGGAGTCAAGAACGGGGAGAAATGGCTAAATTTTCAACAATGGATGGGAGTACAGATGAGATTAGGAGTGCTGACTAGTGTTGGACATTAGCAGTACTGATAGATGATACAAGCTACCACTTGAAAGCCCAGGGGAATTCAAAATAACACAGAATTGCAAAAGTGATGCCCCGCGGTATGATCCCTTGCTCCCAAGCATCACAAAAGTGACGCCCCGCGGTTAAGGTTAACAGTCCTGTGTCTGGTAGGTCATAATATAATACCTTCCCCCATATCTTCTTTGGCTGGCACCTTTGAGCTCTCTCATCCATATTCATGGTGTTGACACTCTTCACTCACTTATCCTTCCCCATTCACTCTACATACCCAAATAATCTACACTGCCCCATTCTCAGTACACTGTGATATAAAGCAACCCACTTTTTCACTACAAATAACTCTGTCCCTGAAAGTTGCATTGTTTATCGATCTAGCCATTCTCACCTAGGTATATTCCTGTATCCCAATGTCAATTCCTTCACTGGTCATGTTTCACTTCCATAAAACATCATATTTCTCAAACAAGCAAAACACAGTCTGCTCTATGTGGAATGTGAGATACTCTTCATTGTCAGGAGAGGTAACAGTTCCCTGAACTTCCTTCAACCACTTCCACATCGTACAACAGAGCTTCTGCCTCTGTTCCATCTCAGCACAGATCTTAACACTTACATAACAAAACTCTCCCAACAACAGAACTCCCCCAAAGACTCCGCTGATGCTTCTCCAAAATTTTTCCAAAACTGCTATACTAACCTGGCTGACCCTGCCAAAAAAAAAAAAAAAAAAAAAAAATCAATGTCTGCCACATTTGGCAGTCTGCCTCACATACTGCTACATCTCTTTGGTACTAACCCATTACATACTGACTGATGTCAGCCAGCGGGAAGGGGTTAAACAATCTCTTTGTCATTCATTTTCTAACATTCTGCCCACATATTCATACCATCTCAGTGTTTTTCGGTTCATCATATTCATCGACTCCACATCACACAGCATACTTACAGGTTCAAGATTTACGTCAGAGATGACAGAGTATGAATTTTTTTAAAAATCACTACACTTTAATCCAATGTTCAAACCACTCATTCATAAACCTGTAATCATGTAAGGCTAATAAATGCTGAAAAAAAAAAATGAAGAGAGAAGAAGCCACTCACTTTAATATTTTCCCTGAATCTCTGTGAGGGGAACCTGACCAACTTCTTGGTGCTCCCTTGCTTATGTCCTGGTACTGTTGGTTGCTGCTGCTGTTGTTGCTGTTGTTGCTGCTGCTGCTGCTTAAGAGCAGCAGTAGATGCTGCATCAATCCGCCAGACATTAACTGCTCGGTCACCGCTGCCAGCTGCCACTAATGCTCCATCATCACTTAGAGCACAGCATGTAACATACCGCTTGTGACCTTCAAGCACACCCACAGCTGTCAATCTCATCTGCAGACAATAATAGATTTACATACTGTATATCATCCTCTGATCATCATTATCATCATCATCATCATCATCATTTTCCCACTCTAAGGTGGGATGAGGTAGAGTTTAAAAAAAAAAAAAAAAAAAAAAAAAAAAAAAAAAAAGGGACAGAATGAGACACACAAAGTTTGCCTATGTGAATGAGTCACACTCCTTACAAAAATTAATAAAAACAACAACAATAATAATAATAATAAAAATAATAATAACAATAATAATAATGTAGGCTTGTACCCAAGGAGTGGTTGGGGTTTATTTACTCACATAATGCCACTCAGGGATGAGTGAGGCTGGTCACTCCTCATTTTAAATGTCAGGACCAACTTGCCTAGCCCCGGGTTCCTACGCTCCTTATGGGGTGGCACAGGATTGGATGATGGATGGATGGATAATAATAATAATATTAACAATTATAAAGTAACAAATTTTTGTGTTCTGCATATGTAACTTCAATGACTTACTTTAAATTACCAGTAAAAATTGTTATGGATGCTTAATAATGAATGAAGGATCGAAGTGATACAGGTATTGCATGTATTCATCATCATCATCGGCAGCACCCTGAAAAGGTCCATCAAATGACACGAGGCCTCTCCAGTCCTTCTCCAGATTGACCTTTCCTCACGTCTCACCTTTTGTCAACATGCTGGTTTCTCTTTCATCTTTCCACATTCACAATTCCTCGATTTCCCATCCAGTCATTATATGCTTTTTTCTTTTTCACAGCTCATTTCATTTCATTCTAAAATGCAGCAACCCCACACACTATCTCACATGCTGCATGAATTTCTTTTGGAACACTTTAAACCAACCAACCAACTGACCAACAAACACACACACACACACACACACTTCCCACCTCTGCCATACATTCATAACCGTACCTACCCAACGGCTTCTTATATTCAACACGTTTAGTCTTCCTCCTACGGCAATTCCACTCTCTTTCCAACTGCTACTCCCTTCTGTCGTTCATTACCTCTGTTTACCCATCACATGTACACTTTTAACTCTGACATAACTACAGTATACAGTGGTTCTTGACCTGGCAGTGCAAGAGAGGTCTGTTAGGAGAGAAAGGCTGCTGTCCTCAGAAGTGGTGCATCTTTTGAGAGTAGAGAAAACAGTAAGGCTGTACCTTTTATAACCTTTGTGATGCAGTTGACCATACAGCAACATTTAATTTTATGTTCTCGGAGCTAATTTTAATATGATGTGCAAAAAAAATGGGCTATATAACCATTATTATATACAGTAATTCAATTTATAATAGTGCATACACTTCATTTTGTGGTATGCTATTTTGAGGAACACCTGGTGCCAGCAAGCAAGTACAAATACTGTTCACACTTGATGATGCTACAGTCGCGGCGGACGAGTCTGAAGGTCTCATTATCGTATCCTGCCAATCTACCAGTCAACAGTGCATCTGATTTCGTTTCATATTATACACGAATATATTACACACAAATATTATTATACATGAACATATTGGGGGGACACAAGTCAAGAGTGAGAGCAGTGGAAATGAGTTATTTGAGAGGAGCCTGTGGAGTCACATGGAGAGACAGACTGACAAATGAGGATGTGAAAGAACATTTTGGTGTGGATGTGAATGTGATAGGAAGTGTTAGAGAAACGCACTGAGGTGGTTTGGCCATGTGGAGAGGATGGAGAGTGAGAGACTGATGAGGAGAATGTATCTGAGTGAGGTGGAGGGGGAGAGAGAGAGGGGAAGGCCAAGGATGAGATGGAGGGATGGAGTGGAGAGCTATATGAGGGAGGGGGGAGTGAATTGGGAGCAGGGCAGTAAAATGGAGGGGGACAGCGTGACATGGAGGCGATTTGTTTGTGGTCACCTCGTATAAGGAATTAAGGTGTCTGGCAATAGACAGACAGATAAATAGAACATATTATACACGAAATCGAACGCACTGTTGATGGGTAGGTTGCCAGGGCACGATAATGACACCTTCAGACTTGCACGCCGCGACTACAGGCGTAGAGTTACTGCAGGGATGGGGCTCACACACACATATATACAGTCAGTTTCTGCTATCTGTCAGATCGGTGTGGAATAAATCGACAGAATGATGAACCTAAAGTTAAACCCAGTTTCACAATAATGACGGCAAAATTCGTTTATACAATAACTGTGGTGGACACATATGACAAACCTGTGCATACACAGTCCCTCCTGCACTAGCCAACAGTCAACCATTTGAGCCAAAATGGTCACTCAGCATTTTCCTTTGCTGTAATTGTCTCCCTTTTGTTACATTTCATGCATGCAGGGCCACTGAAACACCACTGCTATCGCCACATAACAGTGCAGGTGCACAATGAATAGTACAGTATGAGATACAAGTGGAGTGGTAACTTTTCAGTATGTGAAATACTGCAACTTGTGAACTGGAAATCTTGTCTGGCAAAGATGCTACCCCTAGTGCTCCTGAAGGTGCTGAGAGGCAAGCCTAAATTTTTTTTTTTTTTTTTTTTTTTTTTTTTTAAGGGTTATGTGGTCCTTGGCTCCCTCCCTAACCCCACTGAACCCATGTTGTCAACCTCAACATACAATAAATTATTAGGCAATGAGTTCAATTGACAACTCCATCACATACAAAGGCATGACTGTACATGTCTTCTCACACATCTGAGGCTATTTTTTTTTTTTTTTTCACCAGTTTCCAGCAACTAATGGAATTAATTAAATTGCTGGTTCTGGCTCTTGGTTAAGCTTCCAGTCAATAATGTAAAAAACAATCAGGGTACATAATGGCTGACCTAAATACAGTACTGCACAGCGATTCTTAAGAGAGGAGGCCTTAATTTTTTTTAAATAAACAAAGAAGAATCAGAAGCTAACAGCCACCAAAGCTTTTTCTTTCCACATAAAACCCTCAAATAATATCACCAGATGGTAACCATATAATCAACTCACACCTGTTCCCTGCGTCGACAAAATGGGTTGGCAGAGAATTAGTGCCCTTCCCCATAAAACAACTACCTCAGAGTCAAATGGCCACCCATTACAGAATTACGGCATATGGCTATAGATAAACAGAGAAGATATAATATTGTACTCATTTATTTTCAAACATGTGCATGAATTCCCACCTCAGGGGTAGGGATCCTTGGATTTATTGAGCTTTTGGCTTATAGAAACCAGATCTCTCTCTCTCTCTCTCCACACACATACACACAGTAACCCCTTGGTTACAGCACAATTAGTTATAGCGGTCTTCATTATCACTGCAAGACGAAAATCTGCACTCCTGTCCTTACAGCACATTTTTTGCCCCCAAAACAATGTTATCGTGCACCTGAGCTGGTTTCTGCCGACAATGATGATGCAGTGTCTGTGGTTTCTGATTTTTATCAACATATCAAAAGATATACAGTATTTTGTTCTTTTACAAATATTACTATGATGGTCTGTCTGCTCTTTTATAATCTCAATAAACCACCAACAAAGACAAATAAAAACACACTTTTGATAAGAGTTTTGATTAAACCTTAAAAAATGAGGAATACACACTAAATACTTTTATTCATCTTCAAAAAAAAGGAAAGCCTGCCATTGGCTGATCACTGGGTCCAGGATGATCAAGTCACAGTCAGAGCCAGCAGCATCAACACCATTATTTATTGCTTTAAACCTCTTTAATATCAATGTCTTTTGTCCGCTTTATCTTTATACGGTAGGCTATGCCATTAGGAAGCATTTTGTGGTCTAGCAGGGGTAACAGAAAGTTTTTAGTAAGGAAGTTGGCGTCAGGTCAGTGTTCTGGTTAACAGATTAGGCTTACTATAATACATTAAAGGCCCATATACACAGACTTCATACACGCAGAAGCCTAGGTTAACACTTCAGTCATGCATACCGAGGAATCACTGTACACCTAACTCATTCTCTCACACACTCACCTTTCAACTTAGTCTCAATCAATCCACACATGTCCACTCTTGCACCTTCAAGCATCTGCACAATATTCATTTCCTTCACTTCATCATCTGCACTCCTTACACTCCTTGTCACCACCCTCAGCATGACCCTAGTTCAGTTCTCAGTTGTCAACTGATAATAACGGCATAGATTTTTCTTGCCATGTAAACTGAAAATGTGCATACTGGACCCGCATAGAGAGTATACTGTAATATGAGAATTTAATAATATGTACTTGGAGTTAGTAATGACCTCCAGAACAACTGTAAAAATTACCATTTTCAGAACAGCAGGGAGATCAGCAGGTTGACTGCTATGACACAGAAATTTATAATGAGTTTCTAGGAACAGATAAACATCCATCCATCAAGATGGGTTCATCATATTTCAAGAATATACACACACACATGTGATGCAAAAAATTTAATTGAAAGTGACACTGAGGATAATGTTAGAAGAGGAAAATTGCATGTGGCACAGAAAAAGAGTGAAGCAGTACATTACTAAGATAGAAGGCAGATGATCAGACATGTGGCAGATGATCAGACATGTTTGGGATAGTGAGAGAGACATATATGTCAGGCAATAGACAGATAGATAGATAGAGAGGCATATGAGAGCAAAGCACCCTGAGGTCAGTTTTGTCAGGGCCAACTTGTCAGAGGGTTTCCACAAGATCGTGAAGTATCAGAGATGATGATGATATAATCAGTGACTTTCCTTGCCTAACTTATGAGAAACCTGGCATCTGCTAAATACAGTACTTATAACTCAAGAATCCTCAGACAGGAATGAAGAGAAAAATATATGCTAGGTATAAAATGGAGGGATAAAAAGGGTGACTATTAGGTAAGAGAACAAATGAAAGATGATTATCTTATTCCTGTAAGTACAAAAACAGAAATGTACATGGGCATGTCACATCCTTCAGTGGAAAAAAAAAAAAAAAAAATGAAGATTTGCTAGGACTGAATGAAACAAGTTCATCAGCCAATAAATCAGAAAGAAGAAAGATGGGAGAAACATCAGGCTGGCATGGACTGTCCCAGGCTGCTGCTGCTGGGTTACTTTCAGTCATTATTGTATAAACATACTTCCCTTTTCATTACGGGATGAAAACTTGAACACAGGTTTCATACTGTACTAACAAAACGTTTAAAACAGTTGCTACTACATTACTAGTAAATGCATTAAAGTACTGTATGTACTATATACTTCACTCATTCTTTATTTTGTAAAGCCATGAACTAACAACCTCACACTTACAGGATCCCATAGCATCACAGTCTTGTCCCCAGAAGCCGATGCCAGAATAAGCCCATCAGCGCTGAATCGTACACACATTATTGGTCCTGAGTGGCCATACAGCGTGTGGTGTGGGGAGATAGTGGGGGTGGTATCTCCTCCCAAAATCTGGCTCTCAATTTCCACAACCCACAAATGTAGAGCTGTATCCTGCCCTCCTGATGCAAGAAGGTACTGCTTCCCCAGAGCACTTGTGTCTGAGGGAAAGTTAGAATAGTGACTGAGTAAATTATAAAGTATGTTATGTGAATTACACTGAAAATCTATAGCTGATAACACTAGTGTTAAATAAATGCTTACACATATCATGGGATTATGAAAAGAGGCATGTCACGTACTTCACATGAGCCAGACATGGTAAATAAATAACAGAACTACCAAAAAAAGGCACTGTGGTGGCTTGGCCATGTGGAGACGATGGAAAGCGAGAGACTAACGAGGAGAGTGTATCTGAGTGAGATGGAGGGGGAGGAAGAGGGAGGGTGAGGCCGAGGACAAGATGGATGGATGGAGTGGAGAGGGTATATGAGAGAGGGGGTGTTGGCTGGGGAAGGGCAGTTAAATGGCAGGGGACAGGGCGACATGGAAGTGATTTGTTTCTGGCCACCCTTTACGGGACTGAGGCATCTGGCAACAGATAGACAGATGGACATTAGCCAAACTTACTTACAGAAATGTTCACTCCAGAACTAACAAAAACTTTACAAAGAAAATTAAGAACTCTACATGCACAGGGCCAGATGGTTCAGCATCCTGCACTTGAAACATTTAGGACCACACCACATTCAGGCCCTCACAAACATTAGTGACTTTTTAAGAAGCAAACTGTAGCATTCCCAACATTGGGAAACATGGAGCAATCATCACAATACTTAATGTCAACAAAAGCCCACCATACCCTTCTTCATAAAGACCCACAACAATACTTAGTACACCATCAAAAAGAACCAAATGCTTGAATCTTAATAAAGTCACACCTCACTTTAGCCCAGCTCCTTCACAGTATAGCTTTAAACCACTACGCTCCATAAACACACTACTAACCAACTTCCCACAATATGTATCTGACAACATCAACTCAGCATGACTCGCACAATGTACACTACTTACAACAACAGTTACTCGTGGCAGCAGTAGTAGAAGAATAACTCTGGTCTGTCTACAGTAGGTGAGTACCCCCACCAATGGCAGGCAAGCAATTGCCACTGCGGGGCCATCTCATTACTTTGAACTGATGTTCCCTTATGGTAAACAATGCCTTGCCACAGCAAGGGGCAGAGATGAGAGTGGAAGTTTGGTTTTGGGGTGGATGCTGCATTTGTATATCTCCACCCAGTTAACAGGGGCATCATATTAGGCTCCACATCACTTCATTATTTGGTTATATGGTAATTACCAAGTGCTGTAAATGGTTTCCTGTGTTACAGGAATCCATTAAGCTTATCACTTAGTGTACAGCCACCTGAAGTGAAGAGAAGACCAATAAAAAGTGACAGGATGGATGGAAGAAATAGGAAGAGAGGAGGACAGACACAGAAATTTGGTTAAGATGAAGGAAGACGTAAAACAAACTCTGTGTGTGTGTGTGTGTGTGTGTGTGTGTGAGAGAGAGAGAGAGAGAGAGAGAGAGAGAGAGAGAGAGATAAATCACCCGTACAGAAACCATCAACGTATGGTTCTTACTTCCTGATGATGTAATATGACCACTGCTTCCTTGATTTGGGCGTTACACTTCAAACAGATGTGGCTGAGTTTTCTGCCTAAGAGTAGTGACAGTGTGGCTAGTTATTCAGGTTCTAGCCTGACTTTACTCCCATGTTACAGCACCTCTCAAGGTCGGTGGTTATCATCCTTCTACTACTTACTCATGTGTAACTTGTATTTCATATAAAAACAAGTCATAGTATATACAACGCATTAACTATTAAAAACTGTACCTATAAAATACAGTACATATGGTACTGATATACTATGTAACATTCACAGAACTTAGAAAACATGTCATGTATGCTACACCTATGATCCATTTCAGTTAAATCATTCAGCTACCCCTCTCTACACCCTAAGTATGTTGACACAAAGCAGAAAATGAGGTTGTCCAACAATCATTAAAAATGGTATAAATATAAAGACTCTCACTCCATCCTATTTATTAGGCATTAATGACATGCAGGGATACATGCACAGTTCTCTTTCCCTAACACAAAAGAAAAATCAGTTGTTATGAAGCATGTAAGAAAGCTGCAGTCATTAACCCCTTTTGCCCAGGGCCCAGGACATAATATTTTATTCTAATACCATATTACAGTACAGTATTTCATTCAGCTTAGGAAGACCTCTTCAGACTGTCAGGGTTAACCTGTCTTGATCAAGTACTGTATCAGCCAGTCTTCCACTGCATCACATTTATTCCTTCCTGCAAAGTAAACGAATACAATGTAAGACTAACCATCCTTGCCAATAGATGGGCTGAAGTGTAATGAGGCAACCCCAAGGTCATGAGCCTCAGGCCTCATGGCCAGGGGAGCTGAATGACCATAACGTGCATCCCATACTCGTACCTCCCCCCCACTGCTCCCAGTGGCCAAATAACTGCTGTCTGGGGTGAAACTTGCACTTGTCACCGTTGACTCATCGCCACACATTCGTCTGAAGAATGGAGAATAATGAATTTGTTTATATGCTCCAGTTGTCAGCAATGTCTAAGCAACCTTTGCATTCCTTTTTACTTTTTAGTAATCCTTACTTCTTGAAATTGGTCGGTAAAGGTACCACTTTATAATGAAAGTAAAGGAAGTCAAAGTTATTGAGCGACAGTGCATTATCTCTCTCTCATATTTTTTTATACCAAACACTGAATTTTTCATATAATTAAAAAAAAATAGAGCCAGGATTCCAGGGGCTTGAATGATGAGTGAAGGGAAGCATGGCCCATTGGATTAGGCAAATTTGGGTTGTCTGGACATTTCTACTCACCCTACCCTAGGGTGGGAAAGGAGGTCCAGATGATGATGATGATGATGATGATGATGATGATGATGAAAAAAAAAGCTTGAATAATTATACAGTAATATATATATATATATATATATATATACCTATCTACTGATATATATATATATATATCTATCTACCTATCTATTGCCAGACGCCTCAATCCCGTTTGGGGTGGCCACAAACAAATAGCCTCCACGTCGCCCTGTCCCCCGCCATTTCACTGACCTGCTCCCAACTCACACCCCCCTCTCATATACCTCTCCACCTCATCCCTCCATCTCATCCTCGGCCTCCCCCTCCACCTCACTCACATACACTCTTTGGGTGCCTTTGTTAATAACAGTATCCTGTAATTTATGGATCATTCCAACTTCTCATCATTACAGAACCCGATGAAGCTAAAACAACATAGCCACAATTGACCCCCTCTCTCCATATGGCAGAAGAAAGTATATATTTGCTTCACGGAGGAGCAGATGATAATACAAGAATATGCTCTTCCATTTACAATTTTAATGCAGAAGATCCCAGAACAGTCAGAGATCCACCAATACAAGGTGTGTGGATTGAGGTACTGCAACATGGGCCATCCACAGTACAGTGTCAGGAAAAATTATCAGACATACCAGTCACACCATTAGCCAGCAAAGAGGATAAGGAGACTGCAAGAAGGGTGAGAGTGGGCCAGCCCTTTAACAAAACACCAACAGCGAGGACATGGAGTGAGACAGTACAAAGTGACATGCAGGTGTACAGCAAAATGATCATAACAAAGGCAATCTGAAGTGAAACAACTGTTATCTAATGACAGAGGAACACATATGCCTGAGTACATGGAAGTGAGGTTGGAATGAACAACAGACAGTATAGAACCATATGACGGACTAAAAGAAAATGTTGAAAAGAAAATATGGCAAATTATGAAAAGAATAACCAGACAATGGAACAGAAGTCTTGGTCGTAGGTGGGGACACCTATCAGCCGCTCACTTTTTCTTTGTCTACCCTCATCTCTTCCTACTTTCTCCCATTCTTCCTGTCACTTTTTATTACTCTTCCATCCACTTCAGGTGGTTTTACACCAAGTGACAAGCCAAAAGGCCTCCTATAACCCACAAAGCCATTCACAACCCTGGGTGTTAACCATATAACCAAAAACAGTTCAATCCCAGTTAACTGGGAAGCTTGGGAAATTTACAGTACCTTCCCGGTTACTTATTTCTCTAAGATATCTGATTTACACCCATACCCTGGCATCTGGCAGCGTTATGTACAAGTGGGAGTGTTCAGTCAGCGAGTATGTCGGATATCAAAGCAAATTTCTCCATAGGATACTGAAGAAATGCCACAGATGCATTCCAGACTCAAACCTAAACTCTCATATACTTTACTCAATCAACAGAGGCTGAAACAGAAACACCATAGGTAATGTTATTATCCTCATAAACAATACTACTGCTAAAAAATGAACATCAAACATCACATGCTTGAGGGTAGGGTGGTGGGAGGTGTGGTGTTGAGAGATGCTTCAGGAAAACTGAAATGCAGGCAGCTGGCAGCACCCCAAGCAAGGGTGGGGGAGGGCAGGGGAACAGGGAGGGTGGGGGGACAAGGAAGGAGACAAGAAAGTCAAACAGCCCAACTCCCCCCCCCCCTTAGTCTCACACACTCACTCACTCTCACTCATTCACTCACTTGCTCACTCACTCTCACTCACTCACTCAATCACCACTCTCACTCACTCACTCACTCTCTCTCATACACACACACACACACACACACACACATGGGAGACAAGCAAGGGTGGGGGAGGGTGCGGAATGGAGAGGAAGATAACCAGGGGTGGGGAAGGGCAGGGGGACAGGAAGTGTGTCAGTGCTGAGTGTGGTGGGGGATGGAGGAGGGGCAGGGGAGGGGGGAGGAAGGATGAAGGAGGGAAGAAGAGAGGGGATTGAGGGAGGACGGGAGGACTGGGACAGCCTCATTTCAAACCTGGGGCAAGGAGGGGTGTCAGACAGGAGAGGCGACAGACATTCAAACAGTTCAGATTTTGGGAATGTTCCCCTATTTCTTGTGTTCAGTCTAGCGAAGCGCCAGCTGTCACTCTGGATAATGGGGTACGGGGTATTATCCTTATACAATGGCTATATCATTGGTGTAAATACAATACCACTCGCATCCAGGGTGACATTAACATTTTCCAATCAAAACAACCTGTTAAACACACCCTACAGAGGTAGCACACATGATTGCAGTGTCTTGCAGTGGTGCAAAATGGTAGGTCCATTTTGTTAAATATTATTCATTAAACATGGAAAAATAAACTATAGAAATAAATCTTGAGCATTTATTGGTGAACTGATGATTTGAAAAGAAGTGTTATACAGCAGAATTACCATGATTCCCCTGTTCACAGTTGTGTATACAGCCACAGTCCACCCATTTATTTCTCACCTGACTGCTGTCACTCCACCCCTGACTCGCCATTCAGCTGTTTTCCAGAAAATACAATAAACAAGTAGGAATCGCAAGCACACTAATTTTGTCAAACAAAACAAACCTTCATTCTATCAGCCAGATTTTATCTTTTCTGCCAATGCAAATGCATTCTAAGACGAATTATACATATGAGTAAATTCATCTTAGAACACATTTGCACTGGCTGAGAAGATAAAAACTAGTTCATAGAAATGAAAAGTTGTTTTGTTGGACAAAATTAATGTGCTTGCAATTCCTAAATATTTATTTTATTACCTGTAAGACAGCTGAGTGGTGAGTGAGGGGCGGTCATACGAGGAAGAAATGGTTGGGCTGCAGCCATACACACAGCTGACGTATAAGCAAGGGAGTGGTAATAATTGTTTTGTACAATATTTCTTTCCAAATCATCTATCTATCTATCTATCTATTGCAAGACGCCTCAATCCCGTATGGGGTGGCCACAAACAAATTGCCTCCACTTTGCCCTGTCCACCGCCATTTCACTGCCCTGCTCCCAACTCACACCCCCCTCTCTCATATACCTCTCCACCTCATCCCTCCATCTCATCCTGGCCTCCCCCTCCCTCTTCCCCCCTCCACCTCACTCACATACACTCTCCTCATCAGTCTCTCACCTTCCATCATCTCCACATGGCCAAACCACCTCAGTGTGTTCCTCCTAACGCTTCCTATCACATCCACATCCTTCCAACAACGTCTAAGCTTCACTTCCATACGTTAGAGTTGGTATCACAATACTGTCACGTAGTAACTTTTTCACTTCCATGCTCACTTCCCTGTTTCTTATCACTGCTTTCAAGGAACCAGAAACCTTTCTTCCTTGTTGTACCCTTTCAAGCACTTCACCCTCCAAATTTCCATCCTTACTCACCACACTACCCAAGTACTTAAACGTACTCACATTTTCCATTTCCTCACCATCCAATCTCACTGTGCATTCACTGACTTCACCTCTCTCAAAGACCATCACTTTACTCTTCCCTACATTCACTTTTAGATTCCGTTTCTTACACACTCTCCTAAACCCATCCACCAAGCCTTGCAGCTCCCCTTCGTCTTCACTCAACAACACAGTGTCATCTGCAAACAACAGTACAGGGATATTCCAAACACTACCCTCTCTCACCGGGGCCACTTCAGCATCCATTGCCCTACCTTGTACCTCTTTCATTACCCCATCCATGTACAGATTGAACAACCATGGAGATATGACACATCCCTGTTCAACCCAGCCTTCAAAGAAAAAAATTCACTCAGTTCACCATCCACACGCACTGCAACCTTAGCACCATCATACATACTCTTCACAGCTTTCAACAACTTCCCATCTACTCCATATGTTCTTAATTTCCAAATCATAAGTTCACCAATAAATGCTCAAGATTTATTTCCTTAGTTTATTTTCCACATTTTTGAACAAAATGATGAATAATATTTAACAGAATGGACTTGCCAAAGTACTGTAAGATATTGCATGCTCATGCGTAATTACAGTAGGCACACCAGGTAGAAAACTGTGCCTATACCACACATTCTCATCCAATGATGAGTATGCCTTTTTCAGTGGATTTGTTTGTCTTGCTTTTCACAAAAAATTCCTTGACCCTTGGCCCCTGCGACGTGATATTATAAATCATGGAATTTCCTCTGTTAAATTCTGTCATAAGTTTATATATAATGTTCACCTTTTTCAAGTCTTGTCCAACTTCTGTTTCATGGCAAGCACAATGCGCTTTAAGATAAGTTTGCACTTTTGACATCACGGGGTGTAGAAATCACCATCTATCACGACATAACACAACAGCAAGAGTGCCTGCCTACTGACTGGTGAACTGTGGAGGTATGGAGGGTGACCAACTTAGAGGAGAAGAATGAGGGGAAAGGAGAGCTGGGAATGGGATTAATTAGGAAACAACCTTGACCAGAAATTCCTTCATCTCACACTGCCTGACTTCATCCAGTCTCAAGTGACATGTGACCATCCCTTAAAAGGATGAGCATTCAAAGTGGTGCACACTTACATTGTTATTTATATATTTTGCCAGTCCATGAATTTTCCCAGTTGTCTGATAATCCTGTTTATCTGGATATGGATGTGTGTGTGTGTGTGTGTGTATACAGTATATAAAGATGCACTTGCTGTTATGCTTAATTTACATGCAAAACCCTAATAATACTGTGAAGATGGCATTATATTTTTGTATGCAAAACATTAGCGCACAACTCCTCTTTCTTACACAGTTCATTGCAGTTAACCAAATTATACAAACTGCCATCAAGAATAAAGAAATAAAGAGTTGGCTTAGTAAGTAAACAATATTTACAGTACAGTATCTGTGATGTGAAAGTGCAATACTGGTGAATAAATTACAAAATACTGGTGCTGTAAGTAAAAAATACATACTGTATTTACATTACAAATTTAATATGCAATTTATATAATCAAAATCAAATATGATGGGAAAGACAAGAAAAGAAGCAGTCATACTGTACCAACAGGTATACAGTTCCCATCTAATTTCTACAAAACTACATCATGAATATATAATACTACTGTATGGTGGACTAACGAACCATGCTTTCATACCTTGTACTGCCATCTAAACAAAAACAATTCCATGTTTCTTGTAACTGTGGTAAACATTTCTATATTTGGCTGACTGCTTCATGCTTTTCTTGGTGTGTAGCTATCAGTAAGGTGAATATCGGTTACTGTCACAACTCACCTTATCAGACACTCATCAGGGTTTTCCTTATGTCTGAAAAGATGTTTGTGATAATGAGAGAGCTAATTTTGAGAAAAGTCACAGGCACTTTAGAAAAACCTAGCTGATAAAGCACAATCCTATTGGGCTATGTGCCACATTAAAGATTAGGCACCCTTTATATCACATGTACAGTACAACTAATGTATAAGATAGTTCAACGAAATTTTATCCAAAAGGTGGGTTCTAGAATAAAACCCTCTATTTGACAGCCCTAGGAATGTAGGGCCTTGCAGCTAAGTTCATGCCAAGCTCTCCCCATGGCCTTGGGTGGCTAGATTCACTCAGCAGAACAAGAACTTTGATGTGAGAAACTTCAATTGGAAGGAACTTCATCTGTGTAACCTCATCCTGGAACCCTACCAAAACTTGGACTGTGTACAGTACAGTACTCTCTTGGATAGTGAATAGCACCCTCAGCTGTGTTCGTCAACCAGTATCCATTCAGTTGAGTAACAGTCAACAGGTAGGTATGGGGAAGCATGAAGGAGGGTGGGAGGACACATTCTTGGAAGGGAGTGTGCAGTGCTACATTCCTAGGACTTGTAAATACAGTAGAATTTATTCTAAAACCTGCCAATTAACAAGTCCCAGTGGAATGTAGCACATTGTAGCTGCGAACATCCATCTGCAGGAGGAGGCTCATGCAGACTCAGACAATGGATTGGTTGATGGTCATGTACAAGGTACATAAAGTAATATGGTCACTCGCAATCATCGGAATATCATTTATTTTTCTCTCCGATTTAATATTTATGAAGAAAACAGTCAATCAAAGTTGGAGAGTATCTACAGCCTGTTTATCTGGTATCCTTGGATGCATGTAATTAGAGGAATCATGGTCTCTGAAAATAAAATATCAAATTTTATTGTTGGTGAGTCTGAGATCTTAAACATGAAGATTAATGGTGAAGCAGCAACAAATCTCATCCTAAAGTTTGGATTATTTATTAACCTCTATCCTAAGCACCTTTAATTTACTTCTAAAACTGGATAAACAAGTATAGGAAATTACTGATGTTGGAAATGAGATGAAAGAGTCCAACTCCAAACCATCCCAGCAGAAAGTAGGGTGGGGTGGGGGACGATGAAATGTTATAGGCAACCCATGTCAACGAGATCCATGTCCGTGCACTACAGGGGTACGCAGCAAACGGAAAGCCCCAAGCACAAACTATTAACCCAAACGGGAGAAGGCAAAAAGAAGGAAAAGCAAACTAAACAAGAAGGTAATGGAGAGAGCAGAAAAGGAGGCCATGAGGAAATGAGCACATGTTGCAAAAAACTGCAAACGGAGGAGAAAGCACCTAGTACAACAAATTACACTCGTACCTAGGAGACTCTGTAACTTCCAAGAGAAGAGGGGATGTCTGCCAGGATAAACAGAGAACAAGGAGCACAAGAAAAGGTAAAAAACTAGTTGTCTGTCAATAGTGGACAACATGACTGACACACTCAACAAGAATGGATACTGGCAGACGAACACGGCCGAAGGTGCTACATACTGCCCGGGGTTTTGTTTCTAACACTAAAGTTCCCGTTCTGCTTAGCGCATCTAGTCACCCAAGGCAACGCTGTAGGCTTGACATGGATGCAGCTAAAAGGCCCTACATTCCAATGGATTTATAAATCACCCCTTTTCATTGCATTTTGTTCACTATGAATGATGATTGAAAAACTACAATACAGGCTAGATCCAGCACTTTGGAAAAGGAAGGGGGGGGCATGAACCATAGCAGAGCTGCCAATTAATCCATTTAAATAATCATATTACAATGCACTTTGCTTGCTTCAGTCATAGGTGTACAATAACACAGGTAAGGAAAAGTGCAATAAGATGCAATATGATATTTACTGCATTAATTTTGGTAAAGAACACTGTTCTTTTATTATATGCAATAATTGGTCTGTCAAAAATAGGGGATCACATGCTCCCCATGCCCCCTCAAAATCCATGCCTGAAATATACTATGCTCAGTTTTTTTTTTATTGAGGCGAAGATGCACTAGACAGGTTGGTGATGACTGGCTGAATTCAACATGTCTGAATATCATTAGTAACCCAAATTTCCCCCTCAGATATAGGTTGTCAATTAATAATGCTAGCAGGTAAAGAGATTATGAAATAATGTTGCATTCAGCCAATCATCACCAACCTGTCAAGCGCATCTTTGCTCGATAAAAAAATAACAAAAAAGTATAGAAACTGCTTAATGAGAACCACAAAATCTTAAATGGTATAACAAACACCGCACACTGTATATACTGCACTGTATAAGGGAAACAAGTCTAGTTTCATACTCATAATGCAAACACCTAACGAGAGGAAAACATAAGCCAACCAATCTGGCCAAAAAGCACATTTTCAAATATTTATTGCATTGTAACTTTGACTACAGAGCATTACTCAAATGACATGCTATCAGCTCTACACCAATGTAATCTCCAACACACAATAAACAATTCTGTACAAAAACAAAATACAAATAAATGTCATTTGTAAGATGGCAATACTGCCTACAACAATCAAGTACAGGTATACCCTTATATATGATACCTCCAGATGCGATACCCCGGATTAGTGATGGGGTTAGAAATACCACCATACCCCACCTAATGATGGCCAAACCCTGGTTTATCATTGGGCTTAGATTTTGTAAAAACCAAATTTGATGATATTTTAGATTTAAATTTTGTGTTTAGGTTGATTTATAAACTCCTTTTAGATTTATATTAATGTGTTTAGGTGGGGTGAACTTGTCATTTTGGGGTACAGTTTCATAAGTTTGATTTTTTCCAGACATATTTAACGACTTTCAGATTTTAATTTTGGGTTTAGGTGAGTTATAAACGCTTTTAGGCTTTGTTTAGCTTGTTTAAAAGCTATTTGAGGGTTTGGGTGAGCTAAAAACTTGTTTTTGGACTCATTTGGGAGGGTTTAGAACTCGGACGAGGGGAAACCCAAGGCTCAAAAACGCATCCCTATACTTTACATATTAAATCTATGATACCCAGCATAGCAATGTGTTTTTACCTAACCAATTGCATCGTTAAACCAGGGTATACCTGTATCATACACCACACACTCACCTTTGACTTCAAAGCATAAACATTCAGTGTTGTATAACACATGCACTTCAAAATACCCAAACAAGGGTGACAGCAGCTTTTGAGGTGTGAAATACAAGTGCAGCACTGGGATTACTGTTATATGTATAATACATTTTGTCATATTCATCTGAGAATTAAATTTTAATAAAAAATGAACAGTATAAGGTAGAGTGTGTCCAGATCAGTTTTACATCCATCCCATCATCCAGAGAAAAAAATAAATAAATAAATAAAAAAAAACCATTCATGTACCCATTCTTAGTACAAGGGCACCTTTGTCCTAGTATGCTTACATGCTTACCAACTGTGCTCTCCACAGAAATTCTGCTCTGACTCACTCATCATTCATACAAATACTGTAGTAAATGAATAATTCAGTATGGAAATGCACCAAGAAGCAATACCTGAGGAGAGAGAGGGTAGAGACATCCCAGATGCCAGCCATGTCATCATCACCACCAGTGACCAAGAGGGCTGAGTTAGGTGAAAAGGCACACACCCGCACTGCTGCATCACTCGCAGGCTTCAGAGAACACAGCTGATCACCTGTCTGTGGGGGAAGAGGTGCATACAATCAGGGACACATGATTAGATACTAGTCCAGTGTGCCCACCTCACTTTCATCCCTGACACATTATGTAAAAAGGAATCATCTATGAGTGGAGAAATATAACAAACATCTCTCAGCTTAGAAATATTAACCAGCCACGGAAAGTGAGAGGTGAAAAAGGTGAAATACACTGAAGGGAGATCACTTTTCTATTTATTTATTATTTTATTATTTATCTTTTAACCAACTAATATTATCAATCAGAGAAATAAGATGATCCTCAATCTTCAAAGAACAAATGCAGTCACTCATTCCATACCTACACATCAACATAACCACCAACGCAAAAGCCAAAATGTCTCGTTATCTTCCTACAAGGCCAAAATCACAACAAATTACAAGATGCCTTCAGTTAAAGCAACCACTGTATCTTGTTCTGAGAAGTACCTATGTTCATGAAAACTGCATTAATCAAGATATGAAAAATAATGATTAAGGTCTATCTGCTACTCGCCACTGAGCTAGTCACCCCTTTTCTCTTACATTGCTACCAAAATTAATTTAAAAACCCTGTTAACACACAATAACAATACAATCTAATTGCACTGCATGGATAAACCTATCCTCCTGCTGAGTCTGGGGGAGATCTCCCCCTGCTGATACATCATCATCGTCATCCGGACCTACTTTCCCACCCTACGGCAGGGTGAGGAGTAGCAATGTCCAGACAGCCCAAAATTGCCCAATCCAATGTGCAATGTTTCCATTCACTCATCATTTAAGCCCCTGGAATCCTGGCTCTATTGGACACGCCAAAAACATTCACCACGATTTATAGCTTCACATAAATGTATCCAATTGAGTCAATCTGATACAGCCCATCAGATTTACAGGGTACGCATGCCTCCCATCACAACAAGGTGGTTCCCACGGGGAACACACACATGCATGCACACACACACACACACACACACACACACACACACACACACACACACACACACACACACATTCAATCCTTCATATCTAAAGCCACTCTATTCTAATTAGGTTCATCCATCCATCCATCATCCACTCCTAATAAGGTTCATTCCAATTTATTCAGGCCAATTCAAGTTTCTATACATCTATTTCTCAAACTGGGTTCATTTAGAGCAACTTAAGTTAACCATGACAAACGGATGAAAAATTAGGCCATATAATGTCCAATCATGTCCTCTTAAATTTATTTGGGTCCCTTCAAAGCATTTCAGGCTTGACCAGGTCCAGCATATTAACTGATAAATCAGGTCACTTCTTGTCCATTCAGGTCACTTGTCTCATTTACATCCAGTCCGGTCAGATTGGACCATTCAGATCTTGAACCATCGTAGTCTAGATTCCACTCCTCTCTCTGGGGAATGCAATTTTTGTGAGAGGAATGCCTGGTGGGGATTCATGAAAGATGCCATTTTGCTAGAGGATTTGAATAGCTGTGATGGCTATGTGTCTGTGTATATGTTTGTGATGTGCAGAACTGGGTGAAGGTAGAGGGATACTGTGGAGCCATTCTGTGTAATGCAGTGATTGGAGGGTCACTCATATCTGCTTTTTTACAGCAAGGGATAGTGAACATAAAATTACATAGGTGGGATGGAGTTTGTCCTGAAGCAATGAACTGAACTATCATTTTCATAAGATTTTTGATTGGGAGTACTGTTCTCTTTTATCTCAACCATCAATACTTGTGGTCTACATACATTGCTTAGTTGTTTTTAAGGCTGTTTTGTTTTTTAAGCTTTTCCATATCTGTGGATGTTAACATTCAGTCCCAGCATGGTTTCGCATAATTCACTGTTGTTCAGATGAAATACTTAAAGGCTGACTTCAGTGTGTTGTCTGAGGGTAGTGCCTGAGTGTCTTCAATACACCCATTACATATCTTTGCACTGATGTCGCCTGTGTGTTGAGAGGCCATGAGTACTACATACTGAAAGTATATCTAAGAATTTGAGATATTGCTGAGGGAAGTGACTGATTAAAGGTGGTAGCCTATGGGTGTGTTGGGGATTCATATTAAACTCTTCCATCCAATGACATAAGAATATTTTATTCTAGCTGCCTCCAGATAATTTCATTCAGCTCAGTATTGACTTTTCAAGCTGACGTGTTTGCTACTCACTTCATTAATTCCCTCAGAATAAGAGCTTTTTCTAACTTGAATAAAATCATCAGGAAGTAACAAGAATATAAAAAGGCATCACAGGATTCAAGGGGTTAATCATCATCATCACTGTCTCCATCTACAACACTTTACTTCCTCCTGGGAACATTTAAACAAATAATGGCCATGAAAGAACAACCTCCAGGCAACTTTGTCCTCACATGTCTCTCTCAAACACTCCTCTTCCTTTTCCTTCTCTCTCACCACTATACTGATAATACTGCTCGGCCATTTTCTTCCATATCATACTAATATTGATTACTATCAAGATTACCTTTGATCTTATTTTCACTAATTTTTTTGGAGGGAGGGCAGCCTATATCTATGTGCATTCTTTGTACAGTATATACTTTATGTTCATACCATCCCATTCAGTAATTCGAGATGATGTGGTTTCTACTAAGATTTGACAAAATACAATTTTAATATTTACAATCAATTGTGCAATAAATAAATCAATAATTATACACCCAATCCATCCATCCATCATCCAATCCTACGTTGCCCTATGAGGAGCGTAGGAGACCGGGGCTAGGCAATTTAGTCCTGACATTTAAAATGAGAGCGACCAGCCTCACTCATCCCTGAGTGGCATTGCATGAACAATAAACCCCAACCACCCCTTGGATATAAACCTTCACCGGCTCAATCCGATTGGAGTGCCGTAATTACCCACTAAACCACCAAAAATAATTTCATCCATACTAAATGCTCTCAACTCTCCAACTCGAATTCTTCCCGCTCCTTCTGGCACCTTGCCAAAAATCTTTCTAACAACTTTACCTCATCATCCTTCCCTCCTCTTTTCTACTCTGATGGTTCTGTAGCTATTTCTTCTACTGATAAAGCAGATCTCTTCGCACAGACTTTCTCCTCCAATTCCACCTTAGACGATTCCGGTGCTGTTCCTCCATCACTTCTCCCCTCTGACTTCCTCATGGCTGACATTAAAATTTCTTCAGTTGATGTATTTTCTGCCATCACTGGCCTCAGTACTAACAAGGCATATGGGCCTGATGGGGTCCCTCCAGTTGTTCTCAAGAACTGTGCTTCTGTGCTTACACCCTGCCTAGGCAAACTCTTTCGCCTTTGTCTGTCAACTTGTACCTTTCCTTCTTGCTGGAAGTTTGCTCTCATTCAGCCAGTCCCAAAGAAGGGTGACCACTCCCAACCCTCCAACTATCGTCCAATTGCTTTAACGTCCTGTACTTCAAAAGTTTTCGAGTCAATTCTTAATAGAAAAATTTTAAGGCATCTTTCCTATCACAACCTTCTTTCCGATCGTCAGTATGGGTTCCGTCAGGGACGCTCCACTGGCGATCTTCTCACCTACCTTTCAGACTCCTGGTCATCCTCCTTTCGGGACTTTGGCGAAAGCTTTGCCATTGCACTTGACATCTCAAAGGCTTTCAATCGAGTCTGGCATAAATCTTTAATTTCCAAACTGCCCTCCTACGGTTTCTATCCTTCTATCTGTGCCTTCATCGCTAGCTTCCTTTCTGGTCGTTCTATAGCCGCTGTTGTAGACGGCCATCGTTCTTCTCCTAGATCTATCAACAGTGGTGTTCCTCAGGGTTCTGTCCTATCACCAACTCTCTTCCTTTTATTCATCAATGATCTTCTAAGCTGTACATCTAACCCTATCCACTCATACGCTGATGACTCCACCTTTCACCTTTCCATTCGGTTCCCGCTACGCCCATCTCAACAGTTACTTCAAGAAACAAGGGATGAGGCTATGGCACACCTAATGTCTGACCTGGCTCGTATCGCTGACTGGGGTAAAAATAATATGGGTGTCTTTAATGCATCTAAGACTTGGTTCTTACACCTATCAACCCGACAAATTCTTCCACAGGTATACCCATTAATGTTTAATAATATTCAGCTTAATCCTGCATCATCCTTGAACATGCTTGGGGTTTCATTTACTCGGGACTTATCTTGGAAAGACCATATTACATCTCTTGTAAAATCTGCTTCCAAGAGATTGGATGTGCTAAGCCGACTCCGCTCTTTCTTTACCCCTGCACAATTGTTGACTCTATACAGAGGTTTTATCCGCCCCTGTGTGGAGTACAACTCTCATATGTGGGGAGGCTCCCCACATGCAGCTCTTCTCAATAGGGTGGAGTCAAAGGCTTTTCGTCTCATTAACTCTCCTCCTCTTACTGACTCCCTTCAACCTCTGTCTCTTCGCCGCACTGTTGCATCTTTATCTCTTTTCTATCGCTACTTTAATGGTCACTGCTCCTCTGAACTGTCTGCTTGCATTCCTCCACCTCTACGACGGGCGCGTAGCACCCGTCTGGCAGCAAACTCTCATCCCTTTTCTGTCCAACTCTCTAATGCAAGAGTTAACCGTTACTCCCAGTCTTTCATTTATGCAACAGGTCAGCTCTGGAACTGTCTCCCTCTATCTGAATTTCCTGCTGCCTATGATCTCCAGTCTTTCAAACGCAGTGTGTCCAGGCATCTCAAAATGATCGGATCTTGAATTTGGCTCTCTTTTGTATTTTGTTTTTCTCTTGGAGGGAACTGTTACTGCGGGCCATGGCCTTTGGTTCCTTCTTCCTAAAAAAAAAAAAAAAAAAAAAAAAAAAAAAAAAAAAAAAAAAGTGCCAAAATTTGGTTATATGGTTACCACCCAGCGCAGTAAATGGTTTCCTGGTGTACAGGAAACCATCTGGCTTGTCACTCAGTATAAAGTCACCTACAAGCAGAAGTAAGGGGAAAGAAAGAAGGAAAGAAAGACAGAAGAGGGAGTGTAAAGTCACCCGTAGGCAGAAGCACGAGGAAAGATTGAAGGAAAGAAAAACAGAAGGGGAACAGTAATATGCCAAAACTGGTTCAATATTGCAATTCAGTGCAGTATATGAATTATTAGCCAATAAAATGACATAATGAGTGGAATACAACTTCCATTCCCACAGTAATTTTCACTGGATAATACATATAATACAGAGTCTTACGGTACCAACCTTCACATCCCAAATGATGGTGGTTCCATCAGTGGAAGCTGAGGCAAGCTTCGTGCCATATGGGGAAAATGTGACACAGTTAACCCCGTATGTATGACCTAGTAGTGGTGAGTAGCCAACTTCACTGAATTTATCATCCACCTGCCACTTGTACACCCGCACACTCTTGTCTCTGTAGGTGTGGGGGAGGGGGAGTCAACCATTCCATACAGACATTTGAGGGTTAATGTTAAATGCAATTGATTAATGAACTTACTGGTACCATAATATCTTTTAATAATGATAAATATCCTGTCTGATTGTTCTACTTTTGTATTTTCTTTCTTGTTTTGGGATCCCAGCCCACCCCATCTTACAAAGATGGGATGCTGAGATGATGATGATGATGATGACGACGATGACTGATGATAACTATGATGGTGATGACGACTGATGATGATGAGGATGGTGACATTTTGTTTAATTAGTTTCTTCCCAAAGACCTCACTGCTTTTTTCTCTTAACCCTTCTTCCCAACCTCGTATCTGTTTCTCTGACTTGTTGTCTATCTCTCTCTGTTCTAACTTCCTTAAGCAACTCGGAACGTATCATTTATGATGGAACCAACATGCTTGCGTGCGTTGGCCTTGGTCACCTAATAGAAGTTCTCCACGCTGCTCGATCTCTGGCAGCCTCCCTATTCAGTCCCTTATCCTTGAGATCACACTCTATGATTTTGTCCCAGGTCTTTTTTGGTCTGCCTCTCGCAACCTTACCCCCGATGTTCATATTTCTCACTTTCTGGACCCAAATGTTATCCTCCATCCTCTCCACATGCCCAAACCATCTCAATCTGCCCCTCCTCATCACAGCACCAATACACTCCAGTTCTATCCTTCCTCTCAACTCTTCAATTGTCAGACTAGCCCCGTCAGCCCTCGCATTCAAAGACGATCTACAAATCTATCTACTCGTTGTCATTTGTGTGTGTCTGAGCCTATGAATATCCTTTCCCTTTGCTGTCCAGTCTCACAATCATATAGAATTACATTCCTAACACATGCCACATGCACAGATCCCATTGCATGGAGAAAGAGCCCTCTCAATGTCAGATGGGGCATAAGGAGGGGCAACAGCTCCTTGAACTTCTTCCAAACACTCCTCATTCTAGCCACAGAACTAGCTCCAGCCCCACCTCCAGCACATAAATGTTCCCCAAATAACAAAATTCTTCCACATATTCAGGAGACACCAGCAAGATCAATCCTTTCACATCTGAAAATCTCTATATGCTCTCCCCAACATACCACACAAATAAAATCATCATTATCTTGTTGTCTACCTCAAACACCACTACATCTCTTATGCAACCACTTATCACAAGTACTGCACAAGACGGAGTTACTTTCCACAGGAGCTCTTGCCTCTCCTGACATTGAGAGGGCTCTCCCTACGTGCTAAGGGGTCTTTGTATGCAGCATGTGTTAGGAGTGTAATGCTGTATGGCAGTGAGACCTGGGCAGTGAAGGAGGAAGATATTCGCCGGCTCAGACGTACAGAAATGACAATGATTAAGTGGATGTGCAGTGCGTCCCTGCGTCCAAGTCCTGGAGGGGCTGGGTTTACAATGGAAGAGTTGAGAGGTAGGATGGGACTGGAGTGTATTGGTGTTGTGATGAGGAGAGGTAGATTGAGGTGATTTGGACATGTGGAGAGGATGGAGGATGATAATTGGGTGAGGGAGGTGAGAAGTGTTAATACTGGGGGTGAGGTTATGAGGGGCAGACTGAGAAAGACATGGGACGAGGTCATTAAGTGTGACCTTAGGGTTAAGGGACTGAACAGGGAGGCTGCAATGGATCGTGCAGCGTGGAGAGCCGCCATTAGGTGACCAAGGCCGACACATGCAAGCATGTTGGAGCCTTTAAAAACGAAAACGAAAATGAAAACGATCCTTGTAGCAAACCTCACATGGCCTGTCTCCCTCTGCTTTGACAATATTGCCACCAGCCCTGGATATCATCACTTTTGCTTTATCGCCATTTACTCTCAAGCCTTTGTGACCCATTTCATCTCTCCACTTCCTAAATCTTTCCTCTGCCTCCTTTACATTCTCTGCAATCAACATCAAGTCATCAGCATACAACATCTCCCATGGGAGTCCATTTCTGCAATCATGTGAGAGAGCTTCAAGCACCACGAAAAAACAATAAGGGGTTCAAGACTGAACCCTGATGCACACCAACAATCACAGAAAACTCATCACTCAAATCTCCATTCACCCTTACCTGGGTTTGAGCACCCACATACATGGCCATAACCACCCTAACCAGCTACTTCTTGATCCCAAGCTTTCTCACTGCCCACTTCACCACCCTCCTAGAGACTCTGTCAAAGACCTTCTCCAAATCACCAAAAACAAAGTACAACTCCCTTTCTTTTCCTATATATTTTCCCTGAAGCTGTCAAACAATGAGTATGGCATCCATGGTCCCTCTCCCTGGCATAAACCCAAAACTGCATCTCATCAATACAGTATTCACTCTTTCCCTAATCATATCTGCTAGAACTCTCTCCATTACCTTCACTATCTGGCCAAAAACTTTATGCCTCTGTAATTCCCTCTTTCCAGGGCATAACCCTTCCCCTTGTACACATTTACAAACAAACTCTTCAACCAGTCACTTGAGACAACACACTCACTTATAATCATATTTATCAAGTCAGTTACTAAACCCCTCCTACATCTCCCAAGACCTTCAGAATTTCAGCAGTCAACCCTGACATATCTGACACCTTCCCCAACTGCATCCTACCAATTCCTCTGTTCACAGCAGCAGCATCAATCAAAGGCCAAGGGCCAAACACTGGATCTGCTGACTAAAAACCTTCCCTGTTCCAGTCAAACTCCTCATCAAGACACCGACTTTAATAATCTCTCCAGATGTCTTTACTATCCTCACAATCCACCTTTACCTTTCCACCACTCCTTCATCATTCTTCACACACTGTTTACCCATGATATCCCTGTTTTCCCTCGGAATCTGATATGCCACCTTAGATACCATATTATTCCTTTCTGCGCAATTTAGGATATCCAGTAAAAGTCTGAGATTCAGATTTTACCCTGTATACATCTTTTCTAGACCTAAGCTTGGCAGCCACATATTCCTTTTCCATTCCCAGAAAACCCTTATTTCCTCCTTAACTGCAACTTCTACACCCTCATCCCACCAGCTACAGTCCATAATTCAATATTTTTTTTTTTCCCCAAAGCCTTTTCTCACGTCTGGTTGTCATTTATGTACCTTGGATACCTACCTGCAGCTGTTCTTATCACTGCCACCCAAACATTGTGTGGCTGAATGAAGAATCTCAAAATAGTCACATGCTGATAAGAAAAGTAAATAAATCTCCACCATCACAGATAAGCTGCACAAATCATCCCCTAAACTTTTGTAAAACTGAGACTCTTCAAGCATTCAACACTCTCAGGTACTACCCAGTGTGTCTGGTGGTCAGCTGAGGCCCAGGGCAAAGGACGCATGCTCAATCTTACGTGGTGACAACAATAGTGCAGCCATTCACACCACATGCCCTTGTAATAATGATTACCTAAATACCTGTAATTGTTAGCTAAATAATCTATCTATCTATCTATATACCTAGGCTGCTTCCCCCAAGGAAAGGAATTGTTAGCTATAGCGCTGATATTCATGTTCAAAGTATTCATATTTGAGTACTCAGTCACAAAATAAATAATTTGTCAATACAATTCACAGTTTCTTTCACTGAAAGCACTGTTTAAGTTGAACACAGGGGCAAAAAATTTTCTAAGAGAAATAATGACAACCATTACTTAAGAGAGAAAAAAAATAACCATTACTATCACCAGTACCTAACCACAGCATAGTACAATAACAAGACTTAAGAAAAAAAAAAAAATGCATATGAACTTACTGTACATACACTGAAGAACTTACAGAGGTAACAATGACACAGAACATAAGAGTGACTGGTAAATGAAGCCAGAAAAATAACACAGTGGAGAGGTATATGAGAGAGGGGTGTGTGAGCTGGGAGCAGGGCAGTGAAGTGGCAGGGGACAGGGTGACATGGAGATGATTTGTTTGTGGCTATCCCTTATGGATTAAGGTGTCTGGCAATAGATAGATAGATAGACAATGATACAGTGGGTGAACATAAAAAACTAAAATATATATTTCCCAAGATAACAATGGACAACTTACGATGAGCCAGTAGCCAAGAGGGAGCGTCCTGAGAAGTCAACGCTAGTGACATCATTGGTATGAGTCTTGATGGTGGCAGCTGGAGTGGCCCTCAACACCCCACTTTCCTCTCCACTCCTCCCACGACTGCGGCCCATGGCACTGTATCTGATGAGAACAATGTGACCTCAGGTTCTATCTCTGTAAGAACCCCTTTAATATGGGAAAATCTTTTTGCAGTTTACTTTCGCTGTAACCAAATATTTTATTCAGCTTTGGGAGTGCCCCCCTCCCCCTTTCAAGGAGTTAATGAAGGTTATATCTAAACACTCCAGTTGAAAATTATTCTCTTGCAGTACACTGTCTGCAAATGGTAAAAATACAAAGTAAGAATATGTCACTGGACTGAAAGGGTTAAGATATGAAAGTTTAGATGACAACTGGCAAAACTGTACATCAATCAGCCACGGATAAACACTCAGGAGGATATATGAAACATAAGTACTCATTTCGTTTAGTTCATTTCGCTTCATTTTAGAAGGCTCCAACATGCTTGCATGCATCGGCCTTGGTCACCTAATGGCAATTCTCCATGCTGCTCGATCCCTGGCAGCTTCCCTATTAACCCCTAAAACGCGGCTGTGTACAGTCGTTCCCCCCCCGAGTGGCGGGGTTGTATCGTGGTCTGAGTACCTGTAGGAAAATATTCGCCAAAAATCAGAGATTAACCCTAGAACATTATACTTGGTATGGCAGATAGTACTTACATTCAGCTTTCTCCAGAGACAGGTGTTGAGCCTTCGTGGACTACCCAAGGACTTGTGGAGACTTGCAAAGTTGGGTAACCAAATCTTCACTTTCACACCTCCAGCAACCCGGTTTCCCCTCTACCACAGCCTCATTCTGTCACAGTAAACTTTATACTACAACATAAAGGTAGTTAGGAATCCGTATTTGTACAATAAGCACTGAAAATAAGGCTAAAATCAACGGAGCGTACAGGCCGACATGCACTGTGGCGGCGGTCTTCCCGTCACTCAACAAACATTTCCATTTTCACAGCTAAAAACATGTATACTACATTATTTTCAATCATATTACTTCCCAAAAGATCACCACGGCGCGCTTTTTATTCTGCCTTACGTCCGCCACTTTATTCTCGTTCCTGTCGGCCGCTTGCACTGACTGGGAAGAGCTAGAACTCGCCATAATCTCACTTTGAAAGCCTGCAGTAAACTGACGCTAAACAGAGGCAAACCGTGAGAAAAAAAGCTAGTGTTACAACTGGGGAAACAAGCGTTTCCTAGTAGCATAAACTGCTTGTGAGAGGAGATCGCAGATTTACAGTTCTGAGCGCTCAGAGCGCTGCCATGTATCACAGCCAGGCTGGCCGGGCCGTGGTGGTGGGGGGACGGGGGAAAACGCGATATTTGGCAACAACTGAGGTCAGTAGTACAAAGGTAAAGTATGCTAGTTGTAGCTAGAGGGTGGTGGTACTGATAGACAATACCAGCTGGAGCCTGCTTGCCCGCGGTTATTCAAAATGTACTAAAATCGCAAACGCGACGACCCGCCGTCCTGTCCTTGTGGCCGAGCGTCGCAAACGCGACGATCTGCGTTCTAGGGGTTAAGTCCCTTATCAATGTGATCACAATCAATGGCCTCGTCCCAGGTTTTTTTCCGTCTACCTGCTACCCTACCCCCAATACTAACACTTCTCACTTTCTGCACCCAATTATCATCTCCCATCCTCTCCACATGCCCAAACCATCTCAATCTACCCCTCCTCATCAGAGCACCAATACTGTATACTCCAGTCCCATCCTACATCTCAACTATTCCATTGTAAACCTAGTCCCCCCAGGCCTCGCACTGGGACACACTGCACATCTACCTAATCACTGCCATTTCTGTACAACTGAGCCTGCGAGTATCCCCTCCCTTTACTGCCCAGGTCTCACTACCATATAACATTACACTCCTGACACATGCTGCATACAAAGATTCCATAGCATGGAGGGAAATCCCTCTCAATGTCAGGAGAGGCAACAGCTCTCCGAACTTCTTGCAACCTTTCCTCACTATAGCCACAGAGCTAGCTCCAGCCCCAGCTCCATCACATAACATGTCTCCCAAATAAAAAAACTCTTCCACATACTCAAGAGACTCATGCCTGGCACTCTCCACATGCTTTTCCCAACACACCGCACACATGAAATGATCGTTGTCTCAAAGTCTACCTCTAATACCACTACATCTCTTATGCACCCACTTATCACAAACACTGCACAAAATGGAATTACTTCCCATGCCCTTGTAGTAAATCGCACATGGCCACTCCCCCACTTCTCTGACAGTACTGCCCCCAGCTCTAGATACGATTACATTTGTTTTATCTGCATTTACTCTTAAGCCCTTGTGCCCCAAGCCATCTCTCCTTTTCCTAAATCTTTCCTCTGCCTCCTTTTCATTCTCTGCAATCAACATCAAATGATCAGCATTCATCTCCCATAGGAGTCCATTTCTGAAGTCACGTGAGAGGGCTTAAAGTACCATAATAAACAACAAAGGGCTCAAGACTGACCCCTGATGCACACCAACATTCACAGAAAACTCATCACTCAAAACTCCACTCACCCTTACCTGGGATTGAGCACCCACATACATGGCCATAACCACCCTAACCAGCCACTCCTTGATCCCAGGCTTTCTCATTGCCCACTTCACCACCTCTCTAGGATCTCTGTCAAAGACCTTTTCCAAATAATATATAAAGTACTGTACTTGGAATACAATATAATATGGTAGGTCTGATTAATCAAGCACAAATGTAAAAAGCAGATAAAGTACCTACACTGCTGTAAGTTGCAGAGATGATATTTTTTGAAATTCTTTGATACTGGCAGTTCTTATCAAGGTAACCTTCAGTAGATGCAAATAGCATATAAGAATAATTTCACTTTCAGACAACGTGCAGGAATTTTACTCATCATTAGAGTTTGAAAGATGACAGTATGATATGCTTGATTTCATGACATACAAGGGTATCAGGTAACTTATGTGAAATTTTTCGTTGTGGAATCAGAATGAGAGTGATATGTTGGACAAAGTTGTTGTTGGGCTGCTTGTTGTGTCACTGGAGCAGAACACCAGAGCAAGAGAGTAAATCCCAGAGCAAGAGAGTAAACCAATCACCCTTACTGGATCTAACCAGATATCCTCCAACCCAGATATGTTGTGTGTCTGCATGTCTGTTGCCAATGCTAAGCAGTCTGTAAATATATGTGTCACTACAGTATCTAGGTTCTGAGTGTTGTGTTGGGTGATGGCCACAGCATAGTCTGCTCGAGTGTACTGTACAGTCTGCTCTGTTTAACTGGGCCTCTGATTCATGTACGGGTGGTAGAGGGAAGCCAAGGATCATGCGTTTGGCCCAAAACTACTATGGGCCAAGTTTGTGAATGTAGTGTATATGTGTTTGGTTATGTTTGTGTGAGTAGATTAAGGTGTTGGAGTGGTGTTATCTCACTGTGGTAATGTTCTTGAGTGTTTTTGATGCACCTTAGCACTGGTGGGTGGTAGTGAATGTAGCGTAATGGGTGTTGTGGGTTTAGTCTGGCAGTTGCTATATACTGTGGTCCCTGTATGTCCGGGTGTTTGTGGACATCCAATACTTTGGTTTCCATATATAAATGTTCAGTGGGTGTGGTCAGTGTGCAGCCTGTGATTATACATGACGATTTGTTCCGTGTGATCTGTAGTCTGAGTTGTGCATGTGAGATCGATGTTGCCCATGCTGGACTGGCATAGTCTAAGACAGACTTGATGTACTATTTGTATATTAGTTTGTTTGTGTCCTTCTCTTGTCTTCCATGCCCATGACCACTTTGAATGCACTATGGCAGGTGCTGCAATTGCATGTGATGTCTGACATGTGGTGTGAAAGTCATGATGGTTTTGTGCAAGATGCCGGGTATTGTAGGCTGGTGGGTGTTGACAGAAGTAAACAGTTTAACTTATCTGCTGCAATGTGCATCTTGAATAGTGAAGTATGGATTGAGTGGTACAAGAGAGAGAAAACACATCTTTCAAAAGGAGAGACTGAATGCATGAAGCCATGATTAAAAGTTTGGGATGTGTTCAACATCACAACCTTCCCCATACAACTGGTACTGTAAACTGGATTTATATGAAGTAATGGAAAATTAAAAGGTATTATTCTGTATATTACTGTGGAATTAACTGCAAAAAGCACAGCAAACCTCTGCCATCCACTCCACAGCAGATTATGAAAACTAGGGGCTCAAAGAGAATGCAAAAATCATAGGTAGCCCTAAAAGGATTTCAATAACAATACCATAATTATTCCTCAAACCATTTTCTCTGACAATACTTTCTGTTAGATTCCTCCTCCTCCTCCTCCTCCTCCTCCTCCTCCTCCTCATCATCATCATCATTTTCATCAACACCACCCAAAAGACATAACATGCCTTACTCACCCACAGCAAGCAATGGGCGGAGAGGGAAAAAAAATCTATCTATCTATCTATAGCCCGACGCCCTAATCCCGCAAAGGGTGGCCGCAGACAAAACGCCTCCAAGTCACTCTGTCACCCACCATTTGACTCCCCTCCCCCCAACTCACCCCCCCCTCCCTCATATACCTCTCAACTCCATCCCTCCACCTCATCCTCGGTCTACCCCTCCCTCTCCCTCCCTCCACCTCACCTACATACACCCTCTTAGTCAGTCTTTCATTCTCCATCCTCTCCACATGTCCAAACCACCTCAGTGTATTTCTCCTAATCTTTTCAACCACATCCACATCTACCCCACAACGTTCCTTCACTTCTTCATTCGTCAACCTGTCCCTCCCTGTCACTCCACATGCTCCTCTCAAGTAACTCATTTCCACTGCTCTCACTCTTGACTTGTTCCCCTCTTGCAAGGTCCACGCCTCGCTTCCATACGTCAGGGCAGGGATCACAATACCATCATGCAGTGACTTCTTAACTTCCATACTCACCTCCCTATTTCTCATCACTGCTTTCAGTGTGCCAACAACCTTCCTTCCCTGCTGTACCCTTTCACATACTTCATCTCCCAAAGTTCCATCCTTACTCATCACACTACCCAAGTACAGTACTTGAATGCACTCACATTCTCCATATCCTCACCATCCAACCTCACTGCACACTCTGTGACTTCATTCCTCTCAAAAAATAATGAAAATATAAATGTGGCTATGATATGGATTTACTATTCAGTACTGTGGTATTCAGAATGGAGGATTGGTTGTTTGCACAGTGAAGAAGGTATATTCTTCTAGGGGGACTGGTTGGCTGCAAGGTTATGAATGCACTAAGGAACAGTCTTTTACCAATTATTAACTACATATGAGTGCAAAAAGGGGACACTGAAAGAGGGCAACATCTCAATGACCCAAGCAGATGAGATGAAATTCCTATGAGCAGCAGCTGGGGTAAGAAATAAAGATGGAGTACTCTAAACAAAATTGAAGTATATTAATGTTTTAGTATGAAGGAAAGAGCACAGGGTATATACTGTGGTGCAGTGCAGCAGATGAAGAGAAATTCACAAACAGTATGCTTAGCTATAATACAGCTAACTGGTTGACAACAAGATTGAGGTTATGGAAAATTGTGTTAAGGAAGAGACAGAGCCTGAAAAATGGTTTTCGGTCAACAACCTTCCCAGTCACCTCTAATGATCCCAAAAGTCTGCCCTAACTATCTCAAAGTGGCCTTAAATGTACTGAACAATGATAGACACAATTAAAAATAATTTGTACTGCAAACAGCCTGATGTGTGGAGGTCGACCACAGAACCACCCAGACCACAACCCAGATCACAACCCACACCATTACAAAGACCACACTTTCACCCAGACCACAACCCACACCATTACCCAGACCACACAATCACTCCATATATCACCCATAACCATCACCTCCCACATCAGCTAGGTTCTGAGCAGTCACATGGCCCACACTGTGGGATATATTGTATGTCCATGCAGTGGCTCGAAATGCAATACCTGGCCATGCTTAGCACCACGACCTGTGCTGTGATAGATTAACCTACATTGTGGTAACAGAAATCGACAGACAGCCTAGTGTGTTGTATACGTTCAGTGTTATGAGTACGCCTACCATATTTTTCTGTCTTTCCTTGATACACTACTTCATCTCATCCAAGAATTTCTTATTTTCAACTACCACTTTTCCTGCCTCCTTATTTGCTGACACGTAAACAAATAACTGTATGTAGTACGTATTTAGTACATTTACTACAAATTATCCTCAAGTTAAAGTATCCACATTCATGCACATATAGTACTTGCTCATTCTCTTGCTGATACACAATACAGTTTCCACATCCAAATAACCCACATTTTCTGGCTTTCCAACAATTTCCCATTCTCACTAAAGTGCTCTTGTTGAAAGAGAAATATAAACAGTACCTATATTTCTCTTCCTTAATATGGTGAACTCTTCCAGTGGTACTTCAAATCCTAAATGTTATGACAACTTTTCTAGACACCTCTATTTTTTTATCATTATAACTTTACAGAAACATCTATCCATCTATCTATTGCCAGATGCCATAATCCTGTAAGGGGTAGCCATTTATCTTTGGGTTACTTGTTTTATAAGGAGGGGCACTAACTCCATGCCAACCCACTTGATAACACGTAGGGAGACAAGTATGGACTGGTTATACTCGTATGGTTACCACTCCAGTGCTGTAAATGGTTTCCTGGCTTACAGGAAACCATCAGACTTGTCACTCAATGTAACTCCACCTGAAAAGGTAAGAGGAGTTACAAAAACTGACAAGAAAGGTCGGAGAAATAGGAAGAAAGGAGGGCAGACACAGAAAAGAATGATAAAAGTGAAGAAAGTAGACAGCAATACCTCAAGTGAGTGGATGATGGTCACCACAACAAAAACAAATTATTACAATAAACCATACCTCTCCCTAAGTAATTCCAAGTCTCTAAAATGGTCCTCACTCTCCACTCCTTCCATTCGATACCAATTTCTGAAAAAGAAAAGTGTTACAAAATTATTTCTTATTCTAATGAAGCCTATGTACAGGTATACAGGATGCTTGAAAAAGAAAAATGAAATATACAAAAGGCTACCATTTATAATACCGGCCAAACCATAGTGACAACTAACAGTGCATTTGAAGAGGTAAAATCTATCTATCTAGCTTTTACCTAATGCCAAACTCACAAAATTTCTACCTTTAAGACACACAAGGCCCCATGCACACACACAACACCAGCACACCACTATACACTCCGCTGACACAGCAGCCCACTCACAAAATCAATGCTTCTTCCGCAATTATTTCTGTCACTTGTCATGAAGGAGGGAAGTAAATAATTTATGGAACTGGTTTCAGCCCAAAGCCAAGGTTTAGGCTATATAAATCTAAAAAGTCAATTACCTAACGTCATCCTTCAGTCCCTCCTATGCCTTCAAAGGGTTTAAAAGAGATTGGCTTATCAATATTTCATACACACTGTAACTGAACTATTATTAATAAATACCTTGGGTACAAAAGTAAACTCTGAGAGAATTATATTCTGTTGCTACCATTAGTGACTGGAATCACAACAGCGTATGTAATAACTGCATAGAGTACACTCTATTTTCAATAAAGTGTACACTGGTCTTTCCCACAATGCAATGGAAATCCAACATGAGGACCTTAGAGGCATGTCTGCTTAAACAGCAAGCAACATACTGAAGACAACTTAAGATGTGAGTGTACATTACCAGAACATTATTCAATATGCATAAGAAACAGAATGTTGTGGCTGTCATGCCAAAGTGATACAAATATGAATGATGGCACTACTTAACAGTATAGGAGGTGTACTGCATCTCACTCATAATTATATATGAAGACTGAATAAATGGAATAGCCTGTTTCTTATTAGTCATACACAAGATTGCGGGATAAAACACAGATTCGACTTTACTCATTATTCTGTCAGAGTCTAAAGACTGGATGTACATGCACAAACAAGAAAAGAACTATCAGTAAGATATAATTAAATGACATTGGATATAGAAAAAAAAAAAAAAAATGGCAAAGATCCTCAAATGGAAGATTACTACAAGAGTAAAACTGATAAGAAGAAAGTGTACTAGGGATCAGGAATATTATCTATCTCAGACACAAAGTACTGCAATATGGTACAGTATGTTGAATTATAACAATTTCAACACACTTCAGTATACACGAAGACATAATGTATAACAACGTGCTTTAAGTATTAGCTATTGAAGACACACCCAATGGAGGATAGAAGCTGGGTTAAAAGATTTAACAAATGTTAATGTGGAGAATATAAAGATAGCCTAAGAGGCAGACCTAAGAAGACTTTGGATAAGGTCCTACAACAAGACCTAAGGGTTCAGGGACTGAAGAGATATGCTACCAGAAACTGTATAGCATAGAGATCCACCACCAGGTGGAAAGGGCCGACACATGCAACAATGTCAGTACAAAGCCTTTCAAAATACAATAAAATACATGAAAATTTTTACTTCTATATGAAATAATCAAATATTGTACTGCACTGAACAAAGTACCTACATGAGGGAAAAACACTCTTGCATAACTATCTGTCACGCTAACATACTAGGTGTGTCAGTGTTGTGTGTGTGTGTCCATAAATTATTCAAGGTCAGGCAGCTCCATCAGCACATCTATATATTGATTACCCTGTAGCGCCACCTGCCATGTCTGAAACAATAGCTAGCACTGTACTTCATAACATCCAATTTAAACTCCAATGCCATAGCTAATATATGCATACTTCAATACAGTGAACTGTATGAATGATGAAAAGTACAGGTATGTACTGTACTCCATTAGAGATCCTACTATATCATATACTACAGGATTATATACATACCTGTATTAATGTGAGGCTTACCATATAAAAGTGCAATATTGTAGCAGCTTAGATGAGTTCCAGTACTATTATCAAATTTTCAATAAAAGCAAAGGTAGCTACCTATCTACTTGTCTATTTGTGTATCCATCATGCAATCCTTTTTCCTCATCATAAGCATAAAGTCCAGGGGTTAGGTAACTCAATCCTAACATTTAAGGTGCGAGTGCCTTCCCATGAGTGATATTATGTGAGCAAGAAACCCCATCCATTCCTCTGAGGCAAACCCTAATGTTGCCCCTTACAGGTTACATCTGGTTGGAGTGACAAACCATCAGATCACTGGCATTCACTTGGTTATGTGGTTACCATCCAATATATTAAATAGTTTTCTGGGTTACAATAAACAATTTGGCTTGTCATTCAATGTAGAGTCACCTGAAGGTTACACTACAATGAATGAGTGGTCTGTGGGTGCCCCCATATACCACAAGTAACTCTCTCTCTCTCTCTCTCCTGGGGAGGGGAGGAATACTTTCTCAGTGTCCATGCTTGTTGTATGAGGTGACGGAAAAGGGCCTTTTTGTCTCCAATCTTGCTCTCCTTATTGTGCTCTTCTCTTCAGTCCTACCTCTTTTCTTGATATTTCCTTGTTTCTTCCAGCCTTTATTTTCCCTCTACTCCTATCAGGTTAGATTTTTGGGTTTATGACATGGATAGTTTAAGGACCTCCCACTGTCATGGACCCTTCCTTCCTGTGCGTTAATGCTAAACCATTTCATCACCAAAACCACTTTAATCCCAGCCTTAGTGAAACATAGTCAATTTATGGCTTGGTATTATTTCTTGATTATTCCTTCATTCCTCTCTCTCTCTCTTTCAAGGCCATGTTTTTGAGTGGCTTTCTTTACCCTGTCTTTGTAGAAGCTGCCTAACATGAACAAATTGACCAAAAGCAGTTGCTGTTTGTTTTTCTTATTCTAATGTACAATTCCTCTCTAAACTTGCAATATGAGTAGATGGGAAGTTGTTGAATGCTGTGAGGAGTATGTACGATGGTGCGAAGGCTGCAGTGCGTGTGGATGGTGAACTAAGTGAATTTTTCCCTTTGAAAGTTGGTCTGAAACAGGGATGTCATGTCTCCATGGTTGTTCAATCTGTACATGGATGGGGTAATAAAAGAGGTACAAGGTAGGGTAGTGGATGTTGGAGTGGCCCTGGTGAGAGAGGATAGTGTTTGGAAACTCCCTGTACTGTTGTTTGCAGATGATACTGTGTTGTTGAGTGAAGACGAAGGGGGGTTGCAAGGCTTGGTGGATGAATTTGAGAGTGTGTGTAAGAAATGGAACCTAAAGGTGAATGTAGGGAAGAGTAAAGTGATGGTCTTTGATAGAGGTGAAGTTAGTGAATGTACAGCGAGGTTGGATGGTGAGGAATTGGAAAATGTGAGTACGTTTAAGTATTTGGGTAGTGTGATGAGTAAGGATGGAGGTTTGGAGGGTGAAGTGCTTGAAAGGGTACAGCAGGGAAGAAAGGTTGCTGGTTCCTTGAAAGCAGTGATAAGAAACAGGGAAGTGAGCATGGAAGTGAAAAAGTTACTACATGACAGTATTGTGATACCAACTCTAACGTACGGAAGTGAAGCTTGGACATTGTTGGAAGGACACAAGTCAAGAGTGAGGGCAGTGGAAATGAGTTATTTAAGAGGAGCCTGTGGAGTCACGTGGAGAGACAGGCTGACGAATGAGGATATAAAGGAGCGTTGTGGTGTGGATGTGGATGTGATAGGAAGCGTTATGAGGAATACACTGAGGTGGTTTGGCCATGTGGAGAGGATGGAGGGTGAAAGACTGACGAAGACAGTGTATGTGAGGTGGAGGGGGGAAGAGGGAGGGGGAGGCCGAGGATGAGATGGAGGGATGGGGTGGAGAGGTATATGAGAGAGGGGGTGTGAGTTGGGAGCAGGGCAGTGTGATGGCGGGGGACAGGGCGACTTGGAGGCTTATTTGTTTGTAGGCTTTCACCCCAAACAGGATTGAGGCGTCTGGCAATAGATAGAGATAGATAGATAGATTTCCCCATCTGAGATATCTGACAGCTGATTGGTGAGAGAAAAAAAAAAAGGGGGGTAAACATATACGGTACTGTATTTTACTTTACTCAGTGGAGCAAACACTGGGCAGTTTAGCCTGCACCACGTATATATTTACCTCAGGAAAGTACTGTACTGTATTCTGTAAAATCTAAGCTACCGGTATATGAAGTATGAAATACAATAATGGAACTTTCTATTTACATGTACTATCTATCTATCTCATTTTCACAGCTCTCTCTCTTGATTTGAGTCCTTTCAACAAGGTCCAAACTTCACTTCCACATGTTAAAGCAGGTATCACTATACTAGTTATGCATGCTCACTTCCCTATTTCTTATCACTGCTTTCAAAGAATCAGCAACCTTTCTTCCCTGTTGCACCCATTCAAGCACTTCATCCTCTAAACTTCCATCTTTACTCATCACACTACCCAAGTACTTAAATGCACTCACATTTTCCATTTCCTCATCATCCAACCTCACTGAACATTCAGTGACTTCATTTCTCTTGAAGACCATAAATTTACTCTTCCCAACACTGACCTTCAGATTCCATTACACACTCTCCCAAATTCCTTCACCAAGCACTGCAGGCCACCTTTGTCTTCACTTCACATTAAAGTACAGTACATATCATCTGCAAACAACAGTAGAGGAAGTTTCCATACACTGGCCTCTTTCATTAGGGCTGCTCCAACATCCACTGCCATACGTTGTCTCTCATTTATAACTCCATCCATATACCAGTACAGATTGAACAACCATGAGATATGACACATCCCTATTTCAATTATACATTCAGAGAGAAAAATTCACTCAGTTCACTACCCACACACACTGCAGCCTTAGCACCATCATACATATTCTTCACAGCATTCAACAATTTCCTGTTTACTCCACATATTCTTAATATTTTCCACATTCCTTGTCTATCCACTCTGTCATATGTTTCCATCCAAATAAATGAAGGCAGCATACAACTTTTTTCCTGTTTCTAGAAACAGGACCAAAGGATGAATATCTGATCTACACAACCTCTTCCCTTCCTAAAACTGCCCTGTTCTTCTCCAACTATTTCCTCTGCTATTTCCCTAACTCTGTCAATAAGTATCCTACCAAAAACTTTTCCTATTACACTAAGATGACAAATGCCCCTATGTAATAAATGAAATGAAAAAATTAATCACAATGTCCTAGTCAGGATTTGAACTCAGGTCCCTGCACTCCCACACGTTACCACTAAGCCAAACACAGGATCCCTTTTTTGCCAACAGGCAATATCAGCATTTATAGTCCCCATCACATCCCTCTTCTCTCCTGTTGGTGATTTATTTGGTGAGTTTCGAACAGACATGGTAGCATGGTACTGGAGGCCACGAATGGGGATGCTGCGGACCCCACTGAACAGCTCATCCCAAGGATGTAAGGACAAGTATGCTGTCAGCTGACCATGGAACAACATCAAAACTGCCAACCAAGCCTCTCCTCACCTTACAGAACCTTACAGCAATACAGGACGAAGGTCTTGTTAGTCTTCTACGTCCAGATCTTCATCATCTCACGAGTTGAAACAACTATGGTGGCCCGTGATGGTTGTTATTTTTTCCTCAAAATTGTATTTAATGGCTTGATTTTTCCAAAACCTGTCAAGAAGCTTTTCAAACAATATCATATTTTTTGTCTTAATCACTTCATTGGGTGAGCTGTTCCACACACCTACAATTCTTGGACTAAAAGACATCTGCCTCAGTTTTGTCCTACTCCATTCTTTTGTCAGTTGCTTGCTATTAGCATAGGTTGGTCCTTTGTTTCTTTGTAAAGTTCACCTCAGGGTCATATTTCTTTTTTTTTAATGCAAGGAAGAAGGAACCAAAGGCCAGGAGCCAGCAAACCGTTCCTTCCGAGGAAAAACAAAAACAACACAAAAGAGAGCCGAATTCAAGATCCATTCAGTTCGAGATGCCTGGACACACTGCGTTTGAAAAACCGGAGATCATAGGAAGTAGGAAATACAGACAGAGGGAGATAGTTCCAGAGTTGACTTGTTGCATAAATGAAGGACTGGGAGTAACGGTTAACTCTTGCACTTGAGAGTTGGACAGAGCAGGGATGAGAGTTTGGTGTTACGCACCCGTCGTAAAGGTGGAGGAATCCAAGCAGACAGTTTGAGGAGCAGTGACTATTGCAGTAGCGACAGAAAAGAGATAAAGATGCAACCCTGTGGTGAAAAGACGGAGGTTGAAGGGAACCGGTAAGAGGAGGAGAGTTAATGAGATGAAAAGCCTTTGATTCCACCCTATTGAGAAGAGCTGTATATGGGGAGTCTCCCAACACGTGAAAGCTTTACTCTACACAGGGGCAAATAAAACCCGTGTATAAAGTCACAACTGTCAGGGGTAAAGAAGGTACCAAGTCGGCTTAGTGCACCTAATCTCCTGGAAGCAGATTTTACAAGAGATGTAATATGATCTTTCCAAGATAAGTCTCGAGTGAATTAAACCCCAAGCACCTAATGGCGGCTCTCTGTGCTGAACAATTTATTGCAGCCTCCCTGTTCAGTCTCTTAACCCTGAGGTCACACTTGATGACCTCGTCCCATGTCTTTCTCGGTCCACCCCTCATAACCCCATCCCCAATATTAACACTTCTCACCCAATTATCATCCCCCATCCTCTCCACATGCCCAAACCATCTCAATCTACCTCTCCTCATCACAACACCAATACACTCCAGTCCCATCCTACCTCTCAACTCTTCCATCGTAAACCCCCCCCCTCCAGACTTTGCATGCAGGGACGCATTACACATCCACCTAATCTTTGTCATTCTGTACATCTGAGCCTGCGAATATCCTCCTCCTTAACTGCCCAGGTCTCACTACCATACAGCATTACACTCCTAACACATGCTGCATACAAAGACCCCTTAGCATGTAGGGAGAGTCCTCTCAATGTCAGGAGAGGCAAGAGCTCCCTGAACTTCTTTCAACCACTTCTCATTGCTCGCTGGTTCAGTGGTAGCATTTTCGCTTGGCATCTGGTAGACGGGAGTTCGCACCTTGCTCAGGTTGCAAAAAGTTTCACTGATGAAGTGGGTGGTTACTGTCCCCCTTGAGCATGGGGACGGGGGTGTGTGTGTGTCTGTGTGTGTGAAGGTCACAGTCTTGCCCTTAGATCAGACTATATGGGCTATCAGCTCCCTTCCGGGAGGGTAAAAGCTAATGATCACGACCATCAAGTAATCCTGACCGACCCTGTGAATCACCCTAGCCACAGACCTAGCTCCAGCCCCACCTCCAGCACACAACATGTCTCCCAAATAACAAAACTCTTCCACACACTCAAGAGATTCACCAGCAAGTTCAATCCCTTCACGCCTGACAATCTCCACCTGCTCTCCCCAACACGCCGTGCACATAAAATCAGCATTTCTCAGAGTCTACCTCTGATACCACTACATCTCTTGTGCACCCATTTATCACAAACACCGCACAAGATGGAATATGGGTATTTATAGTACACCTACGATAACTGCATACGGTACTTCTTTTACCCCTTTTCCTTGGTGCAGGGGAATAATTATACTTGACTTCCAATCCTCCAGGACTCTACTTTCCTCCCAGGCCAATCTGCACACCTTCCATATACATTCTACTCCTATCTCTCCGCTATTTATGAACATTTAAAAAATAACCATTTTCAAAAAGCCCACTATATACAATAAAAAAATAACAAAGGATCCTGTTCACACTTCATTACAATAGGAAATCTGGAAGTACTGCATCACTGTCATATAATTAATGGAAAGTATTAATTCATGAAAAAAGGACGATCTTTTGGGTACCACACCAAACATTTAAATCACTGGACACTAAATACTTTGAAAACTGAAAGATAATAACCTGTACTACAGTACAGTATCTGCATAATGAATAATCACGTGTTAAAATCACCTGAATAACTCAAAATACAAGCTTATATCTTATCTGGGTATATATCACTATCAACAGTTTATCAGGCTGCAAAGATGCATTCTCATTAATGCCCCTCTATTAATAAACTGATGATTCCTGATAACAGTTTTCTAATATACAACCCACGGTCACATTAACATGATATTTCCTTACTTATATTTAAGAAATTCCGTCATGGAGCCGTATTTTCCTTTGCCTCTCTTTCACCATGAACAACTGTGGTTAGACCAAATGGAATGTTTACATGTCAAAATATATACATTAAAAAGTACGCAAGCAATTTAATAGTTTCTTTAATTTTCATACGAAAAAATTATTCATAAAAAATGTATTCGTATACTGGCATCATAAGAAAATATCATTTTAAATAAATATACATTTGACAATTCTGCACGTATAACCTGCCTCAGCCGATACTTGAGGCTGGAATCAAGCGGTTGTCCGAGTCTAAAAAAAAAAAAAAAAAAAAAGAGAAAAGAAAAGAAAAGAAGAGAAAAAAAAGCTGTTCTACCTAGTTTCCACAACAGACAATATTAAAAAATCAGGACTACTCTCAGATTAATTGTGATATAAAATATATATTCATTCTCACACCGGGTGGTAAATAATTGAAATGAATTACTGGAATGGGTAGCAGTGTGGAGAGGTTTGAAGCACTTGATAAATTTTGGAAAGATCAGAGACAAAAATTCAGTTATAAAGAACATAATTTATATCCACCACACGTGACCACCAGAGTGCCTCTTCGGTACAACATCTACGGTACGGTAATCTACGGTGCAGTTTGTGTGGCACCAGCATCCCACACATTGCATCACTGTATTATGAAATATCCTCTTACTGCGAAATACAGATATCCATAACTTATTATGCTGAGCAAATCTCGTGGTTACTCTGTGAATAAGTTAATTTGTATTCTCCGCGATCATTCTGAATTTGCACCAAGATTCTAGAAAGCATCGTATTTATTGCGTGTATAGTTAGGCATACAAATAGTTGCTATGCGGTGCATTTATCGGCAATTGCTACATTCATTACGTTACTCAATATTGGTACATATACTTTTACGACGTTGACTACGGCTTCCACACAGCTTAGCCATAGCCGCTAACAAATAGCCTATATTACTCAAGCCAATGTAAGAGTAAGTAAAATACCCGGGACTCCAGCTCAGACAGAAAAGTATACTACAGTCCCGGCTCCAGCTGCGACTAGAAACCACCACCGTGTAGCTAAAATAAGTGTCCGAACCAAAGAGCCGGCGCGCCAAGCGACTGGAAAAATGAAGGGCATACATAATTAAAAAAAAAAATTAAGAGTAGTGAAGCTGAGGGAAAGAGAGAGAAGGGGGAGGGAGAGATCGTTTAGGCATTTTTTTTTTTTTTTTTTCGTCACCGACCCTATGACTCGGTGATAAGGCAGTGCGATGTCATCATCCCAGGCTGTGGTATGTGTTGCTATGCTTGTGCTTCTGCAGCCTATTGCTCTAAATGCTTCTTCTCTCACCTGTACTGTACATTTTATAGTATATACTGTATCCACTGAGTGTATATTGCTCCATCTCTTATTTGTTGAAGGAGGGTGTGACAGGACCCTCTTTTTTTTTTTTCTTCTTGACCAGTGACTGTGTATGTTTCCTGTTGCGCGACCGCTGATCATTATAGAGCGCACTGCCGCAGTCGGCGCAGTGGACAAGACCCACCGCCTTCTTTTGTTTTATATGTATTCTGTATACCTTAATAATAATAAATATTTCAATAAATCAATCACTTCACGGCAGTTCTACCAGTATTAGAATCCAGTGCTCACTTTGGTATGGTAGCGATTGATTGCTTGATTGAAGGCATCCTTCCAGCACAGAGAAGTGTAACAAAGTTACGATTTATTTCCTCTCATAACCCATACTTATTTTTAGGAAGAATAGGAGATACAGGAATATTTTACACTCCTTTGCTTGCCCATCTTGCAGAAAGTAAAAACAGATCAAATGTTTTCCCTTAACCAAAATTTATTTTTGAAAAAAATGAGATACATGAGAAGATCCAAAGATCCTACACTTTTTTACCTTTCTGCTAAATATTAATAATAGTTATGACGGGAAATGTTCGTGAATCTTTCCCTGGGTTATGGTGGAGGTAAATTAAGATTTTTTTTATTGCAGCATCTATGGGAGAGGCAAGGACGAGTTTTATTGTTCGAGCTGATTGACTGATTTGAATTCGCGCCTGTACTTAAATAACGGCTTAACACATTCATAATTCTGTGACTTACACTCTTGTATAATACTTTTTACCTTTTCATATATTTTGTTACATATAAGATCGATGTACAAGTTTAATATTTAGATTTTGTCGATTTTTATAAAGTTTCTGTTGATACACCGACCGACGTGGCACCCTGAGGACGAAGCCGAAATGGCGGATGTAATTGTTAGGTATATGATTATTTTATTTTTATTTTACCTCCTTAGTGAGGACTACGGCTGACGTAGGCTTTCCTGGCCGGCCTCGAGGATTTACTGAAGAGCGACAAATCCCTAATATTCCAGAATACCGTCTAAGTTTATTCTACAAGATAAACACGCAGGGAAGTTGCGCCGGTGCAGGGTCTTTAACTTGCACCATCAGGAATACACACACGTTTCTAGAACAGGTATATACCCAATAAGAGTCACTTGCAATGAATTGAGTTTTGTGAATATTTACTGATTGCATAGTAGTAAGGTGCTGTGAGGTCATCGAGGGGTCACAGATTAGGCCCTAAGGTAGGACTGTTTTGACATCTCGGGATATACATGCACAACAGTGAAATTCCTTCCTTCCTCATAACGTTAATTGGTACTTGTTGAATATTATTAGGTAAACATACACCTTGAGGCAGTAGCAGCACCTTACCAGTTCCATTCATAGTCCTTCAGTTTGTTTTCTGTATTTTAATAATATCAGAGTGGACTATATTACCATTTCCTGCTGAAAACTTTACCATTCTTTCAGTCATCATGTTCCTTAAGTCATACCAACGATTCTTTGTTTACGACAATGGAGGAAATCTCCCACAGCGTACTGAGAGGTGTACTTCATTTCCCAACTTCCCAACTGGATGCCAGGTTAGGTTAGGTTAGATTAGATTAGATTAATTATCACTTACAGTTAAATAAGTTTGGGTTGGATTTTGTTAAATACTTAGTTTAGGTCAGTCTTTTTGCCATTACAGCTGCCCAGTTGACACAGTGGAACTTACCTATAAACATCCGGGGAAACAGATTTCGCATGAAACGTTTATTTGCCACCCCAGAAATAATTTTAAAAATATAACAGACCATCAGGAAGAACTGACTGGGTAAGGTGCTTCTTCTCAGATAAAGTGTTTACCTGTTTTTATTGCCTAGGTAAATTAGGAGTATGGTATATATTGATAAAGGGAACCCTGTATTTTTTTAACTGGGCAGCAGCAGCAACCCCAGTAACCTAGGTTATGTGCAATAATTTTGTCACCATTTTGACAGGCTCTGAAGGTCAGAAATTATCATCGGAAAAGGTATAGTGCAGAGAATAGTAGACCCTATAAATGGCGGACTGTTTTTCCTGGCATGAGTTAGGTGTAAAAAAAAAAAGGAAACTAGGAGAGCTCCTGTGCATAAAATTTACAAATTGTATATATATATATATATATATATATATATATTTTTTTTTTTTTTTTCAGTAAACTGTATCATGATAGCTTTATCCTGTGGATTGCACGATTACTGTACATTTTTTTATCCCACCTTGTGGTGTGTAAAAAATGAAGAAATTTATTTGTTTTTGTTTATTATAAACTCAGAAGATAAACATCCAGGGCATAATCTGGTGAAAAAAAACTCTCTATCTTTGCGCCATGCGTAAGTTTACGTAGGGGAGTAGTGAAAAAAAAATATATATATTATAAACATGAAGATAAACATCCAGGGCATCATCTGGTGAAATCTCTCTCTCTCTTCGTCTTTGTGTAGCGTCATGTGTAAGTTTACATAGGGGTGGAGTAGTTAGCGGTGATGCACAGCCAGCACAGCCTGAGCTGTTGCTCGCAGTGCGACGTTACCCAGCCTGAGCTGTAGCTTGCAATCCACGGGTTAAAAAGTTGCAGAAATGCTTAATTTTGAAGATATCCGCTATGAAACCACCAGTTTTACATGGAAACTATGGCAGATGGCCACTTGTCATGTCAGACATCTAGGTTGATTCATCTCCAAAGTCAATCTCACTAATCGTTCGGTTCTGCTAACCTAACCTAATGTGATCTAACCTAAGCTAACACAACTTCACAACCAAACATAAGCCAATTGCAATGTACTTATTAACCCGTCACATCCCGAGCTATTTCGCACCTCCGACACGCCCCAATCCCGAGGTATTTTCGGAAATAATTTTTTTTTTGGCTAAAACCTCCGCTTTTGGTGAGAAACATTGAAATTTCATAGAGAAATCGCTCACTTGAGGTTTAAAATACTCGATCCAGGTAGCAGTACCTCCTTACCTGACTGGGTTTTCTAGCAGGCTGGCACCAAAGAAAACGAGTTCTGTGGGAGGGTAACTATTTCCCACCACTCATAAACGGTATTTATTTATTTACTTGATATGAATTTATATGTAGTATGAGAGTATATTGGTTTTCAAACAGTAATACTGTGTAGGCATTATAAGCATTGTTTCACTCACTAACTCATCACCATACCTGACCTTCTTTTGGCACATTACGGTACCTGATCATCATTTCTGACTGTTTCTTCCTCTAATGCTATGTAAACTTTGTCCTTCACATTGTCATCGATTGGGGAATCACTTTGGCCCTGAATGTCTTTATTGGCCAGGTCACTGGTAACAGGTGAACTGCCGAGACAATGGCGTGCGGGGGGGGGGAGGTTATGCAGTGTAAGGTATTGTCCCTACTTGGCATCTTGTAGAGGAATAGAGGAAGGTGTCCCGTGTATACGTACGAAAAATCACACGCGAAAATTAAAAATTGTGCAAATTATGAACCTTGCAATTGCGCGACGTACCAGTACGTCGACGGGACTGGCAAATGCAAAATGTTGCAACATACCCATACGTCGACGGGGCGCCTTGGGTTAATATTAATGGTGTGTCCTTGCTGTTCTGGTCATTTAATTTTTCAAAGGTTAGGAGAGGTCTCACATATCATAGGGAGTGACTGATGCAGATGTCACATATACAGTCAACCATTATGTGATAATTTCCTCATCCCCTTAACCCCCATCTGCTGGGCAATGTCTACAGTACAGTGTACATGTCATAATCTGGTTTCAACGGGGTCGCTGGGTAGCGGGTAGACATGCAAGCGTCTTCCCGCCACTATTTCAACTGGCCACCATTTCATCTCAGTATCAAACGGATAGGAGGGAATCCCTCCATAACACACAGACAAGAGTAAGTTTGTCCTGTGCCTTTGTCAGGTTTACAACGATGTCTTCAGGTTCCTGTTTGATTCCTTCCATGCTGCCTGTAACAAATTGCATCATCCACCCCTGCCAAGCCTCTTTCCAAGGAAACTAGAAAAGTGCTTAGTGATAGTGCCATAAGGCATGCCTTGGGTGCAACAGTGTCCAGTCTATGTAGTAGTGGAGAAGTTATCACGATGAGAGCAAAGCCATATAGTCGGCACCGCGGTCAGGTGCACAAACATGTCCTGCTCTCTCGGCGAAAATTAGTTCTTTTCCTCACAGTATTACTCATCTGTGCAACAACCTACAGACCTAGGGATATTTTCATTCACAAGAAGAAGAGTTGGTGAGTAATATGGCCTTTAATTTGTTTCCCAAAGTGCTATACACTCAAACCTCCATTTAAGGGATTTTGGATTTAAGGGACTCCATATTCTACCTGACAAATGGACGAGACCATTCAAAAATGATACGTAATATCTAGGTTATACACATTAATATGTTTCTTTATGCAGTACCTGTAAAATAATAATAATAATCATATAAATAAGTGAAACAATCATTGCATTTCATAATGATTGTCTTTATTTGTGGTAAAACAATGGACATTTTCAAATAAGGGACAAGTTGAGTCCCCATCAGTCCCTTAAATCAAGGTTTGAGTGTACTTTTTGAGATACTATCATACTAAGGTTTGGAAACATGCAATTTCCGGGAAATTGCCCATAGTAAGGTGATGGCTGTGTTAGAAATAGCCCGGCGTTTGGGGGTTAATAGGCGAAGGTGTTGAATGGTGCTTTACCATACCGGTGCTGGTGACATCAAGTTAGCACAAGCTAGCTATATATAATTGCAAACAATTTTGGGAAGGGAACAAAGGTCACTGGTATGTTTACATGACCCTACTCTACCATCCCAAGCACGCAGGCTGTCACATCATCTCATGTTTTCGCCCATATGTTTTTGTGTTAACTGCACATGCCCCATAATTTTATGAATTCTTATGTAAATCATAACGAATCACAGGATGGGTTCAGCGGGCTAAAGAACATACTGCCAGGTGTGCCAGATGATTCTCTTCATATCTGTAAGAAAAAGAAATTGATTTTAGAACTCTGAAGAGATGGTCCCAGGACCGGGCAGGGGAGCACTTAAGTTTTTGAAGGCACAGCTATTGAAGGGTTTACATTGTTTGAACATCTTAGCACCTTTATTTTTTTTTATGTACAGTTGCCATTTTTGCCTTTACATACACTGCAAAGCCTTATGAAACCCCATTTTTCTACATAGAATTGCCAGTTTTGCTTATTTGCTTCCTGTGTTTGAGATAGAAATAATCATTATCCAATCAGTTTTCAGTGAGCGTAACCCAGTAGTATAGCAAGGTTGACCTATACTTCAGTAATGACTTTTATCAGTGTTCAGTCAAACAGTGTGGTACTCCCAAGAGGGATGGAAAACTGGAGCTCCCATTTCATTGGCCCTCGGAGACTAGCTTCTGACCCACCCCCTTTGCTGAACTTTTTCATTGTTTTAGTAACACAGAGTAGGCCAGCATGTTATCCAAGTTCCTCTAACTGTCAGCACCAAAGTACATGCACATTATACATTACACTTCCTTTTCAAAAGTTTGTAAAAAATGGCACCTCAACACCAAGCCTTGGAGTTCCCAGAGGTGGGAAGGGAGAGACCATAGAAGCCCCCACCATCCCTCCTTCTCCCGGTGACGACCAAATGAGATGGCTGGAACCACTGTCTGACTCACTTCTTCATTTCTGCAACATTCGTGGCTTTTCCTCTAACTTTCTCATTGTTGAACATCACCTCTTCTCTATACCTCACCTCTTCCTCACAGAGACTCAGCTGTCTAAGGTGACTGATACCAAACCCTTCTCTGTATCCTCCAACTTCCTTTATACTCATTTCAGAGCCAAAGGTGGATGGTGTGTATATGTATCCCATGACATATCTTGCTCTTGTGTTCCTGAACTTGAATCTTCTGAATTCTCCACTCTCTGGTTTCGGCTGTTTTGTCATTCTCTGATTAAGTATATCTGTGCTGTTTATGTATCCCCTAATTCTATTATGAAAAGTTCTTTGACTATCTTACTTATAAGATGGAACACATCTTAGGAGGAGGCTGTAGCACGGGCTGAACAGGGTAGTACTCCCGAGGGGAATGGGAATGCTGGTGATAGGGAGAGCTGGAGCTCCTGTTTCACTAGCTATCTAACCATCCCCCTTTGCTGACCTTTTCAGTGTGACAGTAACATGGAGAGTAGACCAGCACACTCTCCCAAACATTTCCTCTATCTATGCACTACACCACATGCACTGTACATTTCACACAACATATCCCACTACGTTACAGGGGTTGGCGCCAGCAAGGGCATGCGGCCAGAAAACTTTGCCCCCGCTACCTAGTGGCGGACTTCTGGGGGGAGGCATGGCAGGGGTTCCGCCAGCATAGATCGTGGGTCCAGGGCGAGATGGGGCTCGGGCCTGTGTTAGAGGGTACAGGGCATTGTGGTTCCCAGGCTGCTGCTTCCACCCAATAGAGAGGGGCTCGAACCTGAGAGTAGCGCCCCAGGAGGCTGCCCTATCAGTGGGTGTATAATGGCTGGATAGTTGCAGTAACAAGACGCGCTTGGAGGGTGTCCCTGCAGCTGTCCTGGCAGGGTGCCCTGAGGCCACTACCACAGCCACTGGTAAGCTTGTGGGCTAGGGGTCCCAGATCCATTGCCTGGACCTGGGACTGTGTAGTGAGTGGGACCTGTGCTGTGTCTGTCCCCCTTTATTAATACTGAAGATGACAAAACAAAATAAGTTTCAAAGCAAGCCTGAGGACAGTAATTCACCCATGGGGATGAGGGTGGGTTCATGGAATGTGGGAAGTTTGAGGGGAAGAGCAGGGGAAGTTGTTGAGGCATTCAGTAGGAGGTGGGTGGATGTGGCGTGTTTGCAGGAAGTCCGGTACAGGGGTGGATCAGCCAGAAAGATTGTTGGGAAGGACTGTTGCTATAAGTTGTTTTAGCAGGGGGGGACAGACGGATATGGAGGAGTTGGTGTGATGGTTGCGGAGAAATGGGTGGAATATGTTATGAATGTTTTGAGAGTAAGCGATAGGATATTGGTAGTGAAAATTCTGTTGGGAAGAAAGATAGCTGCGATTATATCGGCATATGCTCCACAGGCAGGATTGGATGAATCAGAAAAAGATAGATTTTGGGATGATTTAATACGTGTAGTGGGTGGTATGCGGGATGATGAGGTAGTGATTTTGGGAGGGGACTTAAATGGTCATGTAGGTGAAGCAGCACAAGGTTATGAAGGAGTGCATGGGGGATGTGTGTATGGTCTAAGGAATGCAGAAGGGGAAAGGATACTTGAGTTTGGGGAGGCAATGGACATGATTGTGTGCAACAAATATTTTAACCCCTAAAACGCGGCTGTGTACGCGCGATCCCCCCCCTGTGGCGGGGTTGTAGCGGGGTCTGAGTACCTGTGGAAAAATATTAGCCAAAAATCATAGATTAACCCTAGAGCATTAAAATTTTTATGGCATATATTACTTACATTCAGCTATCTCCTGAGCCACATGTTGAGCCTTCGTTGACTACCCAAGGACTTGTGAAGACTTGCAAAGTTGGGTAACAAAGTCTTCACTCTCACACCTCCAGAAACCCGGTTTTCTTTCTACCACAGCCTCAATCTGTCACAGTACACTTTATACAACAACGTACAGGTTGTTTGGAATCCGTATTTGTAAATAAGAACTGAAAATAAGGCTAAAATGGACGGAGCGCACGGCCGACATGCAGCGCGGTGGCGATCTTCCCGTCAATATTGTCACATTTGCCTTTTCTCGGCAAAAAACACGTATACTCCTTTTTTTTCCATCATAGGACTTCGCAAACGTTTGCCTGTCACTATTACGGTAATAAAAATCAATGTCACTGCCAGTATTGTGGACTGGGAATGAGGAAGACCACCGCGGCGCGAGTTTATTCAGCCTTACGGCAGGCACTTTATTCTCGCTCCTGTCGGCCACTCGCACTTCATTTCTATCGCTCACTTTCACTGTATCTTTTTTTTTTTTTTTTTTTGCCTTATTCATCAGTGTCACTGTCCAGTGTTATAAAAATAATATTTTATACACAAAAAACTTTTACTTTCAGAACATAGAATAGGAAAATATGCTTTTATCTTTTTACACTGGAGTGACTGTCACTCGCAATACTTATATGATTACTATGTACAATTATTTACAACAAAAAACACTGTAACTGTCAGTGCTTTTACAAGTACATACACTAATTTACACTCATCAGGCTGTCACTGTCAGCACGTAAAAGAAAACTAAACAATATTATCACGGTCACTCTCAGTATTTTTCCCAATATTTTTACCCTTATTTTCAAAATCTACTTAGGCTGTGGTAGTCGAAAAAACACGGGTAAGCACAGAGGGGAACTTTGCACTCTTTGCACTGCAAGGAGGTGCGCCTAAAAGTTCTTTCCTGCCTGGTAGTGTGGCTGCACACATGACACCTTCTCAGTGCTTTCCCCCTCTTTGCAGTGGCTGGCAGTGGCTCCAGGCGGTGTCGCTGAAGGTAGGCCATACACTGTAGGCGGTCTGGAGGTGTGTGAGGGTGGCGTTTTGGACCTGTTGAAAGCACCTGGCCATAACGCTGAAGCAGCTGGTAGACACAAGTCTTGGAGAATCTTCTGAGAGAGTAGTTGGCTGGCTTCCTGTTCTTGATTTTATACAGGATGAAGGCGTTCAACATGCACATGTCAATCAAGTGCAAGAACACCTTCCTGTACCAACGACGATTTTTCCTCAGACAGTCAATCTCTCCAATCATCATATCCGACTTGTCCACCAGCCGCATATTGACGTTATAGTCAATTACAGCATCAGGCTTCATCACAGGCTCGCCAGTCCTTCTGTCGACCTTCCCTGTTGCCAGCATTTCACCCTTGTGTACTGTGGTGAGCATGTTCACGACTCTCTTATCATGCCACCTGATCGCAAGCATCTTGTCAGATTTCTTCAGGTGCACGTCTCCCCGCTTTGACTTTTCAGCCTCTGGGAAGGCAGGGTAATGTGCCCTGTTACTTCTGACAGTGCCACAGGAGCCGACGCCGTGTTCAGAAAGGTACTTGGCGAGTTTTGGAGCTGTATAATAATTGTCCGTATACAGGACATGATTCTCGCCAAAGTACTTTTCCAAAAGCACTTTCACCACAGAACCAGAGAATCCAAGGGGGTCAGTCTTATCCAAGTTGACATTGCTGGCGGTGTAGATGACGAAGTCAAGGATGAACCCCGTCTTGCAGTCGCACAGCACGAAAAACTTGATTCCAAAGCGGTGGCGTTTGCTTGGAATGTACTGGACGAACCGAAGACGGCCCCTGAACAATACCAAAGACTCGTCAATCACGACTTTCTTGAAAGGGCGCAAGAACCTCGTAAACTTATCTTTGATCATGTTCAGGATTCCCCTCACTTTCCATAATGGGTCAGTTTGGGAAGGCTCATCATTATTCGCGAAGTGAGGATAAGTCATCAGCTGCCTAAAACGATCGCGGCTCATGTATTTATTGAATATTGGTGTTGGGCACAGCTCGTCGGAACCCCAGTACTCTTTCAACTTATGCTTCCAGTTGTGCGGCATAAGCAACATCAAGGCAATAAATACAAAAAGCTCGCGGATCGTCAAAGGCACCCATGATGCCATCCGCGACGTGGATGGCGTCGCAGCCTTACCTTCTTCTTCGCGAATTGGCGCACATTGCCCCTCGTACCTGTTGGTCTCGGTACAGATGTGCTCCATAACCTCGTCGTCAAGGAAGGCCAACAGGTAGTCAACACATTCACCATTGTCGTCCACAGGGAAGTCAGCCTGAAGTCCACACTCACTTTCGTCAAAGGGCAGATCTTCAGGCACAAAATCTGATCCCTCTGACCACACAAAAGCATCTAAAGTTCCCTGCCTAGGCTGGGAGGTGCTTGGGGCGGCGGGGGGTGAGGCAGGTCGTGTGGGAGTGGGTGAGGCAGGCTGGGCAATAGTAGGTAAGGGAGAGGTTATCCCAGGCCGTGTTGGTGTTGTGGTGGTGGTGGTGGTGGTTGGAGGGAGATTATCGCTTGGGTCAAGGTCACCCGCGGTGGCGTGACTCCTGAGTTGCCTAGTGGGAGTTAGCCTAGGGGACTTAACTTTACTGACACGAACACTAGGCCTACGATAACCTCTCATACGTAACATTGCTCGTCTACTTCCCTTTCTCGGTGGTGATGGAGACTCCGATGACTCAGGAGACAGGACAGCAGACGAGGAGGACGAGAGAAGAAGGCTGGGAGAACGTGGCGGGCTTGCGGTGGTGTGGCGTGGCGTAGTGGACAATGGCGGTGCACTGCTGTCTCCGCTCCTCTTCCTTTTCTCTCCCTTTCCATATTCGAGGCCCCTTTTCACCGGGGCCTTCCCTGTAGAGGTGCTGGGCACAGTCACAGTTTCCTCGGGCACAGAAATCATCACTTCAGGGGCTGAATCAGCACTCGACTGTGTCTCTGATTCAGCCAGGCTAGACAAAACACCCACGTCACTGCCGTAGTCCATAGAGGCTTTCAACAGTTCAGATGCTATGGCCGAGTCACTTAGCCCCTTGGTAGTCACTTGTAAAGTTTTGAAGGGCGTAGAGGTAACAAAACCCTTTTTCGGAGGGCTAGAAGGCACGGAACTAGAAGAGCTAGAGCCTGACATGGTGTCACCGTGGCAGATTTGCGTGGACTGACGCTAATCTGGGGCAAACCGCGCGAAAAAATGACAGTGTGACAACTGGGGAAACAAGCGTTTCCCAATAGCAAAAAGTGCTTGCGAGATGACGGCGCAGATTGACACATATCAGCCATCCGCGCATTGCCATATCGCACGACGAGGGAGGGCCGCGCATCGGTGCGTCCGTGGGTAAAAAAAATGAGACTTGGCAACAACCGAGGTCAGTAGTACAAAGGTCAAGTGTGCTAAAAGTAGCTCACGGGTGGCGGGACTGAGAGACAATACCAGCTTGAGCCTGCTTGCCCGCGGTTATTCAAAATTAACTCAAATCGCAAACGCGACGACCCGCCGTTTTGCCCTTTGGGCCGACCGTCGCAAAAGCGGCGATCCGCGTTTTAGGGGTTAAGAAAAGAGACAGTAGGTTAATTATGTATGAGTCTGGGGGAAATAGCAGTCAGATAGATTATTTTCTGGTTAGGAGGGCCGATAGGAGGTTAGTGAGGGATGTTAAAGTTATAGGAAGTGAGGAGTGTGTGCAGCAGCACAAACTGTTGATTTGTGATATGGTGCTTAAAGAACAAGTGATGAAAAAGAGGACTTATGTACCTAGGAGGAAAATACGGAAGCTGAAAAACCAAGTAGTAAGGGATGCCTTCTATAGCGAGTTGAGGAGAGTGGCGGCTGAACAGGGAGCTGTAGACAGAGGTGTTAATGAACAGTACAGAGCCCTCAAGAACAATTTCTTGAGAGTTACTGATGTAACATGCGGCTGGACAAGAGGACCACCAAGTCATAAAGTAACTTGGTGGTGGGATGAGGGTGTAGAAGCTGCAATTAAGGAGAAAAGAAGGCTTTTCCGGGAATGGAAGAAGGGTGGTAGCAAAGAGGAATATTTGGCTGCTAAGCGTAGGGCTAGAAGAGAGGTATACAGGGCAAAGTCTGAGTCACAGAGACAATTACTTGATAACCTAAATCATGGGGAAAGGAAAAATATATTTAGGGTGGCAGGTCAGGTGAAGAGGGATAATCGGGATATCATAGGTGAGCAGTGTGTGAAGAATGATGAAGGAAGGTTAGTGGTGAACAGTGAGGATATTAAAGATGCATGGAGAGAGCATTATAACCGGTTGTTGAATGAGGAGTTTGACTGGGACAGGGAAGGTTTGGAGCCAGCAGATCCAGTGTCTTGCCCTTGGCCTTTGATTGATACTGCTACTGTGAGTGAGGCAATAGGCAGGATGAGGGTGGGGAAGGCAGCAGGTGTGTCTGGGTTGACTGCCGAAATGTTGAAGGCCTCAGGTGATATAGGGGTGAGTTTAGTCACTGACCTGATAAATAGGATTATTTATGAGTGTGTTGTCCCAGATGATTGGCTGAAGAGTGTAATTGTAAATGTGTATAAAGGGAAGGGTGATGCCCTGGAAAGAGGAAATTATAGAGGTATAAAGCTTTTAGATCAGATAATGAAGGTAATGGAGAGAGTTTTAGAAGGTATGATTAGAGAAAGAGTGAATATTGATGAGATGCAGTTTGGGTTTATGCCAGGTAGGGGGACCACTGATGCCATATTCATTGTTCGACAGCTTCAGGAAAAATATATTGGTAGGAGAAGGGATCTTTATTTTGTTTTTGTTGATTTGGAAAAGGCCTTTGACAGAGTCCCTAGAGAGGTGGTGAAGTGGGCAATGAGAAAGCTTGGCTTGGAGGAATGGCTGGTTAGGGTGGTTATGGCCATGTATATGGGTGCTCACACCCAGGTGAGAGTGAATGGAGATTTGAGTGATGAGTTTTCCGTGAATGTTGGAGTGCATCAGGGGTCAGTCTTGAGTCCCTTGTTGTTTATCATGGTACTTGAAGCCCTTTCACGTGACTTTAGAAACGGACTCCCGTGGGAGTTGTTGTATGCTGATGATTTGGTGTTGATTGCAGAGAATGAAAGGGAGGCGGAGGAAGGGTTTAGGAAGTGGAGAGATGGTATGGGGCAAAAGGGTTTAAGGGTAAATGCAGATAAAACAAAAGTGATGATATCTAGAGCTGGTGGCGGTACTGTCAAAGACGAGGGAGAGTGGCCATGTGCAGTTTGCCACAAGGGCGTGGGAAGTAATTCCATCTTGTGCGGTGTGTGTGATAAATGGATGTAGTGGTATCAGAGGTAGACTGCGAGATAATGCTGATTTTATGTGTACGGCGTGCCGGGGTGAGCAGGTGGAGATTGTCAGGCATGAAAGGATTGAACTTGCTGGTGAATCTCGTGAGTGTGTGGAAGAGTTTTGTTATTTGGGAGACATGTTGTGTGCTGGAGGTGGGGCTGGAGCTAGCTCTGTGGCTAGGGTGAGAAGTGGTTGGAAGAAGTTCAGGGATCTCTTGCCTCTCCTGACATTGAGAGGGCTCTCCCTACGTGCTAAGGGGTCTTTGTATGCAGCATGTGTTAGGAGTGTAATGCTGTATGGCAGTGAGACCTGGGCAGTGAAGGAGGAAGATATTCGCCGGCTCAGACGTACAGAAATGACAATGATTAGGTGGATGTGCAGTTCGTCCCTGCGTCCAAGGCCTGGAGGGGCTGGGTTTACAATGGAAGAGTTGAGAGGTAGGATGGGACTGGAGTGTATTGGTGTTGTGATGAGGAGAGGTAGATTGAGGTAGTTTGGACATGTGGAGAGGATGGGGGATGATAATTGGGTGAGGAAGGTGAGAAGTGTTAATATTGGGGGTGGGTTTATGAGGGGTAGACTGAGAAAGACATGGGATGAGGTAATTAAGTGTGACCTTAGGGTTAAGGGACTGAACAGGGAGGCTGCAATGGATTGTGCAGCGTGGAGAGCCGCCATTAGGTGACCAAGGCCGACACATGCAAGCATGTTGGAGCCTTTAAAAACGAAAACGAAACATCCTATCAATTTCTCCTTTCTCTGAAATCTCCATTCTACATTATTTCATTGTTCACTACCACTTTTGGCTTTGCTCTCCCTTCATTGATCCACCTGGTCAACAAGCCAACATCTTTTGTATCCTTAATGACTTCGAGCTTGTACAGCACCCTACCTGTATCCCTGACTGGCTTGGAGAGAGTTCCAGCATACAGTCCCGATACTTGACCTCTTCATTACAACTAACCCTTCTGCTGATGCTTTTAATAATTTCTCTCCTTTAGGCTCCTCTGATCACAACCTTATCACTTTAACCTGTCCTATTGCTCCAGTAAGGCCTGTAGACCCTCGCAAGAAGCAATGGCTGTGGCTCTTTGGAGCTGCTGATTGGGAGGCCCTCAGACAATACTTTCCTAATTTTCCCTGGAATGGATATTGCTTTTGTGGATGAGAGTCATCTGGGTGTCCCTTGTGCATTACGGGGTTACTTTCTTGGGCATGGAAACATTATTCTCTCTGGCATGGAAGAATACATTCCATTCTCTTATCCTTTGAAAAAAATAAAAATTAAAGAAATAAAAACTTGGTTTAATCATGCTTGTTCTATTGCTGTCCACAACAAGGAGAGGGCCTACAAAAGGTAATGGAACCAACCCACCCCTGAATCTCATTTTTGTTTTTGCCAGGAATTGTGCTAAGTCTGTTCTTCGTGCTGCCAAAAAAAAAAAATAATAATTCTTACTAGATTCTCTGAGCCCTCCAACTCAGATCTGTCTAGTTTCTTCTGGTGCCTTATAAAAAACCTTTCTAACAACTTCCATCCTCTTTTCCGCTCTGATGACTCTGTAGCTATTTCATGTACTTATAAAGCAAAGCTCTTTGTTCAGATTTCCTCCTGTAGTTCCACCTTAAATGATTCAGTGCTGTTCCTCCATCACTTCCCCCTCTGACTTCCTCATGGCTGACATCAAAATTTCTTCAGGTCTATTATCACTGGCCTCAATACTAACAAGACATATGGGCCTGATGGGGTCCCTCTTGTTGTTGTCGAGAACTGTGCTTCTGTGCTTCCACCCTGCCTAGGTACTCTCTCTCACTTTTGTCTCAACTTGTACCTTTCCTTCTTGCAGGAAGTTTGCTCTTATGCAGCCTGCCCCAAAGAACGGGACCATTCCCAACTCTCTATCGCGTAATTGCTTCAACATCCTGTATTTCAAAGTTTTTGAATCTATTCTTAACAAAAAAAAATTCAAAGCACCTTTCCTACCACAGCCTTCTTTCCGATCATAGTACGGGTTCTGCCAGGTATACTCCACTGGCAGTCTTCTCACCTACCTTTCACATTCCTTGTCATCCTCCTTTTGGGTCTTTGGCGAAAGCTTTGGCATTGAACTTGACATCTCAAAGGCTTTTGGTATAGTATGGCATAAGATTTTAATTTCCAAACTGCCATCTTACAGATCTGTGCCTTTATCTCTAGCATCCTTTCTGGTTGTTCTTTAGCTGGTGTTGTAGATGGTCACTGTTCTTCTCCTGGAGCTGTTAATAGTGGTGTTTATCAGGGCTCTGTCCTATCACCAACTCTCTTTCGTCTAATCGTCAATAACCTTCTGAGCTGGACATCTAACCCTATCCACCCATATGCTGATGACTCCATCCTTCACCATTCCATTTGTTTTCTGTATCATCCATCTCTTTAGTTACCGTACTTCAACAAACAAGGGATGAGGCTATGGCTTACCTAATATCTGACTTGGATCATATCCCTGATTGGGGTAAGAGTAATCCTGTTAGTTTTAATGCCTCAAAAACTCAGTTATTACATCTCTCACCCTGACAAAATCATCCACAGGAGTATCCTCTAAATTTTAACAGTATCCAACTCAATCCTGCATCAATTTTAGACATACTTAGAGTTCCATTCTCTCATGATTTATCATAGAAAGATCGTATTACCTCATGTAAAAGCTGCTTCCAGGAGATTAGGTGTGCTAAGCTGACTCTGTGGTTTCATTACCCCTGCACAGTTGTTAAACTTTATACATGGGTTTTATTTGCCCATGTAGAGTATAACTGTCGTGTGGGGAGGCTCCCACTGAACTCTATAACATGCAGGAACATTCATATGGGTAGTGCTGCATAGTTTGTGTGCCCACCAACAGGGGCCCAGGGTGGCGCTGATGTAGTGGCAGCCATGTTTATGCACCTCACTTGATGCCCGCGCTTTTTAAAATCAGCTGATGAATCCCGAAAATGTAATGCCATGGTCCACTGCGCAGCTTATGGAAGCAACAGCTGAATGGAGACAGCAAGTAAGTACAGTGTTTTAATAATTGCATTACCTAAGGTGACCAGATTTATAGGAGCTAAAAGCGGGACATGTGTGTGTGTGTGTGTGTATAGATAGCTAGATAGACAAATAGACAGATAGATATAGACAGATATATACACAGACAGATATTGACTAATGTGACAGCGACCGCTGCTGCTGCTAATCAAACACTAATGTTTCCTACGAACTCGGAACTTACCGTACGGTACAGTGAATGGGTCGACCAAAGTCACCAGCTAGTGAGCATTACAGATTTCCTATTAATAATTCAGTATTTTATTTGGTTAGGAGTATGCATAATTTTTCTAATTCTTCCTAATTTCATAAAAGAAGGTCATGTTATATCTAATGCAATAGTAAGTTTCTAAAAGCGTTACAATTGAGATAATTTGCTCAAAAAGCGGGACGGACGTCCAAAAAGCGGGACTGTCCCTCCTAAAAGCGGGACTCTGGTCACCGTAGCATTACCGTGGTGGAGGCAGTGAATGTGGTGTTTCAGTATGGTGGCCAAGTCACACACCCACTGCGGAGATAGCCCCTCCATATTATAGAGCTCAGTGGAGGCCCCCCACATACGGCTCTTCTCAATAAGGTGAAGTTAAAGACATCTCATTTAATTAACATTCCTCCTCTTACTAACTCCTTTTAGCCTCTGTCACTTGTCTGTACTGTTGCATCTTTATCTATTTTTCTGTTGCTACTTCAGTAATCACTGCTCCTCTGAACCATTTGCTTGCATCCCTCCACCAGTACATTGGGCATGTAGCACCCACCTTACAGCAAACTCTCATCCCTTTTCTGTCCAGCTCTTTAATGTAAGTTAATTGTTACTCCAAGTCCTTCTTGTATGTATCCAGTGAGTTCTGGAACTGTCTTCCTGTGCCTGTATATCCTACTGCTTGTGACCGCCACTTTTTTATATAGTGTGTCCAGGCATCTCGAAATGAACTGATTTTGAATTTGGCTCTAGTATCTCATTTTTATTTTTCTTGGAGGGAACAGTTCGTGGACTTCTAGCCTTTAGTTCTTTCTTTTTGCATTAAAAAAAAGGAAAATCTTCCTGCGATGAAGTGCCATTTGCAGCAGGGGGATACTGACTCAGTGCATGGAAAAACTCTACAGGGGCAAATGCTTGCTTGGGGTTGAATGGTTTGCTCTTCTCGACAGACCAGGGTTGATAGCAGCAACAGCAATAACCCCAGGAATGTAATATACAATAGTCTTGTTCCATTAATTCTGTGTATTTTAATGCTGATGAATTCAGCATAGCTATGGTGAATTTTTTTTGTTCCTTTAACCCTCTCACGCACCATAAGTTTCCATGCCCCCCTACAGAACCAAAACCCTGCTCAGGCTGCCTCCGCTCATGCAGAAAGGAAAAAAATTCAGTGGCCAAATTTACCCTCGGAAAATGCATGCCGTATTTTGTGGTATGTTAGACGCTGCAGTGTGAAACATGGACCCTAATTCTGGAAAGGAAGTTCTGAGAAAAAAAGTATGTCTTGACCAAGACTACAGAAAGGTTGCTTGATATGAATATTTTTCACTAAAATACGCACTCCTCTTTCCGCACCTCTATTCATTCAGTATTGTATATCTGTCTTTGGTTTCTTTATTTTTATAAGAAGGGTAAAAGACATGAAAACAAACAACCCCTTCCTTAAATAATGTTTCTGCATTCCATGACACTATCTTAACACATTAGATTCTTTCTTCAGTACTGTATATATGTGTTTGGTGTCTTTATTTTTATGTAAAAGAAGGGTACAAGACAAGAAAACAAACAACCCCTTCCTTATAAAACGTTACTCCATACCACGACGCCATCGTAACACTACCAGTTTGTTTATGAAATATGAAGTCCAAAGTGTCCGATTCCTTTCGTACAGTAATTTGAGACAATGTTCATCTCTATTAAAGTACACTAAATATGGATCAGTATATAAAGATAAGTATTATTTTTCATGAAATGAACTTAAAAAAAACAAAACTCAATAAAACCCGTTCTTTCATACATTTAAGAAAAACAAAGGCCATTAACCCTTTAACCGCGGGTGTCATTCCAGAATGACGTTGCAAAAACTGGACCAAACCGCGGGTGTCATTCTCGAATGTTTGTGAATATTTTGAATACCCCGCGTTTTTTCCGTGCGCCAATTGTTTCAAGGGAGAGTAGCTATTAAGTTCTTTCACTCCAGCCGACCCCCACCTCCCTCTTCCCCCCTGGGCCCCACCTCCCACCCCTGGGCCCCCCACCCCACCCCTGACCAAGCGCGCATCAGTATCTGTCCAGCTGTGTGAGTGACAACACATGTTGATGTGGCAGTGAAGTGCAGGCAATTACAGTGCCTTTTACCTGTCTCAGTGAACACAGAGTGGGTGTTTATCGTATGTGCAGTGTTCATATATGTTTATAGTATTATTATCAGAATGTGATTGGCATTTGGTAATGGTGTGTGAGCGAAAAATAGTGATTACAACACCGCTGATGTGGCAGTGAAGTGCAGGCAATTACAGTGCCTTTTACCTGCCTCAGTGAACACAGAGTGGGTGTTTATCGTATGTGCAGTGTTCATATATGTTTATAGTATTATTATCAGAATGAGGTTGGCATTTGGTAATGGTGTGTGAGCGAAAAATAGTGATTACAACACCGCTGATGTGGCAGTGAAGTGCAGGTAATTACAGTGCCTTTTACCTGCCTCAGTGAACACAGAGTGGGTGTTTATCGTATGTGCAGTGTTCATATATGTTTATAGTATTATTATCAGAATGAGGTTGGCATTTGGTAATGGTGTATGAGCGAAGGTAATGATGTGTGAGCGAAAAATAGTGATTTTACACCCCTCACTTCTAACGGCACTGCCCGTCCTGTGAAAGTCAACAAAGTCATGAAACTTACATCAATGGAAAGCTGAAGGTTAGTACTTTCTAATGGTACCTTATTTTTTTCTCTAGCTTTATTCTGTGCAGAGTTATTAAGGTTTAAAGGTTTGTTTACATTTGGCTGAAACCCCCGCGGGAGAGGACAGTCAGACCAAAACAATACCCGCGGTTAAAGGGTTAAGTGAAGGAATACACTGTATCTCCAAAACAAATGCCTGCATATACTGAACTTTAGAATCACAGACAACACAACGAGGGTTTCAAAAATCAATTGCAAGGAACGTTTACACCATTTTATGTACCCTAAAAGTACCAGAAGCCATCCTAACAAGGGGTAATTGAATTTCCTGATCGCTTGGCGCTAAACTGCTAAATTGCTAAACGCTAATATTGCTGTAATTTCGGGAAGTATTATTAAAGCTGGGAAAGGCCCCAGGAATTGATGGAGTGTGTGGTGAAATGCTTAGGTATGGGGGTGAGATTGTTGTGGAGTGGATATGGAAGTTGTGTAGATTGGCTTGGGAAGAGGGAAGGGTTCCAGAGGACTGGAAATCAGGTATAATTGTTCCTCTGTACAAAGGAAAAAGGGAGAGAGAAGTATGTGGTAACCATAGGGGTATTTGCCTTCTTAGTGTGACTGGTAAAATATATGGTAGAATACTCATTGATAGGGTTAGGCATATGACAGAGGAGCTAGTTGGAGAAGAACAAGGGGGATTTAGGAAGGGAAAAGGGTGTGTAGATCAGATATTTGTTCTAAGATGTTTAGTGGAGAAGTATCTAGAGAAGGGAAGGAAAGTGTATGCTGCCTTCATGGACTTGGAGAAAGCTTATGACAGAATAGATAGGCAAGGTATGTGGAAGGTATTAAGAATATATGGAGTGGAGGGGAAATTGTTGAGTGCTGTGAAGAGTATGTACGAGGGAGCTAGGGCTTCGGTGCGAGTGGATGGTGAGCTGAGTGAGTTCTTTGATCTCAATGTGGGACTGAAACAGGGGTGTGTGATGTCTCCATGGCTGTTTAATATATATATGGATGGGGTTGTAAAGGAGGTGCAAGGTAGGGCAGTGGATGTGGGGGTGGCCCTAATGAATGAGGGTGAGATTTGGAAGCTTCCGGTTTTGCTGTTTGCTGATGATACAGTATTGTTGAGTGAAGATGAATGGGAGTTGCAAGGTTTGGTGAATGAATTTGGGACAGTGTGTAGGAGGAGGAAGCTGAAAGTTAATGTAAACAAAAGTAAAGTTATGGTGTTTGAGAGGAATGAAGTCACAGAGTGTGCAGTGAGGTTGGATGGTGAGGATATGGAGAATGTGAGTGCATTCAAGTACTTGGGTAGTGTGATGAGTAAGGATGGAACTTTGGGGGATGAAGTACGTGAAAGGGTACAGCAGGGAAGAAAAGTTGTTGGTACACTGAAAGCAGTGATGAGAAATAGGGAGATGAGTATGGAAGTTAAGAAGTCACTGCATGATGGTATTGTGATCCCTACCCTGACGTATGGAAGCGAGGCGTGGACCTTGCAAGAGGGGAACAAGTCAAGAGTGAGAGCAGTGGAAATGAGTTACTTGAGAGGAGCATGTGGAGTGACGTGGAGGGACAGGTTGACGAATGAAGAAGTGAAGGAACGTTGTGGGGTAGATGTGGATGTGATTGAAAAGATTAGGAGAAATACACTGAGGTGGTTTGGACATGTGGAGAGAATGGAGAATGAAAGACTGACTAAGAGGGTGTATGTAGGTGAGGTGGAGGGAGGGAGAGGGAGGGGTAGACCGAGGATGAGGTGGAGGGATGGAGTTGAGGGGTATATCAGGGAGGGGGGGTGAGTTGGGGGGAGGGGAGTCAAATGGTGGGTGACAGAGTGACTTGGAGACGTTTTGTCTGCGGCCACCCTTTGCGGGATTAGGGCGTCGGGCTATAGATAGATAGATTATTAAATGAGTTATTTAAGAGGAGCCTGTGGAGTCACATGGAGAGACAGGCTGACGAATGAGGATATAAAGGAGCGTTGTGGTGTTGATGTGTATGTGATAGGAAGCGTTATGAGGAACACACTGAGGTGGTTTGGCCATGTGGAGAGGATGGAGGGTGGGAGACTGACGAAGAGAGTGTATGTGAGTGAGGTGGAGGGGGGAAGAGGGAGGGGGAGGCCGAGGATGAGATGGAGGGATGGGGTGGAGAGGTATATGAGAGAGGGGGGTGTGAGTTGGGAGCAGGGCAGTGAAATGGCGGGGGACAGGGCGACTTGGAGGCGATTTGTTTGTGGCCACCCCAAACGGGATTGAGGCGTCTGGCAATAGATAGATAGACAGATTATTTAATGGTGCAACTGTTTTTTCCGGTTTTCACTAACAGTAATATAAGACTGCTTCCTTCTAAGATGCTCTTGTATCGAATGAAACAAAGTATCAGTAAGAGATGTCAGCCTAACAAGGGTTTTTGAATATCCATATGAGACAGATGTCTGTTACAATGACTCAACAAAAGTCATGCTAGCCAACCTCTCCAATCTGATTCCCTTGCTAGTTAGTGATTGGATAGCAAGTGATCATTATTGCCTTTCTGAAGGTTAGCAAGTGGTTCAAAAGTGATCATGTACTGTACTAAGAGTTGGGGGAATTCATCATTCATTCATTGCCAAACGCCATGTGTCCCAAACGGGGTGGCCAAGGGCTTAGAGTTAATTGTTTTACAGGGAGAGGCACTAATCCTCCACCAACCCCACTTGACACGTAGGGGGAATGCTAGGTGCTAAACTGCTAAAAAGTGTAATTTCAGACAGTACTGTTTAATGTTGCAGTTGTTTTTCCCATTTTTCAGTAACGGTAATACAAAACTGTTTCCTTCTATTATATTCTTGTCTCAAATGAAGCAAAATATCTGTAAGAGAAGCCAGCCAAACAAGGGTTATTGAATTTCCATATGAGACAGACGTCTGTTACGATGACTCAAATGTCATGCTAGCCATCATCTCCAGTATGATTCCCGTACCAGTGACTGAGTGGATGGCAAGCAAAGTGATCATGGCTGCATTTCAGAAGGTTAGCAGGGAGTTCACCAGTGATCATGTTAGCCTGCAAATGTAGGGTGTATGCTAGATGCTAAATTGTTAAACTGCTATACCGCTATACTGCTAAACCCCCAGACCGTCACATGGCCAGTTGTAAACAAACCCTAAATTTTTTCTTGAGTGTGGGTGTTTCTAATTGTAAAATCTGAGTATATACACAAGTGAATGTAACTTTTTACAATAAATCAAAGGTGTTTATGCTCTAAAAAATACTTGACTGCCAAACAGTGAGATGATCCTCTGTATCAGTGATTCTTTTAAATGGAGCCAAGGTCTTAGTCTCACCTTCAGGATGCAGGGGGATATTTGAAGGTGATTTTGAAACAAAAAAGTGCGTCTTCCACCCCATGAAATACGGTATATGGTTATAAATTGTAGCCCATCAGCTTCGCTGATGTTTATACTATCAGATAAGCCAAAAAAAAAAAAAAAAAAAAAGTACAGAAATGAAGCGAGAGTAAACCTTATTCAGGTGAAGACTAGCTTCCAACAACTTTCCAACATCACTGTGAAAAATTTTTCCCGTGACGTGCAGTCACAAAGGACATTTCCATATGCTGAATTTCACGAGCTTTCACATGAGCTTGGTTGCGATTTGATATGTCCAATAGCTTTTGAGTAAATCAAAAAAATAACAAAAATTGCCTAAAATCGTCTTATTTGTTTATTATTTTGTGTGTTATTAGTGACACTGTAACAAACATATACAGTATGTAAATTGAAGCAACGTTGGGTCTGGTTAGTACTTGGATGGGTGACCGCCTGGGAACACCAGATGCTGTTGGCATCCCTACGTCAAGTGGGGTTAGTGGAGGATTAGTGCCCCTCCCTGTAAAACAATTAACTCTGAGCCCTTGGCCACCCAGTCTGGGATACATGGCGTCTGGCAATGAATGAAATGATGAAAATTGTATCCAGTTTTGTAGGCCAAAAGTTAGGGAAGCCCATGATATAATTCACATTGTTATAACCTTTGTTATTGAGAAAATGAAATTTGAAAAGTTATGATGGATTGCATGCGGTAACAGCACGTACGCTTTGGCACGTATGCTGAGTACAGTGCTCGTCAGAAGTATCGAGCGCCCTGCGTCCCTCCTAGGAAACAAACCTTTCAACATTGAAAAAACATATAAATAATGCATTTTATTTAACTTTAGTGCTTCGTAGGGTAGCCTTTACGTTTCTTCACGGACCTGAGACGTCTTGGAAGTGAAAGGGTGAGGCTCCTGAGGTGCTGGAGGGGTATTTTGTCCCAGGAGTCATGAATGGCAGCTTCCAGCTTAGGCAGAGAGCTCACGTCCTTCCCTTGGAGACTCTTCTTTACGAGGTACCTGAGGTTTTCAATCGGGTTGAGTCTGGGCTATTTCCTGGCCAGTCTTTCATGAGTGATACCTCACAGTCACAAAGCCAACTGGTGACCGATTTGGCCTTGTGAGCAGGTGCACCGTCCTGCTGAAACACTCATGCACCTGTTAGCTTGAATGAGTCTGGTAAATGATCACACAGAAGCTCCAGGTAAACATCCTGATTCACTCTAACATTCTTGGGAAGCACAATAAGCTTCCCCAAACCTTGACCAGAGAAACAAGCCCATACCACGAGTGAATCAGGATGTTTAACTGTGCTTTCTACGTACCGTGGGTCAAGTGGGTCACTACCTTTGCGTCAATACACACATGCTCCTCTGTTACAGGTAACACTAAACGTTGCCTCATCAGACCACAACACTGACAACCATTGCTCCTCACCCCAGTTTAGTTATTTATTAGCAAAGGCAAGCCTACGAATTTTCTGGTTCTTGGTGAGAAGAGGCTTTCTCACATGCCTGTGACTTGTGCAACCAAGTTCATGGACCCTACGAGACACTGTTCTCACACACACCTTACCAAACACTTCCGGGTTGCTCTCCTTTATTTTCCTTGCACTCACACAAGGATTAAACTCCACTGCACGTTTTAAAACATTAACAGACCTTGGGGAAGTTTTCCTAGGCCTACCAGACCGCGGTTTCTTTGTGGGAACTTCACCACTGTTTTCCAACCGAAACTGTGCGCACCAACGACGCACTGTCGATCGAGCCACGCCAACCAATTCACTAATTTCCTTTGGTGGCCTGCCTCCTTTAGAGCAGTGATCTGGGATATGATTTCATTCGATAGTTCACGGGTAGGTGCCATAACAAAGTGGTGAAGGCCAAAACACTGTGGGACACTCGGTAAAAATGGCACAATTTGAGAGGGAGACACGGCGGAGTTCCTCTCTCTCAGGCAGCCCGTGGGCGACTGAGGCGGGAACCAACCAGCGTGTCGGAAGGCCTCAGGGTACCGTGATGTCATGCTAGCGCTGCAAACTTGTGGCTCAATTTTTACCCCCTGAAATGGGTGATTCTTTTTTGGCCATCAGTATTGCACGGCTGGTGGTAGGCGCTCGATAATTTTGACGAGTACTGTATGTTCGTCTTTCGGAACTTTTCCCAAAATAATTATTTGCACACATAGGTTACTTTGTGTTACAAAAGTATGCATAAGAAATCAGCTTGATCATGCTTTCTTCTGATTTTTTACGCAACCTATACTTTATGAGTAAATTGACTGAGAGAATAGCAATGAAATGTACCACATTTTTATTATGAGAATATGTAGTAAACACAAATTTCTATCTATCTATCTATTGCCAGATGCCTCAATCCCGTTTGGGGTGGCCACAAACAAATCGCCTCCAAGTCGCCCTGTCCCCCGCCATTTCACTGCCCTGCTTCCAACTCACACCCCCCTCTCTCATATACCTCTCCACCCCATCCCTCCATCTCATCCTCGGCCTCCCCCTCCCTCTTCCCCCCTCCACCTCACTCACATACACTCTCTTCGTCAGTCTTTCACCCTCCATCCTCTCCACATGGCCAAACCACCTCAGTGTGTTCCTCATAACACTTCCTATCACATCCACATCAACACCACAACGCTCCTTTATATCCTCATTCGTCAGCCTGTCTCTCCATGTGACTCCACAGGCTCCGCTTAGTCATTTCCACTGCTCTCACTCTTGACTTGTATCCTTCCAACAACGTCCAAGCTTCGCTGTCGTATGTTAGAGTTGGTATCACAATACTGTTATGTAGTAACTTTTTCACTTCCATGCTCACTTCCCTGTTTCTTATCACTGCTTTCAAAGAACCAGCAACCTTTCTTCCCAGCTGTACCCTTTCAAGCACTTCACCCTCCAAACCTCCATCCTTACTCATCACACTACCCAAGTACTTAAACGTACTCACATTTTCCAATTCCTCACCATCCAACCTGGCTGTACATTCACTGACTTCACCTCTCTCAAAGACCATCACTTTACTCTTCCCTACATTCACCTTTAGATTCCGTTTCTTACACACTCTCCCAAACTCATCCACAAAGCCTTGCAGCTCCCCTTCGTCTTCACTCAACAACACAGTATCATCTGCAAACAACAGTACAGGGAGTTTCCAAACACTATCCTCTCTCACCAGGGCCACTCCAACATCCACTACCCTACCTTGTAGCTCTTTTATTACCCCATTCATGTACAGATTGAACAACCATGTAGACATGACACATCCCTGTTTCTACCCAACTTTCAAAGAGAAAAATTCACTTAGTTCACCATCCACATGCACTGCAGCCTTCGCACCATCGTACATACGCTTCACAGCATTTACCCACACGCACTGCAGCCTTCGCACCATCGTACATACGCTTCACAGCATTTACCCACACGCACTGCAGCCTTCGCTCCATCGTACATACTCTTCACAGCATTCAACAACTTCCCATCTACTCCATATATTCTTAACACTTTCCACAATCCTTGTCTATCCACCCAGTCATATGCTTTCTCCAAATCCATGAAAGCCGCATACAACTTCTTTCCCTTCTCTAGAAACTTTTCCACTAAAGATCTAAGAATGAATATCTGATCTACACAACCTCTTCCCTTCCTAAAGCCTCCCTGTTCTTCTCCAACTAATTTCTCTGTTCTTTCTCTAACTCTGTCAATAAGTATCCTACCATACACTTTTCCTATTATACTAAGAAGACAAATGCCCCTATGATTACCACACACTTCTTTTTCCCCTTTTCCTTTGTATAAGGGAATAATTATACCTGACTTCCAATCCTCCGGGACTCTACGTTCCTCTCAGGCCAATCTGGACATCTTCCACATCCATTCTAGTACTATCTCTCCCCCATGCTTCAGCATTTCACCACACACTCCATCAATTCCTGGGGCTTTCCCCGATTTAACTTTCTTCATTGCTTCCACAACTTCTATCCTACTGATCTCTTCCTGTCTTCTCACCTTCCTCCTTCTCCCAGCCATTCCCCAGCCACTTATACTCGCATTACTTCCATCCTCTACGTTCAACAATTCCTTAAAGTGTTCTCTCCATCTGCTCACTTTTTCTCCCTTCTCCACTAGTAATCTATCATTTGTATCTTTCACTCCCCTGCTAACTTCACTTCTACCCTGTCTTACTCTTTTCACCTCTTTCCAGAACATTTTCTTACAGTCCCTCCACTTTACACTCAAATTCCTTCCAAATTCCTCATCCACTCTCTTCTTACTCTCTCTTACTAATCTTTTCACCTCTCTCTTTCTACATATAACTCTCTCTTCCGCCTCTCAACTTCTTCCACGCCCCTGTTTCACATCCATTCATTGTATGCTTTCTTCTTTTGTGCCACAGCCTGTTTCACCTCTTCAGTCCACCACGCTCTTCCTTGCACCCCCCTCCGTCTTCTCTTCCTTCCACACACCACATCACATGCTGCACATTTTTCTTCTGTAAATATCCTACACACACCTTCCACGTCTCCCATCAGCTCCAATTCATATTTGCCCAATCGTTCCTCCACTTCTCTCTTATACTCTGCCATTTTCTCATCCTCTTGTAACCTTTCCACTCTCCTTGCAACTACTCCTTCCTGTCATCTTTCCCTTCTTCTATTCTTCCATCTTACTTGAATTCTAATTCTGGCCACCACCAAGTAGTGGTCAGAAAGTCCACTCCCCCAATCTCTATAAACTCTTGCATCCATTACACATCTTCGCATCCTTTCATCCACACACACATAATCAATCATTGCCTTCCTTTCATTCAGTTCACCACCCACCCTTCTCATCACTCGCCATGTATACCTGTGGATCATTTTATGCCTGAAGAGGGTATTGGCTATCACCAACCCCCTCCCAGCACAAATGTCCACTAACAGACTCCCATTCTCATCTATCTCAGCTGGCACACCCCACTCACCAACTATTCCATCCACCTTCACATTCCCAACTTTACCATTCATATCACCAATCAAAAACACTCTTTCATTCCTTCCAGACTTATCCATGCACACTTCTACATTTGTCCAGAACTCTTCTCTCACTCTTCTAGCACGATCTTGCGTTGGCGCATACACACACACAGTCACCTACATTTGTATTCCAACTTTCAACTTTACCCACACAATCCTTGACCCAACTGATCCATACTGTCTTATGCTCCTCTTCCATCTTTTACTCACAACTATACATACTCCTTCCTTTGCCCTCTCATTCTCACCTACTGCACATATACCCCATCCATACTCCCATTCTCTCACATTTTCTCCTCTCCATTTTGTTTCAGTTATTCCACATACATCCACTTTCGCACCCTCAAGCACCTGGACAATCTGTCTCTCTTTCATCTCATCATTCGCTCCCCTTACATTCCAGGTTCCAATAACCATGTCCTTTGTCCGGTCCTTGGTCGTCATCGTTTGGTCAGTCCTTGTCCGAGGCTTATTGTTTGTTTTTTAGTTAGTTGTTTTCCGGGGAGGGGCACTAACCCTTCGCCAACCCTTTTAGTCACATTTTACGACAAGCAGGGATACTGGGAGAGTATTCTTGAAAAAAAAACCCTACCCCCAGGTGTTTTAGTGTTTCTTGAGAGGAGATGGAGTTGTAGAGAGGAGGAAAGGTATGATCACAGCCTGTGTGTGTGTGTGTGTGTGCACGCGTGATGTGATTTACTGCTGTTTGCTTTCATCAGTATGGTACTGATGAAAGCATAGTCCTGTGCAGAGCGGGATATCACAAATAGAACATATATAGCTGGTGTCCCTCCTCTTGTGCAAATAGCACAGCAAACACCGCTGCCTTTTCTTGTGATTATCTCCAGGGTGTTGAGTCCAAGCGTGTCCTATCGTCGACATATCGACGGTGCTTGGATGGCAGTGCTCCTCCATTTCGTCGCTTCCATACTCCTGCTGGAGGTGCAGTGGCAGGAGCTGGCCGAGTAACTCTTGACGGGCCAGCTACTGCGGGAGGTGGAGCGGTTGTGGCAGTAACTGGCCGAGTTACTCCTGACAGACCAGATACTGCAGGAGGTGGAGCAGTTGTGGCAGTAACTGGCCGAGTTACTCCTGATGGACCAGCTACTGGAGGAGGTAAAGTGATGGTTGCAGGTAGAGCAGAAGCTGCAGTTGATGGAGTGGTTGCTGCAGATACTGGTGGTCGTTGTTGCGAGGGACGGTCAGGGGCATGGTGAAGGGCAAGACCTGATGCAGGCCACTCCTTCCCCCGGAATGCCAGGAGCTTGTGGCATATGTGCTCCTGGATTTCTAGGAGAGTCATAGGCCTGGTGGTGTTCTTTTTTGTACAGGGTGTAGGCATTGAATAGGGTCGTGTGAATGAATAGAAGGTCAGTTTCTTGGTCCACATGACTAAGCTCCTTTGGGCAGGGTAGTATTGGATCATCTGATCAAAATGATCCACCCTGCCCATTTGCCGATTGTAGTCCTCCACCATGATGGGCTTGTTGAGGGTTTTGATAATGTGGTGGAATCTACCGTCCAGACCCTTTACCTTCCCATGCACCTGCTTAGGGGCGGTGGCGTCGCTGTGGAAGGTGGACATCATACTTACAATACGTTTGTCCTTCCACAGCATCACCATTACATTGCCCTTGTGCCTAACTTCCACTCCATCATCAGGAAGGCGTCTAGCGCTGCTGATGTCCTGCAGCCCCCTTGGTGCTCCCCTTGCAAGTCGTACTGTGTCACACACACACTCCCTCTCTCAAGGGGCATTTGCACAGTAGTACAAAGTTGTAATAATTGTCCATATACAACTTGTATCCTTTGCCCTTCAGAGTTCAGTGAGGCCCCACACTGTGTTTTTCTAGACATTCCTTCCTCCCTGTGTGTACCTCAAAATTCCAAATGTAGCCATTCCTTGCTTCAACCAAGATGTAAAGTTTGATGGCATACTTTTGGGGCTTCATAGGGTTACATACACGAAAGGAGGGTTGCCTCTTCCAACTCAGTGATCCCTCATCCAGGCTAAGATGTTCGAACGGGATGTAAACCTCCTTGAACCTCTGAAGGAGATACTGCATCACTGTGCAAATCCTTATTAGCTGGTCTTGATTGTCCTCGGGTATGGCGAGACCATTGAAAGCATGAAAGTGCTTCAGGATGGCCCTGAAGCGCTTTGCACTCATTGCTGAAATATGGGGTAATCGTGAACCTCCGTGGACTGCCAACAGTGTCTTATGGTTGGCAGTTCACAAATCCCAATAAGAAAGTATAACCCAGGGAACTGGGCCATCTCCTCTCCGTTGCAGAGGTACCAAACATCTAGTGCAGTCCCTAGGAATCTTGCATAGTTGTTGGTTTCGACCGTCAGGTAGATCAACAACTCCCTGGTAAAAAAAGTTGGAAATATTGGAGTGGTGTTCTTGGTGCTGCCACTCTCAAACCTGGTGTGTCAGTGAAGGGGATAATAAGCATCCATTATGATGTTTGTATTGTAATTGATGCACAGGGGACAGATTTTTATAGCTTGTGGTTTGGCCAGTTTCGGATACTCGTGTACAGTCAACCCTTGGCTATCACGAGTAATTTGTACCCTAGGCGACCCGCCATAGCCAAAATCGCGATAGCCATACTTAAGAACTAATGGGAAAAATTCTAATTGGTTCCCCGACCTCCAACTTTACCCCAACCTTACCCTATTTTCACATCTCCTTCACTAAAATACCTGGAATTACAAACCAATGCTGCAAATTAACAACAGTACAGTACATAAAGGTTATAAATAAAACAGAATTAACTGTAATAAGCCATTTTACTTAACATTTTTGGAGAGGATGAGGGGCTTGGGTGGGTTGAAGGGGTTCTGAGGCTGGGGTGGAGTATTACTGGCCACCCCTCCGACGTTCTATCTTGTCTAGGAATTGATCAGCTTCATCAGGAGTCTGGAAGGGACCCTGAGCATAAGGCAGGTTCTTCCTCTTCCTCACTTGCCGTCCTGGGATAGCCGCGTTACGTGCACCAATGGTAGGAGGGTTGGATGGGGTATTGGTGGCCATTGTGGTTGAACGATAGGTCTTCACGGCTATAGCTGCTGTCGACTGGTAACGCTGACTCTCTCTGTACCTTGGCGGGAAGGATGGGTAGCTGTAACCATGTCTTGGGCCAATCAGCGCTCGGGTAGCCTGTGACGTCGCGCCAATCACGGCGCGAGTATACGCATGGGCAGAGCCCGCGGGATTTGAATGTTTCTGGCCGACCATCGTCCGCGATAGCAGTATTTGAGGTCGCGATAAAGGTAATCGTGTTGCATTTCACCTGTCCGTGATAGCCATGAAACGCGATAGCAAAACCCGTGATAGCCAAGGGTTGACTGTATATTGTTGCCGTGTTGTCCGTTTAAATCACCCACCAATCGACCCTGCAGTGCTGGCATTACTCATTGTTTACGAATCTCGGGCCGTCGATTCCCCTGTGTGGAAGTTGGAACGCTAAGTATCGGTACGCATGTAAAAAATATGTGCAAGATCAGACTGAGGAGATTAAAGTATTATGCTGGCAGTAAATGAACGAAAAGTCTGTGTCGTAAAAATAACCTTAAAAGGTTTGTACCGAATTCGTTGCCATAATACTGTCGTGTAGCGTGGCCCCAAGTCCCTTTGCTACTAGTGGGGTTTGGGGGGATTGCAGATGACTGGGTGGTTGGGTAAGCGTTTTTACAGCACACACAGCCCACCATTGTGTTCCATGATATATATCGGTTCTGACATCGGTAATGGGGGCTGTCGGACATTGAGAAGGAGTCCATCATTGCATATGTTGGAAGGATAAATGGCACACAGGTGGATGCTTATACAAGTAAACATGCAGCAGCCCTTGCAATAACCACATTGTGGCCGTACAGTAAGGGGGCTGAATGCTCTGTGAGGGGGTTGTGTTCATGGCCAGTTTTTTTTTTTATTTTTTACGGCCTAGGCAATGCCTCAAGGATTGGGTATATGTTCTTAAGTGGATATTGCAAGCCAGACGTTGCACACTTTGTTCACATCTATCAGATGTTGGAGCGCACATTCACACCCACCCATTCATTCACCAATTTTTTGTTTCCCCTGTTTTGCAAGAGACCTGGGACTAGCTACTGACTGATTTAATACCGTATAGTGCCACATCCAGCTGGAGCGCTGTAACTCTTGACACCACCACGTGACTGTCTAGTTATATGTTACCACCAAGTGTAGTAACTTATATCCTGGGTAGCAAGAAGCCACTTGGCTTGTCATGCACGATAGTCACGAGATGTCCACTTTGATTAGTAATCATATCAAACAACAAGTTTCTTTACCTGCTGCTGTCAGCTCTGAAAGAAGACAACTTCACCAGATTCGAGTAAAGCGACTAAGGTTATAGACAACTGGCCAGCCATACACAGCCATAGGCTATGAAATGTTTTGCAAAAATCCTGTCCTGAGCACGAACAAAAGTATGTAGACACTTCTTTGCTGGCTGTAGGAATAGAAGGTGTTGTTTGAAATATTTTATGTGGTAAGGACTGCACATCAAAGTTACTATTCTTTCCTAGTCCACCATTCTCCTTAGGGGGATAGTAAAGGAACTGAAGGCTGTTAGTTTAACCTGACAGTTTCCATATCTGATCATTGCCATATGTAGGTGTCTGTTCCAGGCATCAGGAAAACAAGCAAGAGAAGGAATGTTACTCTTTGGTCATGTGGGGAAGAGTGGTAAATATGAAATACAAATTAGTGCTGGCAGAGTATTGTTGGCATACTTTTGCACAAGCCTGTACATCACAAACAGATGCATCAAGTCCTGGTTATATGCCACAGATGCTAAAAAATACAGGGTGGTTCATATATAACATGTCTGAACTCTTATGTTTTGGTGTTGCATTTTGAACCATACCTTACCCCATCCTTATGTGGGAAGAAGAGGCTAGGATGATGATGATGATGATTGGAGTGATGATAATAATAATAACAATGAATGATTATTATATTGATTTTGAAGATTATTTGATGATTGATATGGTGAAGGCTCAGTCAGCTTTACCATCACTACCCTGCATCATTTTCTGTTTCCCATAACCCTTTCTTACTTGATAGTGATTGCTTGTTTGTATCCATTGTTTGCATTTTTTTATCAAGTAATTTAATATCCTCTTGCATTTGCTTCAGTAATTGCTTAAAGTTCACTCAGTAAGCAGAAATTTTTACCCTTCTCTGACTTTTATCGATTTATTGCCAGACATCTCAATCCCGTAAGGGGGGGCCACAAACAAATTAACTCCATGTCATTCTGTCTTCTGCCATTTGACTGCCCTCTCTCCAACTCACACCCCCGTCCCTCGTATCTCTCCACTCCATTCTTCCATCTCTGCCATGGTCTCCCCTCCTCCCCTCCCCTTCCACCTTATGCACATACCTTCTAGTCACTCTCTCATTCCCCATTCTCTACATGGCCAAACTATCTCAAAGTATTTCTTCTAATAGAACCACAATGCATCTTTACTTCCTCATTTGTATATCTGTCTATCCATAAAACTCTACGCATTCCTCAATTCATTTCCACTGCTCTCACTCTTGTGTCCTTCCAGCAGGATCTAAGCCACACTTCCATGCTCACTTTCCAACTCTTTATCACAACTTTCAGCGATCCAGCAACATTTCTGTCCTACTGTACCCATTCAAGCGCATCCTTCCATCCTCACTCATCACTCTGAAGTACTTGGATGTACTCTCATTATCTGTTTCCTCACCATCCAGTCTCACTGTGTATGCTGTTATTTCCCTCAAGACCATAACATTACCCATACATACATTCTCTTTAGAAATTCTGTTTCATGTGTACATCCTCAGACCCATTCAGCCTTGCAGTTCACATTCCTCACAATACAGTATCATCAGCAAGCAACAGCTCAGGAAGTTTACACATCTTACCCTCTCTGACAAGACACTCCATTATATTCACATCCCTTCCAATTATCTTTATAGCTCCATCCGTATACAAATTGAAAAGCCACAGAGACATGACATGCAGAAATATGACAGAAGGAGACATAACACTCAAAAGCATGGCACAAGGCATGACACAAACATGACACAAGGAGATGAGATTTTTGTCCTTATGCAGATTCATTTCCCTCACCTCACTGGCAGAATAAGATAGCACTGTGGCCTAACATCCTTTCCATAGCACTTCTTCATGACTAGCACCATGTTAGTCGTGGTTCAACTAGCATTTACAAAGGAACGATGGTAATTAAATCCCCAGTTAAACAAAGCATAACTGAATAAAGTCATCAAAATACATGCTTCCCCCATACCTGCAGACTGAGCCGACAACACCAGATATACATGGGCAGACCAGCATTATGGTTTAGTAAATTGTGGGCTGCTGTTGCTCTGGTCCTGTATCCCTCTGTAGTGGTGCTATAACCAAACTACTCCTCTGAACCGACATAGCATTAATTTCAGCAATTTTGCGTATACAGTATTTGCTTCCTAAGGAAAACAGTGTCATCTTATCTGTGTGTACTGATCATCTTGCTTCTTGAATGAGATGTGGCTAAATGACCTGAGAAATTTTGCTAAGGATATATGCTTGTCATTTTCGAGAGTAGGCTCCTGAAAGATGCGCACACACGTCTAAAAAAAAATTTTTCATTTTTTTTTCATTGCCAGACGCCATGTATCCCAAACGGGGTGGTCAAGGGCTTAGAGTTAATTGTTTTACAGGGAGGGGCACTAATCCTCCACCAACCCCACTTGACAATTTTTGTTGTAATAATTTCTGAGCTCATATTGCCTCTTTTCTTTGATTAAATTCCAGTATTTAGTTTCTCCAACATTGACTCTGGTTCCTAGTAGTTAAAATGAGCCAGGGACCACAACAACAGCATGTATTATCAGCCCAAAAGATCGTCAATAACTGTGGCAAATAAAAGAACTCTGCAAAAAGCCATTGTGCTTTTTTACCCAACAATAAAAATAGATGTTTTGCATATATTATCCCTCCTGAAGTGTTGATGTTGGTTATTATATTTGTATGCCAATTTTTATGCCCAGTTTCTTGTTATATTTGCATTATAATTTTTGTCATGTCATTGTGATTTGCTGCACAGTCAGCCACAGGAAAAAATATGCCCCCCAAAATATGTACTTTTGTCCTTCCTTGGTTGATTTTAATTGGCAACAAGTTAGCTTGAATTTATTTTCCTCAGTCTATATTTCTCCCTGCCTATGACCTCCAGTCTTGTAAATGCAATGTGTGCAGGGGTTTCAGATGTAAAAGATCTTGCATTTGGCTCTCTTTTGTGTATTATTTCTTGCACCCTTCAGTTTCTGCTTCTCTGCATTAAAAAGAAAAATGTATTGGCCTAAATAGCACTGAGATTTTAAAACTAACAAGCATCCTTAGTTAATGACCATTTATGTCAGAGGTTAATGACCATCTTGAGTCATTTCCCTTCATTTATATCCAAGAGTAACAGTCATTCTGAGTTTATTCCCGTCATTAAACACAGCAGTTGATTCCCTTTACTTAAGTCAGAGATCAATGAGATTTTTCCCTGCATATATATGAACATTTATTGTTAATATGGTTTATGTTTTTTTTTTTCTTGTGGCTGACTGTATGTTTTATATATTGATGTGGGTGTATTTTTTTGTGTGTCTGTTTATTCCTGTTGATTTATTCTATAGTCAGTTTGCTTTTGCCTGACACAGATTCATAGCCTTTAGCTTTATGGCCAAGTGTAGTCAGACTGGAGAGTTAATTTGACTAGTAACCAAGGAGACTTATCTGTACCTCATCACTAGGGCCTGTTGAATTTTGTACACCAATGATTTAGTACTGAAGTGAAAAAAGTTGCCTTGTTTTGCCAGGTGGAAAAAACTGACTATAGTTATGTATGTGTTGAATTGTAATATGTTATCTTTATATATTCCTTTTTGTAACAGTGTAGGAAAATATGCCCTTCTACTGTCATATTCAGGTGTTTCAAATATTATAATTATATGGATTAGGGCTTCGGGATGTAGATAGATAGATATGGAAAGATCGTAAGGTGCCCAGTGGAGTGAACTGTTTTGATATACCTCATGTAATCCCACAGTCATTTGCCATATTTTTCTATGCATGCGCAAGAACTAATTTGCCTGTTGGGTCTCTATCGTCATTCAACCTAGGGCATCTCAGAAATCAGCAGTATTATGTGTTGAGCAGATTATTTTGTGCAGTAAGCCTAGCCCCGGCTTCCTGTGCTCCTTATGGGGTGACATAGGATTGGATGATGGCAGACTATGTTGTATAAAGTTGCAAGGCCTCCAACATCACAGCCAATTGTTGATATGTATTTGAACCATCATTATACTTATTCTTAGGCTATGCTGTTGATATTTCTCTTTGTTGCGTTTTCTTGGTCCATTTATTGTTTGGGTGTCTGTGGTGGTGTTGGTGTCTGTTGGGTTGGGTTGTGGTGGTTTATGTTTGGAGAGAGAGAGAGAGAGAGAAATGTGTAAATGACTGGTTTAATATCAGTTTTGGAGTGAGCAAGGATGTGTGATGTTCCCATGGTTGTTTGTGTGTGTGTGTTTGTGTAAGATACTGGGATTTGAATGGTGAGTGTATGAGCCATTTCATTGGGCTTGCAGTTAGTTTCTCTCTCTTTTGAGTTTCCTCTTTGCTTTATGGGCCTTATATATTTCATCCATATGTATTTAAAAAACAATGAATAGGGAATGACTGCTTGAAAGAAAAAAAAATGGTTACGAAGATGATGATGATGATTAGTCCACCTCACTAGGCATCGTACTGATAGTTCCCCCCCTTAATGCCTGTTCATTCTTTGTTCTTTTCTCTCGCCTCAAATATTTCTGTCACAAGAGAGAGAGAGAGAGAGAGAGAGAGAGAGAGACCCTGTTGTTGTAGTGCTAAAAACCATTACAGGCCTCTGACCCTCCCATCACCTGTATTGGCAGTCTATCCCCCCGCTTTCCCTTCAAGCAGGCAAATTATCATGATATATATAATTCCTTTGTCAATAGATGATAAACCTATTATATCAAAATTATGCTGTTTTGAAGAATTTTTGCTATGTATTAGTAAATCTTGGCTTGTAATCCCACTTGACTGACTACAGAAATCCTGACAGCCCCAAAGATATATGTTGAAGGATTGTCTGTTGTGGTAGTGTGTTGAGTGTGGTGTCGTGTGGGAGGAGGCCATACACTGTGGTACATGTGGTGAGTGTTTGTGGTAGTGTGGTGTGGTGAGGGAGGAGGCATTACACTGTGGTAAATGTGAGTGTGTTGTGGTGTGGGAGGAGGCATTACACTGTGGGCATAATGTATTGTCTGTGAGTTGTCTATACTGTGTTGGCACTGAAGTAGAGAAAGATGATGATTGTGTTGAAGTCTGGGTATACTCATTTCACTCTAACTTGGCACAAATTTTCATGTTTTTGCAGCCTTTTTCTAACGTGTCCCACTGGCAGAAACAAAATATTAGACCTGCATTCTGTCTATAGCTTTTCATTGTGACAGGCATCATATTTTACTGCTTGTTTACCATATTCTTACAACTCAGCATCCAAGAGAGGGCATACGCCATTTTTAGACCATGTTAGAGTAGAGAGAGAGAGAATAGGTTGTGTTTCTCTGGGTGTGGTTGTGTATGAAGGGTGGGTGTCTGGTGATGGTTTTTGAAGGCTGTTGTATATCTAGGTAGTAGCTATGTACCCTCTGAAGTAGTAGAAATAAAGTTAGAAAAAAAAAAAAAAAAATGGATGACGGCCACAGCCACTGGCGGACTGCACTTAACCTACAGGTATTGCAGATGGTCGGAGCTGGTGACCTGTACTGTGAAATTCCATATGCCTTTCACAGCACAGTTCCGTTGGAATGGGGGCCATTTTAAGGGGGTAGGAAAAAATTATGTATCCTTGTGAAATTTAGGATTGGGTATAGGATGAGAAAAGATTTTTTGAAAGTACTCTTTATAATGTAAGTTTTGATTACATGCTTTCCATAGCTGGTCTCCATAACCAGCATCACATTTTAGTGCTTATATACTGTATTCTTACAACTCAGCATCCATGAAAGAGCATAAGCCATTTTTAGATTAAGTGAGAGTAAAGAGAGAGAGTATAGGTTGTGTTTCTCAGGGGGTGGTTGTGTCTGAAGAGTGGGTGTCTGGTGATGGTTTTTGAAGGCTTCTGGTTGGCTGTAGTGGCCATGTATATCTAGATAGTAACTATGTACCCTCTGAAATAGTAGAAATAAAGTTAGGAAAAAAAAAAAAAGTGGACGACAGCCACAGCCACTGGCGGACTGCACTTAGGCTACCAGTATTACAGGTGGTCGGAGCCGGTGACCTGTACTGTGAAATTCCATATGCTTTTCACAGCACAGTTCCGTTGGAATGGGGGCCGTTTTAAGGGGGTAGGAAAAATATATCCTTGTGAAATTTAGTGTTGGGTATAGGATGAGAAGATTTATTTTTAAGTACTCTTTGTAATGTAAGTTTTTATTACATGCTTTCCATAGCTGTTCTTCATAACCAGCATCATATTTTAGTGCATACATACTGTGCATAATAATTCAGCATCCATGAGAGAGAGTACAAGGCATTTTTAGCTCAAGTTAGAGTAAAGTGAGGGAGAGAGGGTCGGTGTATTCGTGTTTCTCTGGGTAGGGTTGTTTGTGTAGGATGGATGTCTGGTGATGGTTTTTGAAGGGTCCTGTTTGGCTGGAGATTTTTAGATGGCTGTAATGGTCTTGTGTGTATAGGTAGTAGCTAGGTACAGTCTAAAATAATAAAAATAAAGTATTGTAAAAAAAAAAAAATGTGTACACTGAAATAATAAAGTACTGGGGAAAAAAAAGGAAGAAAAAAAAAAAGAGGTTGACGGCCACAGCCATCGTCGGACTGCAAGAAGTGCATGTGATTGGAGCCGATGACCCGTACTGTGAAATTCCATTTATTTTCCCAGCACAGGTCCTTCTGAATGGGGGCCGTTTTAGGGGCGAGAAAAATAATATCGAATATGTCTTGTGAAATTTAGTGCTGGCGTGTAGTGTTATAGGCTTTGAATGGCTGTAGAAAAGGAAATAACAAAAAAAGGAAAAATAAAACAAAAATGGTTGCACATTTTATTTGGATTTAGGTCGCTTTCTAATTTGGGGCAGTGGTCAAGTGATAGGTCTAGTACAACGTCCTTGGTGGTTCGAGTGGCCACAATGCTTTTATTTTCCTCTGACAAAGTGGGGCCAGACTGGAGGGTCAGTTGAACTAGTAATCAAGGAGACTCATTCCTGTCTCAGTACTAAATTTCACTGTTCCATGGGATTGGTAATTATGAAGAGGTACATAGTGAGGTTGGGGGGAAGAGACAGCTTTGTAAGTCTGTGTGGAGTTCTTGTTGGGTTGTGGTGGTGGTTTATGTGTTCGTGTTTTTCCGGATTGAGATTCCCCGGGTTGTCCTGTGTCTGTGTGTTTAGCCACGAGGGATTTTTAACACTGAGAACACCAGCTGGTATTGTAGTGGTTTTGGTCTGGGATAGGAAAGTCATGGAGTTGATATTACGTAGCACTTATGTAGAGAGAAATATGTGAGGTAGTCAGGATTCCAGGGGCTTAAATGGTCAGTGAGTGAACATCTGGCCTTTTCCACTGCACATGGCCAGGTTATATCAGTGCCACCACATGAAGGTGTCTGCCTTGCACCACATTTTTATAACAACTGGGTGCGGAAGGTGAGAAGTGTGAATTTCGTGGTTAGTGTTGGAAGAGGCAGACTGAAAAAAATATGAGACGAGGTTGTAGGGTGGCTGCCAGAGATTGAGCAGCATAGACAAACACCATTAGGTGACTACGGCTGATGAATGCACGTTGGAGCCTTCATGAATGACAAAAATACTGAACTGTTTCTACAGGCCCATCATGTACACGTCAGTATATATACGCATAGCTTTGAAATATATATAAACACATCATCTGAGATCTGATGGCACATTTTCCACACTGTTACAAACTGAATATGTGTAAATTGTGAGTTTTGTGTATAATGCTAGCAATAAGTAATTCCTCATTTAATAATTGATAACTATATTCCTGTAAAGTGCTGATTGTGTGAAGTTAGGGTCAGGTCCCAGGAAGAGGGACTTTTCTCCAGCATGTAAGGATCATATGCAAGACAGAACAAAGGATCGAAATATGTATTTGTGTTAAATTTAAATTAATTTTTTTAGATGAATTAACGTTGATCTTTCACAGCACACCTTTGAGATTAAGTAAAAAGCATATTATGTGAAAAGTGTTTGTGTTTTTGAGTGACAGATTAAGAGAGAAACTGTGCTTAGTGAAAGTATCTTCAATGAGGAATTATTGATAGGGGTTTGCCAGTAAATTATTATTATTGTTATTTGACTTAACAGGCAGTTTTTGAAGCATAAACAAATGATATCCCTTGTTGGCATTAATACTACAAAGGAAAACAAAGTTGAGTGTTTATTCTCTGTGTATTTTAGTATTTCATATAGTTAAGTATTGTATTAGGCTTCCTCTTCTCCTCGTTCTTCTTCTCTTCCTTCCTCTTCCTCCCCTTATTGTATTAGGCTTCCTCTTCTCGTTGTTCTTCTCCTCCTTCTTCTTCATTCCTCTTCCCCTCTTCATTCTTCTCTTCCATCCTCCTCCTCCTTCTCATTCTTCTCTTCTGTCCTCCTCCTCGCCTTATTGCATTAGGCATCTTCTTCTCCTCTTCATTCCTCTTCTTCCCCCCCCCTTATTGTATTAGGCTTCCTCTTCTCCTTTTCCTTCCTCTTCCCCCCCTTATTGTATTAGGCCTCCTCTTCTCCTCCTTGTCCTTCTCTTCCTTTTCTTCCATCCTCTTCCTTCCTTTTCCTCCTAACCTTATCACCCTGCAATCCACCCTACCATCCTCACCCTTGCTATGCCTTGCCATGTGTCCCTTGTCATCCTTGTCCTGTCCTGCCCTGCCATCACTTACCTGCTCTGCACCCTTGCACTTTCCCCCCTTCCCCTACACCCTTGCAATATACAGCCATGCCCTCCCCTGCACCCTTGCAATATACAGCCATGCCCTCCCCTACACCCTTGCAATAAACAGCCATGCCCTCCCCTACACCCTTGCAATATACAGCCATGCCCTCCCCTACACCCTTGCAATATACAGCCATGCCCTCCCCTGCACCCTTGCAATATACAGCCATGCCCTCCCCTGCACCCTTGCAATATACAGCCATGCCCTTCCCTACACCCTTGCAATATCCAGCCATGCCCTTCCCTACACCCTTGCAATATACAGCCATGCCCTTCCCTACACCCTTGCAATATACAGCCATGCCCTTCCCTACACCCTTGCAATATACAGCCATGCCCTCCCCTACACCCTTGCAATATACAGCCATGCCCTCCCCTACACCCTTGCAATATACAGCCATGCCCTCCCCTACACCCTTGCAATATACAGCCATGCCCTCCCCTACACCCTTGCAATATACAGCCATGCCCTTCCCTACACCCTTGCAATATGCAGCCATGCCCTTCACTACATCCTTGCAATATACAGCCATGCCCTCCCCTACACCCTTGCAATATACAGCCATGCCCTTCCCTACACTCTTGCAATATGCAGCCATGCCCTTCACTACACCCTTGCAATATACAGCCATGCCCTCCCCTACACCCTTGCTATTCCCTGCCCTGCCCTGTCATCCCAGTTTTGTCCTGCCCTGCCCTGCCTCCCCTGGCCTGTTTTGCTACCCCTGCCCTGCCCTCCTGCTGTCCCTGTCCTGTCCTGTCATGCCTTTCCCTGTCCTGTCCTGCCTTGCCCTGCCCTGTCGTGCCTTGCCCTGCCCTGTCCTGCCTTGCCCTGCCCTGTCGTGCCTTGCCCTGCCCTGTCCCCATGCACTGTCGTTTCCTGTACTCTTGCTGTGCCATGCCATCCTTGGCCTGTCCGCCCCTCCTTGCTATTCTTACTCTATATCCTGCCCTGTTGTGGCCTGCCTTTCCATCTCTTGCTGTATCCTGCTTGTCTTGCCTTGCTGTGTCCTGCCCTTCAATCTCTTATGTCCTGCTAGTCTTCTCTTGCTATGACCTGCCCTGTCATTTGTGCTATGTCCTGCCGTGTTGTGTCCTTCCGTCATCTGTGGTATGTCCTGTTGTGCCCTGCCCTGTCATCCTTGCTATGTCCTGCTTGTCTTGCCTTGCTGTGTCCTGCTGTTCTTGCCCTGCCCTGTCATCTGTGCTATGTCCTGCTGTGTCCTTCCCTGTCACCTGTGCTATGTCCTGCTGTGTCCTTCCCTGCCATGTGCTATGTCCTGTGATATGTGCTTATGTCCTATGTCATGCCCTGTCGTCTGTGCTATGTCCTGCTGTTCTTGCCCTGCTGTGTCCTGTTTTGCCATCTCTGCTATGTCCTGTTGTGTCCTAGGGTTTGTGGTGGTACTGTCAAAGATGAGGGAGAGTGGCCATGTGCAGTTTGACACGAGGGCGTGGGATGTAATTCCATCTTGTGCGGTGTTTGTGATAAATGGGGGTGCAAGAGATGTAGTGCTGTCAGAGGTATACTGTGAGATACTGCTGATTTTATGTGTACGGCGTGTCGGGGAGAGCAGATGGATATTGTCAGGCGTGAAAGAATTGATCTTTTCTGGTGAATCTCTTTAGTGTGTGGAAGAGTTTTGTTATTTGGGAAACATGTTGTGTGCTGGAGGTGGGGCTGGAGCTAGTTCTGTGGCTAGGGTGAGAAGTGGTTGGAAGAAGTTCAGGGAGCTCTTGCCTCTCAAGACATTGAGAGGACTCTCCCTACGTGCTAAGAGGTCTTTGTATGCAGCATGTGTTAGGAGTGTCATGCTGTATGGTAGTGAGACCTGAGCAGTAAAGGAGGAGGATATTCGCAGGCTTAGACGTACAGAAATGACAATGATTAGGTGGATGTGTAGTGCGTCCCTGTGTGCAAGGTCTGAGGGGGCTGGGTTTACGATGGAAGAGTTGAGAGGTAGGATGGGACTGGAATGTATTGGTGTTGTGATGAGCAGAGGTAAATTGAGATGGTTTGGGCATGTGGAGAGGATGGGGGATGATAATTGGGTGAGGATGGTGAGAAATGTTAATATTGGGGGTGGGGTTATGAGGGTTAGACCGAGAAAGACATGGGACGAGGTCATTAAGTGTGACCTCAGGGTTAAAGGACTGAAGAGGGAGGCTGCAATAGATCATGCAGCATGGAGAGCCGCCATTAGGTGACCAAGGCCGACTCATGCAAGCATGTTGGAGCCTTTAAAAATGAAACAATTATTATTATTATTATTATTGTTATTACCATTGTTATTATTTATTATTATTATTATTACTACAGACTTCGCAAATTCTTACTGCCATGTGATTAAACCTTACTGTTCCCAGGTTATATTGTTCTTGCTGTTAACCAGATACTTTTGTTAATCAAGGTTTGGAAGGAAAGGACTAATGTGTACTATTTTTTCAGGTGTGTTAATTGACCCAACTGTGGAAACTGCCAACAGAGACGGAGAAAGGGGAAAATAAAACCACAACCAGCTGCCAAATTAATACCAACCAGCTGCCCAATCACGGTAATACCAACCATCTGCCTCCACTCTCAGGTAAGCGTCCTATTGTGACTTTTTAGAATTTTGCCAAAGGGACCTGTAGTATGGGGCCTTCTGCTCTTGTCATAATATACTTGCTACCACCAGACTCTTTCATTTATATTAGGAGACGGCCATCATTGTGAAGGAATCTATCTACTACCCAGTTTCCCACTATCTATCTGTTTAAACTGCCATCTGTCCTTATTCAGTGCTGAGTTGTAACAAAAGATTAACACAGGAATAAAGCCAGTCATGAAGAGTTCGGTAAATAATGCAGAGCCGTCGGAATTTCTTATTCTGCTGGGAATAAGGAAGTACTTGAGGGACTATAACCAAGGAATTGAGCTAGACAGATGATGTAAAATGGATTTGTTCATCTTAGGTCTTGTGTACTATGGTCCTTTCACCGTAAGAAGTCCGTTCAGGGTGGGGCCTACCTGGTGAATCACCTCTAGCGATTCTGCCAAATCAACCGTAGTACATGCCTCTCTCTCTCTCCCTTATTTCCCATCTATGTGCTATTTGAAATTGTTTTTTATATTCTGTATGTAATAAAGGAAGCTATATAGTACATTGAGTATCAGTTTTTAGAATTATAACAACGATTTGAATGAATTCTGTGACACGTGGCAGCGCTTTTTGTCCATGTTGCCACGCCGAGGTCGGCGAGGGACCCAGGGTCAGAGAGAGGATTAGGCCTACAGGGGAAACCTCTTAAAAATAAAACGCGCCTAGACTTTTACCTCATAGGTGGTGTGGAAAAAAAGAGTTGAAAATAAATAATAAATATATACAATATATATATATATATATATATATAGAGAGAGAGAGAGAGAGGGGGGGGGGAGAAACAGGTGGGATGGGGGTAGGTAGGGAGACAGAGTGATAATCCCATAATTGGTGGTCAAATTGGCAACGTCGCACTCGGGGAAAGTCCAACTTCTGCCACACCCTGAACGGACTTCTTGCTGCGAAAGGACCATAGTAGTAGTTCAACCCCAGGCACAGCAGAACATTATCCCAGTGGACTGCAGGCTGAGTTACCCTTCTGTAGTCCATCATTCTCCTCTTGCGGGATAGGTGTGGCATTTAGAAGTGTAAATGTAGTCAGGCAGCCCTCCCCCCCCATCCAGCACCAATACATTAGGGGTTAATTAAGATCCATATTGAACTCCTCCACAGACAAAAGGATTAAGTTTGAACACACTTGAGATTATCTCCTAAAACCTTGCCTTATTTTCAGGGTCCGTGTGTGTTACTCAGGCTGCTTTTCCTGCGATTGCTGAGTTGGTGCTGCCGTGCTGGTGTTGATCCTGGTGGTGCTGCCGTGCTGGTGTTGATCCTGGTGGTGCTGCCGTGCTGGTGTTGATCCTGGTGGTGCTGCCGTGCTGGTGTTGATCCTGGTGGTGCTGCCGTGCTGGCGTTGATCCTGGTGGTGCTGCCGTCTGGCGTTGATCCTGGTGGTGCTGCCGTCTGGCGTTGATCCTGGTGGTGCTGCCGTCTGGCGTTGATCCTGGTGGTGCTTCCATCTGGCGTTGATCCTGGTGGTGCTGCCGTCTGGCGTTGATCCTGGTGGTGCTGCCATGCTGGCGTTGATCCTGTTGGTGCTGCCTGCTGGAGTTGATCCTGGTGGTGCTGCCTGCTGGAGCCGGCAGTGGTGGCTCAATTTTTCTCATCATGCAATGTCTATACCCAAGGGTGGTTGGGGTTTATCTTTAACGTAATGCCACTCGGGGATGAGTGTGGCTTGTCACTCTGATCTTGAATGTCTGGACCAACTTGCCCAGCTCTGGGCTCTTTCGCTGCTCATAGGGCGATACAAGATTGTGCGGTGAATGTTGAAAAATACTCAGTGGCCTCAAAACTCGGGAAATACCTCTGATAGATATAGAGGTTCCCAGCGCCGTTGATCCTGAAAACCTTTCTACATCTCAGTTCCTGCTACTACAACTACAGCTACAACCACCCGTCTGAAATGTGAGTTAGAAAACTTTTGGTCGGTCCACCTTGACTTGGCGGAGAGTTTTGTCCTTGGCAGCCTAATTTCATCAGCCAGAAGCAGAGTAAGACAAGGCTAGCAATACTGTGGCTCTGCATCCTTTCCAGATCACTTTTAAGCCAAGTTGAGATGGACAGAGTATAACAGTTGCTCCCCTACTTACGATATTTTATTAGAGAACTCCTGACCCCATCGTTGGGTGGGACGAGGAGTCAGGAATGATGATGATAATGCCTAATGATGATTTTAATTATGATCAGTGGCAGTGCTGGGCTGCATAACTAGATCATTCCACCACTAGGGTATACAAGACCAGTTAACTTAGTCTAGGTACTGATTTTACTTGCCCATTGATGACGACGACGATGATTGATGATAGAATAGTTAGTGCTAGGCTCCATAACTAGATAATTCCACCACTAGGATATAGAAGGCCAGTTAACTTAGTCTAGGTGCTGATTTTACTGGCCAATCAACGACGACGATGATTGATGATAAGCTAGGATGATGCAGTGCCAGGAGTCAATCCCTGGCACTATCAGGCTGGCACCCACACAGCCGAATGAAATCTCAAGCCGATAAGTGTTTAATCTCAACAGCAATTCTTTTTAGCTCTTGTTCGTAAGTGGGAGAGCAACTGTCTTTATTCCAACTAACACCAGATGGTTTTATTCAACTGAGAGTGATGCATTGGGGGTCTAATGATAATAATGAGCTTTATTTTTAACTTATTTTCATCTTAAATGTCAGGACGAAGTTGCCTAGCCCCGGGTTCCTACGCTCCTCCGTGGGGCGACATGGGATTGGATGATGGCTGATTGGATGGATTTTTAACTTATTTATATTCGTTTATGCTCAATTATCGTACTTCTTGCACCGTAACGTGGCCTGGGATTTGTCCATTCACCTGCTTTTTTCATATATCTCTGTGGTAGAATAACACAGTACTACATGTCTACATCCATCCCACTGCACTTCTTCATGACTAGCATTCTGCTTGATAAACTATTGCTAAGATGCTTATTTTATGCGTGGGTAGAGTAACAAGAGTACAGTAAGTAAATTCCCCAGGTTTACCAGTAGCAGATAGTTTTGAAACCTTTCCCCTGCACTTCATGATTAGCATGTCTCCTTGCTAAGGTGTTGCCTCAGCTCAGCAATATTTCAAGCTGATAGATAAAGTACATAGATAGGTAAACATTACACAGATACACATAGATAGTAGATATATTGCAGTAAATGTTAGGTAGGTAGATACCCGGTATACTGCAAGAATTTTGGGATGGAAAGGTTCCTCATGTTATTTTTTATGCCTTTGACTGCTAGTAGTGTTTCTCTCAGTTGAACAGTGTCTGGTGTTAGTTCAGTCAAAGTGGCTTGTCTTCTTTGTGGCTGGGGTGATTTCCTAACGTGATTTCTTAGCAAGCCTCCTGAGCCACCTAGAAGACACCCAAGTGAATTATGCATATGATTATTGCTTGATTATTATGTTGATGTTTGTATTGTAATTGATGCACAGTGGACAGATTTTTTTATGGCCAGTTGTTTGATACTTGTGTATATTGTCGCTATGTTGTCCGTTTAAATCACCCACACCAATCGACCCTGCAGTTCTGGCGTTACTCATTGTTTACGAACCTCGGCCCGTCGATTCCCCTGTGTGGAAGTTGGAACGCTAAGTACTGATATGCTTTTAAAAAAAATTAGCGCCAAGTCAAACTGAGGAGATTAAAGTTTTGCGCCGGCAGTAAATGAACAAAAAGTCTGCATCGTTAAGATAAACTTTAAAAATTGTGCGCCGAATTAGTTGCCATAATACTGCCGTGTAGCGTGGCCACAAGTCCCTTTGCTACTAGTGGGGTTTTGGGGGATTGGGGATGCCTGGGGGGTTGGGTCAATACTTTTACAGCACACACAACCCACCATTGTGTGCCATGATATATATTCGTTTTGACGTGGGTAATGGGGGCTGTCGGACAGTGAGAAGGAGTCCATCATTGCATATGTTGGAAGGATAGGTGGCACACAGGTGGATGATTATATAGGTAAACATGCACTCAGGCCTTGCCTGCAATAACCACGTTGTGGCCGTACAGTAAGGGGGAGTGCTTTATTAGGGGGTTGTGTTTGATGGCCAGTTTTTTTGTTTATTTTTTACGGCCTAGGCAATGCCTCAAGGATTGGGCATACGTTCTTAAGTGGATATTGCAAGCCAGACGTTGCACACTTTGTTCACATCTATCAGATGCTGGACCTCACATTCACAGCCACCCAGTCATTCACCAGTTTTTTGTTTCCCCTGTTTTGCAAGAGACCTGGGACTAGCTGCTGACTGATGTTATGCCGTATAGTGCCACGTCCAGCTGGAGCGCCGTAACTCCTTACACCACCACGTGACTGTCTAGTTGTATGCTCATATTGTTTACAAACCGCGACCCTGTCGATTCCCCTTTGTATACAGTTAACCTTATTGTTCCATGAAAGCGTGTGTGGCAGGAAAAGCGTTTTCTGTATTCTTAACGTCAGATGGAAATTGGACATACTTATAAAAGCATGCTACAAGGTTGAGTAAGATTAGTAACAAGTATGGTGTGGGAATAACTACCATAATACATAAGGTAGCAGAGTAATGTATAAATTATTAAAGTTTTATGCTGGAAGTCAGAATGCTAAGTACGGATGTAAAAATATGCGCCATGTCTGACCAAGGAGATTAAAGTTTTACGCCGGCAGTAAATGAACGAAAAGTTTGCTTCGTAAAAATAAGCTTTAAAAATTTTGTGCCGAATTAGTTGCCATAATACTGTTGTGTAGCGTGGCCCCAAGTCCCTTTGCTACTAGTGGGGTTTTGGGGAATTGGGGATGCCTGGGGGGTTGGGTCAATACTTTTACAGCACACACAACCCACCATTGTGTGCCATGATAAATATCCGTTTTGACGTGGGTGATGGGGGCTGTCGGACAGTGAGAAGGAGTCTATCATTGCATGTGTTGGAAGGATAAGTGGCACACAGGTGGATGATTATATAGGTAAACATGCACTCAGGCCTTGCTTGCAATAACCACGTTGTGGCCGTACAGTAAGGGGGCGGAATGCTCTATGAGGGGGTTGTGTTTGATGGCCAGTTTTTTAATTTTTTACGGCCTAGGCAATGCCTCAAGGATTGGGCATACGTTCTTAAGTGGATATTGCAAGCCAGACGTTGCACACTTTGTTCACATCTATCAGATGCTGGACCTCACATTCACAGCCACCCAGTCATTCACCAATTTTTTGTTTCCCCATTTTGTGAAGAGACCTGGGACTGGCTACTGACTAATTTAATACCGGATATTGCCACATCCAGCTAGAGCGCCATAACTCTTTACACCACCACGTGACTATCTAGTTGTATATTACCACCAAGTGTAGTAACTTATATCCTGGGTAGCCAGAAGGCACTTGGCTTGTCACTCATGATAGTCACGAGATGTCCACTTTGATTAGTAATCGTATCAAACAACCAGTTTCTTTACCTGCTGCTGTCAGCTCTGAAAGAAGACATCTTCGCCAGATTCGAGTAAAGCGACTAAGGTTATAGACAACTGGCCAGCCGTACACAACCATTGGCTATGAAATGTTTTGCATAAATCCTGTCCTGAGCATGAGCAAAGTATGTAGACACTTCTCTGCCAGCTGTAGGAATGGAAGGTGTTCTTTGAAATATTTTATGTGGTAAGGACTGCACATCAACGTTACTATTCTTTCCTAGTCCACCATTCTCCTATATGGGGATAGTAAAGGAACTGAAGGCTGTTATTTTAATCTGACATTCAATATCTGATCATTGCCATATGAAGGTGTCTGTTCCAGGCATCAGGAAAACAGGCAACAGAAGGAATGTTACTCTCTAGTCATTTGGGGAAGAGTGGTAAATATGAAATACAAGTTAGTGCTGGCAGAGTATTGTTGGCATACTTTTGCACATGCCTTTACATCACAAACAGATGCAGTTAAGTCCTGGTTATGTGCCACAGATGCTAAAAAATACAGGGTGGTTCATATATAACATGTCTGATCCCATGTATTTTGTTGTTGCATTTTGAACCATACCTTACCCCATCCTTAGGTGGGAAGAAGAGGCTGGGATGATGATGATGATGATGATTGCAGTGATGACTTTAATAATAATGAATGATGATTATTACATTGATTTTGATTATTTGATGATTGATATGGTGAAGGCTCAGTCGGCTTTACCATCACTACCCTGCATCATTTTCTGTTTCCCATAACCCTTTCTTACTTGATAGTGATTGTTTGTTTGTATCCATTGGTTGCATTTTTTTTTATCAAGTAATTTAATATCTCCTCTTGCATTTTCTTCAGTAATTGCTTAAAGTTCACTCATTTTGGTAAGAAGAGATTTTTACCCTCCACTGACTTTTATCTATTGCCAGACATCTCAGTCGCATAAGGGGAGGCCACAAACAAATTAACTCCATGTCATTCTGTTATCTGCTATTTGACTGCTCTCTCTCCAACTCACACCTCCCTCCCTTGTATCTCTCCACTCCAGTCTTCCGTCTCTGCCATGGTCTCTCCTCCTCTTCACATCATACACATACCTTCTAGTCATTCTTTCATTCCCCATCCTCTACATGGCCAAACTATCTCAAAGTATTTCTCCTAATAGCACCACAGCACTTTTCCACTTCCTCATTTGTATATCTGTCTGTCCATAAAACTCCACACATTCCTCAGGTCATTTCCACTGCTCTCACTCTTGTGCCCTTCCAACAGGATCTAAGCCTCATTTCTCAACGTCTTATCACAGCTTTCAGTGATCCAGCAACCTTTCTACCCTGCTGTACCCATTCAAGCACATCCTTCCATCCTCACTTATCACTCTAAAGTACTTGGATGCACCTTCAGTATCTATTTCCTCACCATCCAGTCTCACTCTGTATGCTGTGATTTCCCTCAAGACCATAACTTTACCCATACGTATATGCTCTTTAGGATTCTGTTTCTTACATCCTCAGACTCATGCACCAAGCCTTGCAGTTCACATTCATCACAATACAGTATCATCAGCAAGCAACAGCTCAGGAAGTTTCCACATCATACCCTCCCTCACTAGATACCAATATATTCACATTCCTTCCTATTACCTCTCTTATAGCTTCATCCATATACAAATTGAACAGCCACTGAGACATGACATGCAGAAACACGACACACACAGACATGACACACAAAAGCATGGCACAAGGTATGACACAAACATGACACAAAGAGACAAGATTTTTGTCCTTATGCAGATTTATTTCCCTCACGGCACTGGCAGAATAAGATAGCACTGTGGCCCAACATCCTTTCCATAGCACTTCTTCATGACTAGCACCATATTAGTCATGTTTCAACTAGCATTTGCAAAGGAATGATGGTAATTTAATACCCAGTTAAACGGAGCATAATTAAGTTGTCAAAATACGTGCTTCCCCCATACCCGCAGACTGAGCCGACAACACCAGATATATATGGGCAGCCCTGTATTTTGGTTTAGTAAATTGTGGGCTGCTGTTGCTGTGATCCTGTATTCCTGGCTAAGTAGGACAGTGGCAGGTGTTTGGATATGCCTGTGTAGTAGTGCTGTAATCAAACCACTTCTCTGAACCAACATAGCATCAATTTCAGCATTTTTGCCAGTACAGTATTTGCTGCCTAAGTAAAACAGTGTCAGTTGGTTGTAGCTTATCTGTGTGTGCTGATCATCTGCCTTCTTGAATGAGATGTGGCTAAATGAGCTATGAAACTTTGCTAAGGATATATGCGTGTCATTTTCCAGAGTAAACTCCTGAAAGATGCACACACACATCTGAAGAATATTAGAGGATAATCTTGGTTGTAAGAATTTTGGAGCTCCTATTGCCTCTTTCCTTTGATTAAATTCGAGTATTTAGTTTCTCCAGCATTGACTCTGATTCTTAGTAATTAAAATGAGCCAGGGACCACCACAACAGCAGGTATTATCAGCCCAAAAGATCGTAAATAACTGTGGCAAATAAAAGGACTCTGCAAAAAAGTCATAGTGCTTGTTTACCCAACAATAAAAATGGGTGTTTTGTATATATTATCCCTCCTGAACTGTTGATGCTGGCTATTGTATTTGTACGGCAATTGTTATGCCCATTTTCTTGTTATATTTGCATTATTATTATTACCATGTCATTGTGATGTACTGCACAGTCAGCCACAGGAAAAAATATGCTGAAAAAAATATGTACTCTTGTCCTTCTTTGGTTGATTGTAATTGGCAACAGGTCAACTTGAATTTATTTTTCTCAATCTCTATTTCCCTCTGCCTGTGACCTCCAGTCTTGTAAATGCAATGTGTGCAGGAATTTCAGATGTAAGATATCTTGCATTTGGCTCTCTTTTGTGTATTATTTCTTGCACCCTTCAGTTTCTGCTTCTCTGCATTAAAAAGAAAAATGTATACTGAGATTTTAAAACTAACAAGCATCCTTAGTTAACGACCATTTATGTCAAAGGTTGATGAGCAACTTGAGTCGTTTCCCTTCATTTATATCCAAGAATAACAATCCTTCTGAGTTTATTCCCCTCATTAAACATAGCAGTTGATTCCCTTCATTTAGGTCAGAGATTAACGAGATTTTTCCCTGCATATATATACGAACATTTAGCGTTAATACGGTTTATGTTTTTTTTTTTTTTTCCTGTGGCTGAGTATGTTTTATATATTGATGTGGGTGTGTTTTTTTTGGTGTCTTTATTTCTGTTGATTTATTCTATAGTCAGTTTGCTTCACCTGACAGAGATTCATAACCGTTAGCTTTATGCCAAGTGTAGTCAGACTGGAGAGTTAATTTGACTAGTAACCAAGGAGACTCATCCGTACCCCATCACTAAGGCATACTGAATTTTATACATCAATAATTTAGTACTGAAGTGATAAAAGTTGCCTTGTTTTCTCAGATGGAAATAAACTGACTATAGTTATATGTTGAATTGGAATATGTTATACTCTTATCGGTATGTGGGAATATGTGCCACGTGTGTGAAATTTTATAACTACAGTATATGGATTAGGGCGTCAGGCTATAGATAGATTTATAGATAGGTAGGGAGAGATCCTAGGGTGCCCATAGACTAAACTATTTTGATATATCTCTTCCTATCACAGTCATTTGCCATATTTTCCTAAGCATGAGCAAGAACCAATTTGCCTGTCAGGTCTCTATCGTCTTTCAACCCAGGGCATCTCAGAAATCAGCAGTATTATGTGTTGAGCAGATAATTTTGTGCAGTATGCCTAGCCCTGGCTTCCTACGCTACTTATGGGGTGACATAGGATTGGATGATGGCAGACGATGTTGTATAAAATTGCAAGGTCTCCAACATCACAGCCAATGGTTGATACGTTTTTAGAATTACTATCGTTATTCTGATTCTTAGGCTATGCTGTTGACATTTCTCCTTCATTGTTGCGTTTTCTTGGTCTGTGTATCGTTTGGGTGTTTGTGATGGTGTTGATGTCTGTTGGGTTGGGTTGTCGTGGTTTATGATTAGAGAGAGCAAGGATGTGTGATGTCCCCATGGTTTTGTGTGTGTGTGTGTGTGTGTGTGTGTATAAGATACTAGGATTTGAATGGTAAGTGAATGAGTGTATGAGCCATTTCATTGGGCTTGCAGTTAGTTTCACTCTCTCTTGGGTTTCCTCTTTGCTTTATGGGCCCTATGCATTTTATGTATGTGTAAGAAAAATAAATAAACAGGTTAGGAGTGACTCCTTGAAAAAGAAAAAAAAAATGGTTACGATAATTGAAAAATAATTGGTTACGAAGATGATGATGATGATGATGATTAGTCCACTTCACTAGGCATGGTACTGATAGTTCGCCCCCTTAATGCTTGTTTATTCTTTGTTCTTTGCTCCCACCTCAAATATTCCTGTCATGAGAGATAGAGAGACCCTGTTGTTGTAGTGCTAAAATCATTACATGCCTCTGACCCTCCTGTCACCTGTATTGGCCCTGATAACCTTCCCTTTCAGCAAATTAATTCTCATGATAAATTGAATTCCTTTGTCAGTGGATGATAAACCTATTATATCAAAATTATGCTGTTTTAAAGAATATTTGCTATGTATTAGTAAATCTTGGCTTGTAATCCCACTTGACTGACTACAGAAACCCTGGTAGCCCCAAAGGTATATCTTGAAGGATTGTCTGTTGTGGTAGTGTGGTGTGGTGTGTGGGAGGAGGCCTACACTGTGGTACATGTGGTGAGTGTTTGTAGTAGTGTGTTGTGGTGAGGGGGGGGGAGGCCTTACACTGGTAAATGTGAGTGTGGTTTGGTGTGGCAGGAAGCATTACACTGTGGGCATAGTGCATTGTGTGTGAGTTGTGTATTGTGTTGGCACTGAAGTAGAGAAAGATGATGATTGTGTTGAAGTCTGGGTATACTCATTTCACTCTAACTTGACACAAATTTTCATTTTTTTTTTTTTTTTAACGTGTCCCACTGGCAGAAACAAAATATTAGACCTGCATTCACTCCATAGCTTTTCATTGTGCCAGGCATCGTATTTTAATGCCTGTTTACTGTATTCTTACAACTCAGCATTCATGAGAGAGCATAAGCCATTTTTAGACCAAGTTAGAGTTGTGTTTCTCTGGGTATGGTTGAGTCTGAAGGGTGGGTGTCTGGTGATGGTTTTTGAAGGTTTCTGTTGTATATCTAGGTAGTAGCTATGTACCGTCTGAAATAGTAGACATAAAGTTTAAAAAGAAAAAAAAAAAAGTGGATGACGGCCACAGCCACTTGGCGGACTGCACTTAGGCTATTGGACTGCACTTAGGCCACCGGTATTGCAGATGGTCGGAGCCAGTGACCTGTACTGTGAAATCCCATATGCTTTTCACAGCACAGTTCCTTTGGAATGGGGGCTGTTTTAAGGGGGTAGGAAAAAATATGTATCCTTCTGAAAAATAGTGTTGGGTATAGGATGAGAATAGGTTGTAAGTACTCTTTGTAATGTAAGTTCTTATTACATGCTTTCCATAGCTGTTCTTCAAAACCAGCATCATATTTTAGTGCTTATATACTGTATTCTTACAATACAGCATCCATGAGAGAGAGCACAGGGCATTTTTAGACCAAGTTAGAGTAAAAAGAGAGAGTATAGGTTGTGTTTTTCTGGATGTGGTTGTGTCTGAAGGGTGGGTGTCTCATGATGGTTTTTGAAGGCTTCTGTTTGGCTGTAGTGGCCATGTATATCTAGGTAGTTGCTATGGACCGTCTGAAGTAGTAGAAATAAAGTTAGAAAAGAGAGAGAAAAAAAAAGTGGATGACGGCCACAGCCACTGGTGGATCTGCACTTCGGCTACAGGTATTGCAGGTGGACGGAGGCGGTGACCTGTACTGTGAAATTCCATATGTTTTTCACAGTATGGTTCTGTTGGAATGGGGGCCGTTTTAAGAGGGTAGGAAAGAAAATATGTATCCTTGTGAATTTTAGTGTTGGGTATAAGATGAGAATATCTATATATCTGTCTCCCTACTGCCAGCTGCCATAATCCCGTAAGGGGGGGCCATTTGACTTTTATTTATGGGGAGGGGCACTAACCCTTCACCAACCCACTTGTTGACACATAGGGAGCACATATGGTTTGATTATATGGTTACCACCCAGCATTGTAAACAGTTTCTTGGCTTATAGATTTTTTAAAAGTACTTTTTGTAATGCAAGTTTTTATTACATGCCTTCCATAGCTCTTCTTCATAACCAGCATCGTATTTTAGTGTTTATATACTATGCTTACAACCCAGCATCCATGAGAGAGGCGATACGTTTGTGGCCATCCCGTACGGGATTAAGGCGTCTGGCAATAGATAGATAGATAGATCCATGAGAGAGGACAAGGCATTTTTAGACAAAGTTAGAGTAAAGAGAGGGTGAGAGAGAGTAGGTGTATTCGTGTTTCTCTGGGTAGGGTTGTGTGTGAAGGGTGGGTGTCTGGTGATGGTTTTTGAAGGGTCCTGTTTGGCTGCAGATATGTGGATGTCTGTAGTGGCCTTGTGTGTATAGGTAGCTAGGTACAGTGTGAAATAATAAAAATAAAGTACTGTATATATATATATATATATATATATATATATATATATATATATATATTTATTTATTTATTTATAAAAAAAGCTGTGTACACTCTGAAATAATAAAGTACTGGAATTTATTATAAAAAAAAAAAAAAAAAAAAAAAGAGGTTGACGGTCACAGCCATCGGCGGACTGTGACAAGTGCAGGTGGTCGGAGCCGATGACCTGTACTGTGAAATTCCATGTATTTTAACAGCACAGTTCCTTCTGAATGGGGGCCGTTTTAGGGGCGAGAAAAAAAATATTGACTATATCTTGTGAAATTTAGTGCTGGCATGCAGTGTTATAGGCTTTGAATGGCTTTAGTGGCTAGGTAGGCAGTATGTACAGGATAAATTATTAACAGAAAAAAAAGGAAATAAAAAAAGGAGGAAAAATAAAAATGGTTGCACATTTTATTTGGATTTAGGTAACTTTCTAATTTGGGGCAATGGTCAAGTAATAGGTCAGTACAACTTCCTTGGTGGTTTGAATGGCCGTAATGCTTTTATGTTCCTCTGACAAAGTGGGGCCAGACTGGAGGGTCAGTTGAGCTAGTAATCAAGGAGACTCATTCCTGTCTCAGTACTAAAAATTACACTGTTTCATGGGATTAATTATTATGAAGAGGTACATAGTTAGGTTGGGGGGAGGAGGCAGCCTTATAACTTTGTGTGGAGGTCTTGTTGGGTTGTGGTGGTGGTTTATGTGTTCGTGTTTTTCTGCTTTGAGAGTCCCCGGGTTGTCCTGTGTCTGTGTGTTTAGCCACGAGGGATTTTTGGCACTGAGAACACCAGCTGGTATTGTAGTGGTGTTGGTCTGGAATAGGAAAGTCCTGGAGTTGATAATTTTGAAGCACTTATGTAGGGAGAAATATGTGAGGTAGTCAGGATTCCAGGGGCTTAAATGGTCAGTGAGTGAGCATCTGGCCCTTTTCATTGGACATGGCCTGGTTATATCAGTGCCACCACCTGAAGGTGTGTGCCCTGCACCGCAATTTTATAACAATTGGGTGCGTAAGGTGAGAAGTGTGAATTTCGTGGGTAGGGTTGTGAGGCAGACTGGAAAAAAAATACGAGACAAGGTCATAGGGTGGCTGCCAGAGATTGAGCAGCATAGACAGCCACCATTAGGTGACTATGGCAAATGAATGCATGTTGGAGCCTTCATGAATGGTACGATACAAATGATATAAAAATACTGAACTGTTTCTACAGGCCCATCATGTACACCTCAGTATATACAGTATATGCATAGCTTTGAAATACTGTATATATAAACACATCATCCGAGATCTAGTGGCACATTTTCCACACAGGTAAAAACAGAATATGTGTAAATTGTGAGTTTTGTTTGTGTATAATGCCAGCAGTAATTCTTCATTTAATAATTGATATATATTCCTGTAAATTGTTGATTGCGTGAAGTTAGGGTCGGGTCCCAGCAAGAGGGACTTTTGCTCCAGCATTTAAGGATCATATGCAAGACAGAATTAACTAGCAAGATTTATTTGTGTTAAATTTAAAAAAAATATATTTTTAGATGAATTAACAGTGATCTTTCAAAGCACACCTTTCAGATTAATTAAGAAGTTTGTGAAAAGTGTATTTTTCGAGTGACATTAAGAGAGAGACTGTGCTTAGTGAAAGTATCTTAAATGAGGAATTACTGATAGGGGTTTGCCAGTAAATTATTATTATTATTATTATTATTATTATTATTATTATTTGACCCACAAGCAGTTTTTGAAGCATAAACTAATGATACCCCTTGCTGGCATTAATATTACAAAGGAAAACAAAGTTGAGTGTTTATTCTCTGTGTGTTTTAGTACTTCATATAGTTAAGTATTGTATTAGGCTTCCTCTTCTCCTCCTCGTTGTTCTTCTCTTCCTTCCTCTTCCCCTCCTCATTCTTTTCTTCCTTCCTTCTCCTCCCCTTTTTGTATTAGGCTTCCTCTCCTCCTCTTCCCCCTCTTATTGTATTAGGCCTCCTCTTCTCCTCGTTCTTCTCTCCGTTTTCTTTTTTCCTCTTCCTCCCCTGTTTCTTCCTCTTCTTAACCTTACCACCCTGCAACCCACCCTACCACCCCCACCCTTGCCATGCCCTACCAGGTGTCCCTTGCTATTCCTGTCATCCTTGTCCTGTCATTCTATCCCTGTTCTGTCAACCATGTCCTGTCCTTCCATCCCTGTTCTGTCAACCATGTCCTGTCCTTCCACCCCTGTCCTGCCATCACTTAACTGCCCTGCACCCTTGCACTTTCCTTCCCTCCCCTACACCCATGCAATACACTGTACAGCCATGCCCTCCCCTACACCCTTGCTATTCCTTCCCCTGCCCTGCCTTGCCTTGCCTTGCCACCCCTGTCCTGCCTTGCCTTGCCTTGCCACCCCTGTCCTGCCTTGCCACCCCTGTCCTGCCTTGCCTTGCCACCCCTGTCCTGCCTTACCTTGCCACCCCTGTCCTGCCTTGCCTTGCCTTGCCACCCCTGTCCTGCCTTACCTTGCCACCCCTGTCCTGCCCTACACCCACGCACTGTCATCTGCACTCTTGCCGTGCCCTGCCATCCTTGGCCTGTCCTCCCTTCCTTGCTATTCTTACCCTGTGTCCTGCTGTTCTTGCCTAGGGTGTCCTGCCCTGTTGTGCCCTGCCATCCTTGGCCTGTCCTCCCCTCCTTGCTATTCTTACCCTGTGTCCTGCTGTTCTTGCCTAGGGTGTCCTGCTTGTCTTGCCTTGCTATGACCTGCCTTGTTGTGCCCTTCCATCATCTGTGCTATGTCCTGCTTTGTGCCCTGCCACCTCTGTCCTGCTCTACACCCATGCACTGTCTTCTGCACTCTTGCTGTGCCCTGCCATCCTTGGCCTGTCCTCTCCTCTCCTCCTTGCTATTTTCTTACCCTGTGTCCTGCTGTTCTCGCCTAGGGTGTCCTGCCCTTCCATCTCTTGCTGTATCCTGCTTGTCTTGCCTTGTTGTGTCCTTCCATCATCTATGCTCTGTCATCTGTGCTGTGTCCTTCCCTGTCGTTCTTGCCCTGTTATCTCTGCTATGTCCTGCTGTCCTTCCTTTGTCCTGCTCTATGTGCCTTGTTTTGTTTGTTTTTAATGTTTCTTTTATTCTTTAGTGTCTTTGTATATTGTCCTTTTAAGTTCATAATTTTTTCTAAGTGCAAAATATTGAATATGTTATAAGTTACTTATATATGTATAGTACTTTGAAAAATATCAGAAAAAGAATACCAATAGACATGAATAGTATGAAGTGATGTCTCCTTCATACTATTCATGTCTATTGGTATTCTCTTTCTGATATTTTTCAAAGTACTATACATATATAAGTAATATACCAAAAAGGTATATGTATATAATAAAGACATGGTAATAATACATTGGGTTTATTTCCACTAAGATACATTGAAGTGAAGAAGGTGAAAAAAAAAACTATCTCGATAAATCGGCCAGAGAAATAAGGACTGGGAACCCCAAGGGAGGGTTGCCAGTCCGTATTTTCGTGGCCGATTTATCGAGATAGGTTCTGCGCCCTACCCCAAGATGCTTCCAAGACCGTGCCCTTCAAATCACTGTGTAGATGCCATGTCTTGTATTGCTCTGCCCAGCTAATGCCAGGCAGAGCTATACAAGAACACATGGCATACAACAGAGTGATCAAAAGGGCTACTTAACATGCACTGCTAAACACTGTGTGCACCACGCAACGTGTGTTTGCTAAGGCATGTTAAACAGGAAGCAATGCACCATTGGTCAACATGGCATACAGTATACCAAAGACATGAGCCAATTAACCCCTTCAGTACGAGGACACTTTATTCCTGCTGATGCCACACGATTTTATTCAGCTTCGAGTGCGATCTCATACTGGAGGGGACATAGCCTCCCTTCAGTATGAGACCCCCTTCCTAAGCTGAGTAAAATCGTCTGGCAGCAGCAAGAATAAAATCATCTGGGACACAGCAACAATACACTGAGAAAAGATGTAACAGTACTGAAGAGGTTCAAAAATACCAACATAGACTGGTTGTGATGCATGTTAAATATGAACAAAATCACATTCCACTGAACAATACTCTTCACTAACTTGGCCCAATTTTTCAGTCTTTTCCAGCTGTGTCACATAAGAGTAACTCGAGGCACAGAAAGGCAATGCTATTACTCATAATCCTTTTCACACTGTGCCTACTATCCTGTTTTAAGAAAGTTACAACTCATAATTCAGGCTGGAAAGATTTAAAATTTTAGGCCAAGCTAAAGTTCAGAGTATAATCTCAAGCAAACAAATAAAACTGTAAAAATATATAATGGCCATATTACTATAACAATGTGAAAGTGTGGACATGCTATATCTACCTATAGCCAGACACCTTCATCCTGTGAGAGTACCTATCTCCTCCCTGTCCACTGCCATCTACCTGCCCTCCCCCCAGATTACACCCCCTGCCTCTCCCCCCACCTCACTCACATATACCCTCCTGATTATGTTTCCTACTCTCCATTCCACCAACTTACACCCCCTCCCCTATCCCTCCATTTTGTTCACATACACTCGCCTAGTTAGTCTTTCACACCCCAACTTACACACACCTCTCCATCTCTATCTCATCCTCAGCTCCCCCCACCTCACTCACATACACTCTCCTGATTATGTTTCCTACTCTCCATTCCCCCAACTTACACCCCCCTCTCATATACCTCTCCACTCCATCCCTCCATCTTATCCTCAGTCTCCACCTCACTCACATACACTCTCAGAATTAATCTTCCTACACCCCCCAACTTGCACCCTCCTCTCTCATGCACCTCTCCACTCCATCCCTCCATCTCATCCTTCTCCCCCTGCCACTTTCCCCACCTCCACCTCACTCACACAAACCCCAACTTAGTCTCACTCTCCATCCCCCCCCACTTACACCTCCCTCTCATACCTCTCTTCCATCCCTCCACCTCACTCTCATACTCCACCCCCAACTTACACCCTCCTCTCCTATATACCTCCACTCATCCCTCCATCTCATCCTCAGTCTCCCCCTCCCACATCCACCTTACTCACATACTCCATCCCATTTCAATTTACAACATCCTCTACTCAATCCCTCAGTTTCCCTCTGCCCCCCCCCTCCACCTCACACATTAGGGCATATTCACACTACACGGTTCGTCTCCGTACGGCTTTCGTACGTTAATTATTTTATCGAAATCAATAGGGCTGTTCACACTATATTTTCCGTTTATTGTTCATCTTTCGTGCGGCTTTCACTCGTATGGATCGCCTACGTTTGGAAGAAATCTCTAACGAACGAAACGTATACGTATGGAAACGCTCCGTACCTCCACCGATCAATGTGAACATCGATACGTATCAGTCACAGTGTGTTTACAGACAACAGAGGACAACTTTAGCCTGTCACTGCTTTTGGCCGTGAACAGTACTATAAGCAGTCATGAGTGACGAGAAGTTATTAGAACTGGTCAGAGGCTACGAGGAACTATATGACAGGCAACAGAAAATACAACGATAACCATGTGAAAGAAAAAATATGGAAATTAATAGGAGAGGGATTGGAAAAATTGGGTAAAATATTTAAATATTTCACTATTTTATTATAACAGTGTGACAAATAGCATTTTATCCTTCATCCTATTCATTACCATTCATAGAGTATCTCTTTATCACCCTATCCATTACCATTCACAGGTTCTCCCAACATCCTGTTCATAACCATTGGTAGGTTCTCTCTCAACCCTCTTTACGCCCATGGAAGAGAACCAGTGGGACTTCAAGATTCTTTTAAATTTCTTTTACAACGAATGCACCTTGTGGAGCATTTCCTCCCTGTCTAGTTATGTCTACTAAAGAGCTTGCATTGTTCGTGACATTCATGGTTGTAACATCAGTGGCATTGTCACCTAAGTAGTTGTGCAAAAATGAAAGTTGCAGCAAGCTGCTTTACACTAATTTCTGAGGCTTCTTGTCGGAGCCACAGCTGCACGCAGACTGACGAGATCATGGACATATAGTGTGAACAGTGACATAGCAAATGAACCGTAACCCTACGAAGACGAACCGTATAGTGTGAATTGGCCCTTAGTCTCTCACTCCAGCCCTCCATCTCATCCTTGGTCTTCCCTCCTACCTCACTCACATACACTCCTAGTTAATTCTCTCCCACTCCACTCCATCCCTCAGTCTCCCAATTCTAATTTATGGAGCCTAGACAACCAAACGACATATGATTTCTTACTAAACTTGTGGAATGTTGCCATAACCTACCTACCAGTAACAGATCTATATGGCCACCTTATACTGTATTTTTAAAAGTAATGAAGTAATATTTCTCGCCTTTTAAGACTTCGTTCCCTTAAAAAAGCTTGGAATAGCACTTCTAAAAAATTACAAGGTTACTTATGAAATGGCTGCTACAGTTTATATAACCCTTGTTAATTTCTTGGTCATAAACAGACACACATCTTAACCAAGACTGGCTGAAGTTTAAATCTATTGCTCATGGTCTGGTGCAAATAGGCAACTAATAAAGTACTGTATGTATAAAATCAGTAATGCTGTTCCTGGCCTACCAAGCCATTCATACCCAGGCAACAGGTCTTTTAGTCCAACATGACAGATGAACACTACAGCAGGTAATTTTTAGGCAATGTTGTTCCGACAACAACTTAAATCAATATTTTATGCAAGGAAGAAGGAACCAAATGCTAGAAAATCTGAACGACTGTTCCCTCCAACAAAAAACTAAGTTACGGGCCAAATTCAAGATCGTTCTTGAGATGCCTGGACACTGCATTAAAAAGACTGGAGGGTCATAGGCAGTAGGAAGAGTGAAAAGCAGTTCCAGGGTTGACCTATTGCGTACATGAAGGTTAACTCCTGCATTTGATAGCTGGACAGAAAAGGGATGAGAGTTTGCTGCTAGACAGGTGCTATGCCCCCGCCAGGGTGGTGGAGGGATGCAAGCAGACGTTTCGGAGGAGCAGTGACCATTGACACAGCAGTACAAATGATATAAACATGCAACAGTTGTAGCCAGATGGAATAAAAATTGGCACGCTGCATCACTATGTGCCACTGATGCAATATGTCCAGATGTTTCAAATAATTTTTGGCCTGCACCAGGAGCATGCATTTATTTTTTTTTTTAGCTGCAGTTCTTTGGTTGTGTGTTTAGTATTTTTATTAAATGTTGCAGCAATATTTCACTCATTGGCAAAGCAACTGACGTTAGATTTAACAAGCACAATTAATTTTACTACCTCTCAAATATCAGAAATGATAAGACTGCCTGGTCAAAATCAAGCTGTTTTTCATTAGTCTTAAAAGGCGATAATCTCTACTCCACTACACAAAATATTGAAACATTATATTAAAGAAGCATTTACATTAAAGATGCATTTTTTGGAATAAAGAAAGTATGGTCAGCACATATAAATATATAAGTAATGGATGTGGGATCATGAAGGGCCACAATATATTAAAATCTTCACGAGTGAAGTTCTGCTGAAAAATCGCATGGTCTGACTGACTGGCCAAGAGATGCTTCCACATCCACAAATACTGTACAGTGCATATACAGATGTCCTCGTTTAGCCACAGGTATGGCCTAAACTAACAGTATTCCCACCATACAACTGGTAATGGCAAATTCTGCACCCTGACTAAGCTTTACAGAAACACTTATCAACTGAAAAAAAAAAAAAAAAAAAAAAAAAGAAAAAAAAAAAAGACACTGGGGAAGGAGAGGGGTTGCATAAAAAAAAATAAATAAAAATAAAAAAAAGATAGGGGGGATAGGGGTTGCACTGTTTGAAAAATAAATAAATAAATAGATAGAGGGGTTGCACTGATTAAAAAAAAAAAAATGGAGAGGGGCGGGAGAGGGGTTGCATTGTTTGATGGTCCTTAACTATGAGGTATGACTGTCTCCTTGGTTACTTCGTTTATTTTCCTATCGCTTACAAAGGCTTCAACATGCCTGCATAAGTTAGCCTTGGTCACCTAATGGCATCTCTCCATACTACTTGATCTCTGGCAGTCTCCCTGTCCAGTCCCGTATCCCTTAGGTCTCACTCTGACTTCATCCCAGGTCTTTTTTTTTTTAGTCTGCCTCTCACAACTCGACCCTAAACAATCACAGCTCTCACCCTCCATCCTCTCCACATGTCCATACCATCTCAACCTACCCCTCATCATCACTACATCAATACATTCAAGTCCCATTCTTCTTCTCAACTCTTCAACTGCAGTCCTAACACCCCTCCCAAGGCCCGTCATTCAAGGATGCACTACAAACAAATCTAATCATTGTCATTACTGTATGTTTAAGCCTAAGAACATCCTCATCCTTCACTGCCCAGGTCTCACGTGCCACATACAAAGATCCCTTAGCACTGAGGGAAAGCCCTCTCAATGTCAGGAGGCAACAGCTCCCTGAACTTCCTCCAGCCACTCCTTATCCTAGCCACACAGCTAACACCAGCTCCACCTCCAGCACACAGCATGTCCTAAAAAAAAAAAAAAAAAAAAAAAAAAAAAAAAAATCCTCTACACACTCAACAGCAAGACTAATCCTTTCATGCCTGAAATCTCCATATGCTCCCCCCCCACACACTGCACACACCATGTCAGCATTTTTCACAGTCTACCTCTAACACCACATACACAGCCTCTCACCAACACTGAACAAGTTGTAATTCCTTCCCACACCCTAGTGGTAATCCACACATGGCCACACCCCCTCAGCTTTGGCAGTACCACCATCAGCCCTAGATACCATCACCCTTGGTTACTAGTTGTATCGACCCTCCAATCACAGTACACACTGCCATCAACTGAGACAAAAGGGAACAGGGATCTGTCAGGTTTGATAACATGCTATAACAAATTTAACAGACAATGCAGAAAGTTGCCTTCATGAGGTGGCAGTCTCCTTGGTTATGGCTACTATTCATATCAATGTGCTATAGCAATACACTTTACAGGTACAGGAGGCTTGCTTTCATGTGTCTCCTTGGTTACTAGTCCTGCAGGTGGTAGGTGACTGATCATCCATTCACTTGATATACAGTGCAACCTCTTAAATTCGAAGTTCGTGTCCTTTTGATACTTTTGAAAAATTTGAACTTTTAATAAAGCATTTCTGTGGCAGTCTTAATTCTCATGGTTTAGACATGCTTTTGACACAAGCTTGGTTGTCTGGGCTAACTAGCTGGCTTCAGGCATCCTATTTTCCATTGTTAACACTACCATTTTTCTCATCTCTTACTCAAGAATCAGTACAATAATCGCTACAAACCATGAGTGTTTCTTTCACATTTCCTTTCCTCATCTTGTGTATGTCCCCTTGTTCTAAAACACTTTGCAGTTGTATTCATATTTAACATCACTCAATAAGTTGCAAGGGACAGTAATTATGCATTCATTTATTTACGTAAAAACTACAGTACTGAACATATTTACATCTTTCAGCAACCACCATCCACTCCTTGATGTAGCACTGCCCACTATCTCCATTATTTTTGTTTCTGTCCTCATCTCTCCCTATTTCTCACATCTTTCCTGTCAATTTTTATTACTCCTTCCTTTTCAGGTGGCTTTACATTGAGTAACATGCCTAATGGCTTTCTGTAAGCCAGAAAACCATTTACAATGCTGGGTGGTAACCATATAACCAACTCATACGTGATGATACACTTCACATATTGTGCACTGATTACACTTCATTTTATGACATTTTATGATACGTACAATTATTGCCAGTCTGCATTACTATAATCTTGCAGAAATACTGCAATCTCAGTGATGGAATAAACGAGTATATGTGTGTGTGAAAAAAAATGAAAGATGATGGTGGTGGTTTAGATCTACTCAAAAACAGATTGCACAGTGATTTAACAGTGATGCAAATGAACTATTAGAATTACACTAAGACTGCTGCCTACCAACAATCATGCTTAAGTCAAAAGTGAATAAAATCAGTTGACGTCTGACAAGTGGTGTTCCATGGAGGTGTGTGATGAAGGAATATTTACCATAATTTCACTCAACTTAAAAACCTTATCACACGGCTTTGTAATGTCATACACTGTCAGGTTTAACACCACCACTATCTTTGAGAACACCTGCAATGAGTTATTTACTCGTTTCAGTTGGTACAGCACTGAGAACTTTCAATTTGTCATACATGGTAGTTTCCATCACAAATAATTTCACCACACACACACACACACACACACACCAAGTACTTGTGGCTGCATTCTTATACAGCCTAATTTTTATTCACAGCACTGCACTAATTGGTAAAGCCAGGACACCTGTTTGAAGCCACAATTATGGTCGTCTAGATACGATAAAACTGAATCAAATAATTAAGAGCTTAACCAAGAGGAGGAAAGGAAATTATTATTATGGGTGACCACACGCTTCATGGTGAGGTCATCAGTACCAGATAGGTGTAGCTGGTTATTTTTTTTAACTAATCTCTGGTTATTTTTGACCTCATTTTGGGATATAAAAATGACATTTTTCATAAATTATGGCAATCGAACTTTAGAGGTTTTCAAACTTTTGCGGCTGCACTGTAGTACTACCTATTCTTCCTTCAACTATCATTCTGTTTTTCCTCACCCCCTATTTCTCCCTTTCCTTCCTGTCAATTTTTACTTCTCTTCTTTCCACTTCAGGTGGTTCTACACCAGGTGACAAGCCTAATGGTTTCCAGTAACCCAGGAAACCATTTACAATGTTGGGTGGTAACCATATCACCAAATAATGGGGTGATGTGGAGCCTGCTATGGTGCCCATGTTAACTGGGTGATGCAAATGCAGCATCCATCCAGGAACCAAACCTCCACACTTTTCAACGCACCTTGCCATTGCAGGGCACTGTCACCTGCAAGGGAACACTGGGTCATTATGTGAGGTGGCCCTGCAAGGGGCTGTTGCTTGCCTGTGGCTGATGGGTCTGCTTGGCCAGACAGACTGGGGCTGATCAACAACGTACTTCAATTCACAATGCCATCAAACAAAACATGCCTCAATTCTCTCTCTTATCCTCCGAAGATGGTGGCGTACACAAGTCTCCTTGGTTACTAGTCTAATACCTACCTATCATCCCATAAAGGAAAATGGTGGACTACAGGATAAGGGCAAATTCAGCCAGCAGACCAACATGTTCCTGTTCAGATAAGCCTGGGCACAAAATACACCACTTCAGCACTACCATATTAACCAGCCGGGGAACAAAATGACAATTACTTGGATTTAAAATACATGAAAACAGCACTTCTTCATAACTAGCACAAACGAGGACTTTCTGTACACACTACAGTTCTTTCACTTAAACTTGGCCAAGACATATCCTTTGACAGCTGACTTTACTTAGTTCAGTAGCAAAAACAAAAACATTGGCTTTACAACCTTTCCACAGCACTGCATGACTAACATCACTAATTTTGATCTAATACAGTATACCTAAACACTTAGGATTCAAAGATGGTAATTTAAGGTCGTTAAACCCTTTCCACAGCACTTCATGACTAGTAAGGTAATTTTAGGTCATTAAACCCTTTCCACAGCACTTCATGACTAGGAAGGTATTTTTAGGCCAAGTTAAAGCAAAATGAGAGAGATGCAGTTTTAACACATTACCAATCTTCTTCAGACATACAGCATATTCCTCTACCCAGATGGCTTGATCTTGCCATCTTGAGATCTTCTTCACAGAACTTGAGAGACGCCATCTGTTTCCTGCAAATACAACAACACATTAGCTGCTGTGTTTTGATCTACACCCACACCCACTGACCTAATCTACACCCACACCCACTGACCTAATCTACACCCACACCCACTGACCCAATCTACACCCACACCCACTGACCCAATCTACACCCACACCCACTGGCCCAATCTACACCCACACCCACAGACCCAATCTACACTCAAACCCCCTGACCTAATCTACTTACCTAATCTGAACACACACACACACACACACACACACACACACACACACACACACACAACCTAACCTTCAAACACCAGCCAACTGGAGTATCTAGACAAGACCACAGGTTTAAATTCTGTACCTAAACAACTAAAGACTATCTGCACAGACCACAGCCAATTTTTATGTTTTTCTGAAACTCAGCATGTGGAACTTTCATTAACATGCCTCCTTACGGCCAAAATTGGTAACTGCTTAATAATTAGCTGTAGCAACACCTAACATACCATATAAACTCAAAATTTCAAGCTGAGCAACTCTGTATTTCGTACATCACTACAAAGCCTCCTTAACTCTTACCATAATCTTAATTTTAAACTACTTTTTTTTCTTGCATGTACGCATTTCACTACAATAACCCAAGTACATACTGTATTACAGTTAAATAGTTTACTTTTAATGCATTTATTCAAATATGTATACAACTTGTTTAAAATGTAATATTACTGGATAATTGCTATTTACTATGAATGTTATATGTATACAATATTATAATCAATATTATGTACTAATAGATTAGCATATGTCAATGATAATTGCTGTCGGAGGACCTTCAGCGGCGCGGCCAAGCAATATTATGAGTCCATATTATATTTACAAATCATAATAGATAGATAGATAAATAGACAGATAGACAGCTCTATGCGAGCCTGGGAAAGGGAGATGATCTTGCAAGTTAACTGAGGAAAAGCTGATGACAGATTAGGAAGTAGCAATGTCAGGAGATGATGCAGGCAGTTTGTCAGCGAAATAGCAGGGGAACAAAGCCTAGTGATATACACACATACTCACACACAGGTTTCTGGAACTTTCCAACCACAGTGTAACACACGTGACACGACCCCTGTTTCACCAGAATTTAGGAAAGAGAGCTCAGAAGGAGACAGGCCATAGAACAGGCAGGTAGTAGGGAGAAGGGCTTAGCAACATGGAAGAGAGAGAGAGAGCAAGACAGGGAGGTAGCTCGCAGGACTCTACTTAACTTCACTCGTGTGTGTGAGACTTTGTTAATATTTCCAAGACAAATAAAAATAGTCCCATACTATTCTTTACCTCTCCTGTCATTGCATGACAAAAGGGAACCAAGATTATCTACTTAAAAAACTACTCAAGTATAACAACCGCTCGTCCACAAGTTCAATATATATAAATATATAACTTCTCTACAAGTAACTACAAAGTCCTAATTGTGACAATGCCACTTATCACCTCCACTCAACTGTTATTCTCCATCAAAAACAAAATCAAGGCATTTGAGAGAACAACAAGTACCAATGGAACTTGGAATGCAAAAATCATCATATAAGACATGGCTTTACTATCACAACACTGATTTTCCTACATAAATAGCTAAGGAAGAGGTGTTAGGGAGCTTCCTTTTGAATGCAGGGGTCTCCAACTGACTTAGGTTTGACCCCTAAAATAAATCGTTACACATGAGATGTTAGGGAACTTCCTGTTTGTTAATTCACTCCTGTCCACACCCAACTGTTTTATCCAGCTCTGGGGATATTTTATTTAGTGATGGGGTAATAATGGCTATCTGTCCTCTGTTCCAAGTCTCCAAAGACAACTATATGGAATGAAATGAAACCTAAGGCATAAGGAGTGGCAGTGATCATTTCCTGGGATATGGGTGTTAGCACTACCAATTTAAGTGGTACACAGCTACTCCAGATAATTCCACTCAGCAAAATTTAGTTTTTCAAAACATTCTGCAAGATTGTAACAACTTTAGCTTCCTCAGCTATTTAAGCAAAGGTTATAGTGCATTTTGACTAACACCTATCATGGCAAGTTCTGCAACCAACTGGCAATTAGTAAAAGCTGGCACCACAGCAAGATTTAAAGAAAACTATATCAGGTACAAGTTAAAGTATACAACACTCTTCTGGGCCCATCAATGGTTATTTCAACAGACTGGCACCTAAGTAAGTATAACATTTTTAAAGGTACTCATCTTTTAGTAACCAGCCAAGTTGTTCCCCTACATCACAGGTGGTGGTGTTGCTGGTAGATGTCTACTACCAGACATCATCACAGCAGGGGTGGCCGCCTCTGCTATCAAGCTGCCCTCGTCCTACTGCCCTAAAGTACAAATATGCTTTACAACTCAACCCTTGAACTACAATGCCAGTGCTACCTCAGCAATCAACACGTTAAATCTTATGCTGAAGGACATACTGAAGGTTGTATAAAACCAGCCATTTCAAGGAATCTACCAGTTAATATTCTTGCCATACAGCTATGTACATAACTCTCAAAAGGAGGATGGTGGTCTGCAGAAGATTAAAGTCTCAAGTCTCTCAGATTCACGTGCAGATAGGCATGAACCCACAACAGAGTTAAGGGCTCTACTCTAGTAAACAAGTTTCTCAGTGAAATATGTTAACAGCCAAATATCCCTAGTAACCAATGCATTTATTCTTATACAGTACAATGCTACTTCCCTATTCAAGTTAAGGCAAACAGTGAACTATCTAGGAACAATCTTCATTTTCCTTCACCCCGATCTTTACCACCTAATGATGGGGTGAGGAAGGATGCAGAAAGCAAGGACAGGGAAAGAAATAATAGAGGAAGCACTTAAATTTATAACAACCTCTTTACCCACCTAATGGAACAGAAAAAGGGAACTTCCTTCCTTCATTTATTTATTTATAAAAATTCCAAGATGCTTCCATACATCTGCCTTAATGACCTGATGGCAGTTCTCCAAGATGCTTTATCTCTAGCAGCTTCTCTATCCAGCCCTTTATCCCTAAGGTCACTAACTTCATCGCAGGTCTTTCCAACTGCCTCTCAACTCTACCCTCAATATTCACACCTCTCACTCTCCACACACAAATGTTATCCCCCATCCTCTCCACATTCCCAAATCATCCAAATCTACCCCTTCTCACTGCAACACCAATACACTCCAGTCCCATCCTCCCTTCCAACCATCTTGATCTTCCCTTCCTTATCACAACACCAACACATTCCAGTCCGATCCTCCCTCCCAAACTATCTCAATCAGCCCCTCCTCATCACAATACCAATACATTCCAGTCTGATCCCTACTGCCAAACCACCTCAATCTATCCCTTCCTCTGAACTCCACCCTCAACATTCACACCTCTCTCCCTCTGCACCCTTGTCATCCTCCAATCTTTCCTTATGCCCAGTGAAATGGACATTAAATTTCTATGACTGCACCTATGTCGATACATACTTTACCACTGCCTTCACTCACACTGGATAAAACTTACAGGTCGTAAGATATCAATTATTCCCAAATCTTTCTTGCATAGTCTACTGTACAAGTATAATCTGTTAACTGGTCTAACATCTGTATCTAAATGACTTGTTAATTATGCTATTTAAGAAGTGATATGGGAAAGGTGTACAGGCAAGGTATTGAGTTATATCAAACTACAAAACGACAAAAATCTATACAAATTTATGGCTAAAATTGGTGAATCCATCTCATTTAGACGTCTTAACCATGAAAAAACGATCTTCCCAATTAGCTATACTGCAGTCCGTCCTTCACCCGATGGAACTGACCCATTCTCACAACATTAATACTTAACTGACTACAGTTTCATCAATTTTCTAGTTATGGAGGTGGGAATGAATCTCCTTGGTTGCTAATGTTTTCACTGGACATAACTACCACATCAATACTCTGTGCTTCCTGAAAATTCAGTTATATATCTATCTAGCTTATCTATTGCTCTATTGCCAGACACCCTAATCCCGTAAGGTGTGGCCACATATTTCCTCCACACTGCCCTGTCCTCTGCCATTTCGTTGCCCTCCCTCCAACTCTCATCCCCTCTTTCACATCTCCACCCCTCCAACTCACACCCCCCTCTACCCACACTCCTCCCTCTAACTCACATCATCTCTCCCATACCTACTCATATCTACTCTCCATCCCTCCAACTTACACCCCCTCCCATATCTCCATACCATCCCTCCATCTCATCCTTGATTATAATGTAAGAACGTCTTTGCTCAATTCAACCTTCCATAATTACATGCCTATACTAACAGAGAGAGAGGAGTGACAGGAGACAGACAGGAGACACAAACAGGAGAGACTAGAGACAGACAAGAGACAAAAGAGACGAGAGAGACAGGCAGACAGACAGACACGAGACAAGACAGACAGGAGAGAGACAAGAGGACAGGAGAGAGACAAGAGGACAGGAGATACAGACAGCAGACAGCACTTGACTTGCATGAACAGACTTGTACCACTCTCTCATGACCGCTCTGCTACTTCGAGTTCTCCAGGCAGTCTCCCATCGCTCTTCAACCAGACCATCTGGATGCCCTCTCTCTGGAACCATGCTATCTTGATACTATGTCCACACCCACACAAACCCAAGGCCGCCATAGAAACACCACTGCAATGATTGTAGGAATATAGTGGAAATTATTTATATTCACAGTAGACTTATACAGTAGATAACCCTGCTACTTCTACCTGGCCTATATATTTCCTTATACACTCCATTTCACATACTGTAGTTCAGTGGCAAAACAAGATAATGCTATACACTATCCTTGCCACAGCACTTCTTCATGACTAGCAACATTCTAACTCTTCATCTACCATTACAACTCAAAATTCAAGATGCTGAGATAATTAAAAAAAAGAAAAAAAAAGAAAAAAAAAAAAAAAGGAGCGTAACATCATATTCCAATAAATTTTCTTACAGCTAAGTATTCAAAATGCAAAGTTGTCGTTATACTGTATCTATAGCCCGTTTTTCTGAATCGGTCACTCCCGCAAAAAATACGATGAGGTTGCATTTGACGAGCCATAGTTATAAGTTAAGAATGAGTCTCCTTGGTTACTGTTCCAATTTACAATTACTAAAATCTGATCGGTCATTCCCACAAAAAATATGAAGAGGTTGCATTTGACAAGCTGTTATGAGTTATGAGTCTCCTTGGTTACTACTACAATTTACACCTAAAATCTGAGGCTAGTCATGAAGCAGTGCTGAGTCTCCTTGGTTACTAGACTGCTTTTACTCTAACTTGGCCTAAAATTGCCATCTCTCCATCTTGAATGATGAATTGTAATAACAGACTGATGCTAGAATTTGAGGCTAGTCATGAAGTGCTATGGGATTAATGTACAGCTTTTTTCTACCAATGAGCTATGTGAAATTTACAAAAGAATGAATATCTGGGCAAAGTCTCCTTGGTTACTAGCCAAAATTAGGATCTTAATCTACTACACTTGGTCATCAATTAACTAAAAGGGGGCTAGTGATCTTTACAAAGCCTTGGTCATGAGTAAAGAATGAGTCTCCTTGGTTACTAGTCAAAATTACCATTCCAATCTGATTATGCTTCACCATAAACTGAAAATTATGAAGAGCCTTGGTCATGAGTTAAGGAATGAGTCTCCATGGTTACTATAGCCAAAATTACCCTCCCAATATGACTACACCTGGCCATCAAGTACCTGAAAAAGGGTCAGGGATCTAAATAAAGAGCCTTGGTCAAGAGTCTCCTTGGTTACTAGCCAAAATTACCATCTCAATCTGACTACACTTGGCAGTTAACTGAAAGAAAGGCTTAAGGATCTTTACATAATTCCTGCATGGCATTTTAGCCTTAGTTAAGGAATAAGTCTCCATGGTTACTAGGCCAAATTACCATCTCAATCTGACTATACAGTCAAAGTAACTGAAAAGGAGTTAGGAATCTTTACATAGTCATTGCATGAAATTTTATGAACCTTAGTTATGGAATGAGTCCTTAGTTATTAGTCAAAATTATCCTCAATCTGACTACACTTGGTCATCAAATAACTGAAAAGAGGCTAGGAATCTTGAGTCTCCTTGGTTACTAGTCAAAATTGCTCTCCCAATCTGACTACACCTGGCCATAAAGTAACTGATGAGAGGCTAGGGATCTTCACACACTTGTTGCATGGAATTTTAGCCTAAGCAAATTATTCTCTTTGGTTACTAATCAAAATTACCATCCCAATCCGACTACACTTGGCCATAAAGTAACTGAAAAGGGGTTAGGAATCTTTACGAAGAGCCTTGGTCAAGTCTTCTTGGTTATTAGTCAAAAGTACCTTTCCAATCTCTCTACACTTAGCCATAAGGTAACTGAAAAAGGGCTAGAGATCTTTACGAAGAGCCTTGGTCATGAGTCTCCTTGGTTATTAGTCAAAATTACCCTCCCAATCTGTCTACACTTAGCCATTAACTGAAAGGGAGTTAGGGATTTTACAGAGGGATCTGGTCATGAGTATGGAATGTCTCCTTGGTTACTAGTCAAAATTACTCTCCCAATCTGACTACACTTGGCCATAAAGTAACTGAAGGCTAGGGATGTCACTAAAAACTCAAATTATTTTTAGAAATTATCTGGGGAAGTTGTATACCTAACCCTTCCACAAAAGCCAGGTGGAAGTAGCATGTATAAAATAAAAAAAATAATAATAAAACTGAAAAGGTTTTGGCATTCACCTAATAAGTATCCAATTAAATGTCCCCCCAAAGTGATGGTTGTGGCAGTGTAGTTGTGGAAGCAAACTCTCTAGTTACATAGCATGCTGGAAAGGATGCCCACAAATTACTGAACCTTCAGGTCATTCTTTTCTTCACTATCAGGCTGCCTTCTCCCCAACTCACACCCCTGAAAAAGAAACTCCTTATAAATCATCACACAAAATCCCATAAAATTATGAAATATCCATACACAAACAAAACCAAATATCCACACATGCACAAACACCCCAAAGTCCACACATACACCCCCTCCCCCAAAAAAAAAAAAAAAAAAAATCCACACAATCCAAACTCCACACATACACACCCTAATCTACACACTTCTACACCAGAATCTCCACTTACACCCCACCCTAAAGTCCACATTCAGGTTTATTATGCTGTTTTCTTACTATTACAATTATTTGAGTAAGCTTTAATAACACTCAGGTACATTTACAATACAAATTAAAATCAATCATCACAGAAGCAATTAATCGAGGGATAATGGAAAAAAATCTTACCAAAATTGTAGACCCTTCACCACTGATTGCTGAAGCCTAACTGACCAAAAGCCGGCACATTCCACCTACCCCCCACATTCTTCCCTTCCCTCCCTCCCTCTCCCCACTTGTTTCCTCCCCCCCTCCAGTGCCCTCACCACCTCCCTTTCTTCACAGTCCCTCTTTCCTCCACCTCTCTCTTTCTCTCCTTCCTTCTTGCACCTCTTCCTCCAGTTCCCCTCCCTCCTTACGTCCTCCCTTTTCCTTTGTCTTCCTTCCACCTCTTCCTCCTCCCTGAAAAGCACTCTTCCTCCAGTCCCCCTCCTTCCTTACTACCTCCCTTCCCTCCACCCCCACTAGTTCTCCCTCCCCTCTTTTTCTTTCCTTCCTCTCTCCTTATCTCCATCTGGTCAACGATGCTAACCACTCAGCCTTGGTTACTAGACAAGTCAACCCTCGAGTTCGATCGCATTTGGCCATCAGTTGGATACAGCTCGTCTCCAACCGTTTCGTTACGCCGATCTCACCATTTCGACGATTCGTCTCCACTTGCCCAAGATAGTGGTCTGAATGTTGTACTGATGCTACTAAATTACTTCCGAGCAATGATTCTCTAAAGATGGCGGTACAGTTACCATGTCATACTTTACTAAGCAACAATGAATTTTAAAAGAACTATTAATATTAGTAATAAACGTCAGTTACATATGACAAAAGTATTGAGTTAGTTATAGGAAAAAAAAAATGCTTACCTCGCCTCCGTTGTATGCAGGTCCTCCCCCTCTCGAGTCAAGCTGGTACCGTTCTGTGATTCAGGGATTCAGACGATTCGAAGAGGGTGAAGCTGGCTGTGAAGATTTTGAATGGCTTCATTTGTAGGCCAGTAATATTCCTGATCCTTTGATACAAGCTAGGTTCCGTAAGCTAGAGAAAAAAAGGTCCATTGTAGTTTAAGCGGAGACATAAAACAAAATTCTGTATTCTTGGCCAGAAATTTAATCATGAAAGTCTTTAGAACATTTTTTGCGGGTCTAGGCGTCTACTGAGCATGGTTCGGAGTTAAAAGGTTCGATCTGGAGGGTGGATTCAGCTGTGGGACTTTTCGGGTGGCAGAGAGAGAGAGAGAGAGAGAGAGAGAGAGAGAGAGAGAGAGAGAGAGAATCTTCCCTTGTCTCTCGCTTACCAAAAAAGTTATGCGTGAAAAGTTATCATGACTTATTTCTTAATCTTAGTAGACTGGACAAGGCAAGGAAACTACAGAAACCTCCCATTTTTCTATTTCTTTCTACAAAAGGAAACATGAGTAGCCTAAGAAACACACACACACACACATTTCAGTTTCCCAAATAACTAGGGCAGTTGATCAATGGAATGCACTACCAAATGAAAGTGTGCCAAACTTTTCAAAAATTTAAGGATATACGATAAAAATGGTTTAATAAACGGGACTACGAATTTGACTCATTCCTGTAAAGATACAATTAGGTAAGCACGCACACACTATCTATCTATAGCCCGACGCCCTAATCCCGCAAAGGGTGGCCGCAGACAAAACGCCTCCAAGTCGCTGTCACCCACCATTTGACTACCTTCCCCCCAACTCACCCCCCCTCCCTCATATACCTCTCAACTCCATCCCTCCACCTCATCCTCGGTCTACCTCTCCCTCTCCCTCCCTCCACCTCACCTACATACACCCTCTAAGTCAGTCTTTCATTCTCCATTCTCTTAACATGTCCAAACTACCTCAGTGTATTTCTCCTAATCTTCTCAACCACATCCACATCCACATCCACTCCACAGCGTTCCTTCACTTCTTCATTCGTCAACCTGTCCCTCCACGTCACTCCACATGCTCCTCTCAAGTAACTCATTTCCACTGCTCTCACTCTTGACTTGTTCCCCTCTTGCAAGGTCCACGCCTCGCTTCCATAAGTCAGGGTAGGGATCACAATACTATCATGCAATGACTTCTTAACTTCCATACTCACCTCCCTATTTCTCATCACTGCTTTCAGTGTACCAGCAACCTTCCTTCCCTGCTGTACCCTTTCACGCACTTCATCCCCCAAAGTTCCATCCTTACTCATCACACTACCCAAGTACTTGAATGCACTCACATTCTCCATATCCTCACCATCCAACCTCACCGCACACTCTGTGACTTCATTCCTCTCAAACACCATAACTTTACTTTTGTTTACGCACACACACACACACACACACACACACACACACACACACACAAATTTACAGACCTATGATAAAAATGGTTCAAAACACGAGACAGTACGAGTTTGACTCATTCCTTGTATGGAGGCTGTAACCTACCAATTTTCGAAGCTTCCCTTGTCTTGTGTCTATAACCGAAAATGTAAGTTATGAGGTGAAATTTATGTAGCCTAAGTCTGTGAAGTTGGAGCCTGTATCATAACTTCTAGTGTCTTCGATACAAAGGACACATTCATTATTCATACAACAAAAATCTAGTGAATAAATGGGAAGAAGCTGACTCATACCCTATTTCTTCTCATCGTCATCTTCCATTAACCCTTTCGATACAGTGGCGTCTTTCATTCTTTCTACCTCCAGACGATTTTATGCATCTTATGGCAACATTTTAGGGATGAGGTTGATGAAAGCTATATCTGATCTCTCTAGTTCGAAAAGAAATGCAGTCAAAATGTCGGGTGGTAGCAAAAATATACTGGGGAAAAAAACATGTCATCGTAGCGAGAGGTCTTTCAAGCACTTCCTCCTCTAAACTTCCATCCTTACTGACCAAGCACTTGGATGCACTCACTCTATCCCCACCGTCCAGTCTTACTGTATATGCAGCCACGTAACTTCCTTCACACAAAATCATAACTTTACTCTTATCCACGTTTATTTTCAGATTCCGTTTCTTATATACCCTCCCAAACTCATTCGCTAAGTCTTGCAGTTCGCATTCATCCACACTTAATACAGTATCATCAGCAAACACAAGTAGGCTACAGGAAGTTTCCACACCCTACCCACTCGCATTAGACACTGCAACATCCACTACCTTACCTATTATCTCTCATAACTCCATCCTTATGTAAAATGAACAACCACAGAGACACACAAACTTTTGTCAATGTGCAGATTAATTCCCATACTTTACTGGCAGCTGTTGCTCAACATCCTTTCCACAGAATTTCTTCATGATTAGCACCATTGTTCAGTAATGTTTCAACTCCGCATTTACAAAGATCTTAATTTAATGACTAGCTAAACTGAACAAAGCATAGATGACTTGCTGTTAGTCAAAATACCTGCATTCCCCACTCCGGCAGACTAGACGTTCCCACAAAATATGAGCAGCCCTGTGTTACGGTTCAGCCAACTATGCATTGCTGCTGCTGTTGTCCTGACCATCAGAGGTTGTGTTGCACCAAAACACTTCTCTGAATATATCGTCAATTTCAGCATTTTTGTCAATACGGTATTTCTTCCCTGACAAAGCAAAAACAATGTTAGTTATTTTGTTAACTGTTTGCTCATTATCACTGATTTTATTCACGAACAGCTTGCTGAATGAGGTGTTGCTAATTAGAGGATAGTCGGTGTTGTAAGGATAATATTGGAGTTGTCTCATCCCTCCATTTTCAATAAATTCCATTACTGTATTTCTTTTCCATACTATGCACTGTGATTCTTGGGAATAATTAAGATGAGCCTGGACCACAACAACAGGTATTACTATTCGTAAAACTTTAAGGAACTAGCAGTCCAAAAGATAATGTCATAAAAGGACTTACTGATAAAGCCAGTGCTTTCTTTTTTTTTTTTTTAATCAATACACGTGTTTTGGATGGTTTGTTACATTTTTGTCTGTTTTCTTGCAATATGTTATTTGTGCATATTTATTATTGCCATGTCATAGTACTGTAATGTACTAGAGACTGCCTCAGGAAAAAATGTACACCCTATAGTCCTTGTTATGGAAGATTTTAATATGCAGATCAATTCTGGAATGGTCTTCCTCGCTTTCTATGGTATAATGCAATGTGTGCAGGAATATCAAAATTAATGTACTGTACCTTGATTCTCTCTCGCGCTCTTTGAGGGAACAACATTGGAGTCTTCCAGCCTTTCTTCTTCTCTACATTCAGGGAAGAGAAACTACAGCTCTGAATGGCACCATGAAACGGAAAATTACTGCACTGAATATCCCTTCGTAAATGTCAACAATTAATGAGCATCTTGAGTTTGTTTTCCCTCAATTACATCAAAGATTAACAAGCATCAAGTTGCTTCCCTTCATTTGTGTCAAAGATTCGAGCATCTTGGGTTGTGTCATTTACGAGCATTCTGAGGTGCACTTCATTTATTATTATTATTTTTTTTTGTTAATATGGTTTACGGTTTTTAATATTTTTTTCCTGTGGCCGACTGAACATTCATTTTTTTTTTTTCCGCTGCTGATTTATACTAGACTAGTCAGTCAGTCTGTTTTGAACTGACAGATCCATAACTTCTTTTAGTCTGGTTGATGACCAAGAAGAACAATAGTGCCAAAATCCAGCACAGAGCCGTATCATCGGCTATAAGTTGTGTACACTGGGTGGGTTGGGAGCACAAACATGGACGACGTCGTGAAAGAAATGGGTCAGTGGAAGAAGTACATCATGTCAGAAGAGTTGGCGTTGACGGAGTCGGCGTTGATAGGGTAGATGTTGATATAATTGGCGTTGATAGGGTAGATGCTGATAGAACTGGCGTTGATAGAGTCGGCGTTGGCAGTCGACACTGATGGTCAGCATTGGCAGAGCTGATGTTATCTGAATTGATGAGAGGCTAGTCACCACTGGAGGAGTCGATGTCGATAGTCTGCTGTGACAGAGTCGGTGTTCATAGAACTGACATTGATAGAGCCAGCATTGGCACAGCTGTTGTTTGCAGAGTCCAAGTATGTGTTAGACCCAACTCAGAGGGCAGTGGCACTCCCAAGCCCCACCACCCCCTCCCTTTTAGTCGCCTCTTACGACACGCAGGGAATACGAGAGTAGTATTCTACATCCCCTGTACCAAGGGGATCCCCCTACCCCAGGGGGATGGTTGATGACCGAGTGCATTCAGACTTGAGAGACAGAATCTGACCAGTAACCCCGGTAGCTCACTTCTGCCTCATCACAAAGGCTTATTGAATTTAATGCACCCATAAAGTACTGTAGTATTCAATTTATAAAAGTTGCCTGATTCTGTCAGATAAAAACAAACTGACCGCAGTTTTCTGTGTCTTTATGTCTGTATTTATTACTGACCTCTGATGTCAAGCATACAGGGAAATGAATACAGCTCTTCCTGATATGAATTCTTGTCCATTTGGTATGAAACTGGGTATATTATATTGCTTTGAAGTGCCTTAGAAGGGGTGGTTTTAAGGCTTCAGTTTAAGTGGCATATGGGTACTACCTCAAAACCAGACTTAATACCATGGCTATGTATTTTTCACATTGCATATACACCCTATGAATGTTTCACAAAAAGGCAGTGGGTAAATACAATTCAGACAAGGTTTACCTGGTAAATGAAAACAATAGGGCCACACTGCCTTAATGCCCTATGAAGGATATAGAAAGAGGTAGTCGGTGAATACATAGCACAGAAGGCTTAAATGAAAGCATCAGGTAAGAGTACCTGTATATGTAAAAAAAAAAAACACACACACAGAGGGGATTATGGTTAAAACAATGTTTCTGTAAAAGGGGATACTGTATGTGGATAGAGGGCTCAGTAAAATGAAAGAAGATAAATGAAGACCTTGGAAAAAAAAGAATAAGTACCAAGTTCTCAGAAAACTGTGAACTACTGTATCTTTTAAAGAAGTGGGAAGTGTAAGAATGAATATGGGAAAAGGTTGCAAAATGTAAGGTATGAGAAGATAAGAAAGCTAAGAAATGGACTTTTTGTGGAAAAATACAGTACTGTGTGCTAAATGGCCTGAATGAATAAAATTGCAATTGTGCAAGCAAATAAAGCTGTGATTATGTGTTTGTATAAAAGCAATGGTGACAGCAGCAAGTGCAAAAATCATCATGGAACACACTAATATGTTTACACCATCCATCCATTCATCATTTAATCCAGTACTGCCCCATCAAAAGTGTATGGGCACGAGGCTTGGCTACTCAATCCAAATACTTAAGGTGCGACTGCCTGGTTGCATTCCCCTATGCAGCAGTATGTGAGGAATAAATTCCAACCACTCCTCACAATTAAACCCTTATGAGACATATCTGGCTGAAGCACCTTAACACATTAGACCTCCAGGCATCTAAAAACTTTATGATGGCAATGGGGCTGATGCACAGAAAGTACTCAAGTGCAACTGAAGTATAAATATATACAAATAGATGTACTGTATATACAAAAGAACAGCAACAGGAAAGAAGAGACAGGTGTTATGAATCTTTGGAATGTGCTGAACAAAATGGTTTCCACAGCAGTAAGAGGGTGAGTGGAACATGCATTCAGTACGGCAGATATTGGAGACTGTGTTAGAGGCATTTAAAGACATTCAAGGAATTATGGATCTGGAAAAGTATATTACGTAGCAAAGATGGTTTTACATCTGAATGGTGTGGTAAGAAATGGCCTGGCAAGATATCTCCATGTTGTTCAATGTATATTTGAATGAAGTTATGAGACAGGTAAAGCATGTTTGCAGAGATGGGAGTGAAGCTGATGTTGAATGGTGGGTCAAACACCTGTTTATCATACCTCAAGTACACAAACAATATCCTGTGGCATGTTAAAAGTGAATGGAATCTCTGGAGGCTGGTTCAGTTTGTTAATACTGTAACTGTAAGCAGGTGCAAAAAAAGCAAATACAGTTTAAAAAAGAATGCTGGAAGAGATGTGTGATGTGTTGGTGAATGGGAAGGAAATGGAAGTGGAGGAAGAATTTGAATACAATATCTAGATATGGTGGTAGGAAAGAAAGGTACAAGTAAATGTGTAAATCAAGTAGTAAGTAAACACCCCAGGGAAGTGAAATGGTTGGTACTACATTCAGTACAGAACAGAGATCAAAATACAAAAGTTACAAGACTCTGGAGTACAGTATATGATGTGACAGTTCCCACATTAATGTATGGATGAGACTCTGAAATGCCAAGCATATTCAGAATCAGAACCAAAAGCAATAGAAATTATGCTGCTACAATATGTATGTTGGTTGTATTGGATGAATGGTTTAAAAAAATTAGCAATTCAGGACATGTGAAATAATGATTTCTTCTGATCGAAAGGCAGCACACAGTCAGCATAGATGGTCTGGTTACAGAGACAGAAATTACGTAAGGTGGTAAAAAGGGTATATATGAGAGAGTTTGAGAAAAGGATAGAGTATGAACGGTGAGGATGGTTAGAAAGTAATGACTGATGAGGTACATATGGAGATATACACGAGTATTAGGGGAGAAAAGTTTCCCTACCATTCCACTGGGTCTACTTCACACCTAAAGCATGTCTCACTTTCCTCCCTGATATATCATATCAAAGAGAAATATCTATGAGCAGAGAAACAGTATCTCCCTCAGCTATAAAAATATTAACTAGCAGGGGACAAGACAAGAAGTGAATTATCAGCTGTACTTTTTTCCATGACCAAACACGATATGGGTTGCAAATCTCTTTAAAAAAACAAACAGGGCAACCAAGTAGTATGAAAAGTACCTTGAAATGGTTTGGCCATGTGGAGAGAATGGAGAATGAGGGAATGACTTGGAAAGTTTATGTGAGTGAGGTGAAAAGGGGAGACTAAGGATGAGTCGGAGAGGTATACGAGTGATGGTGGAATGAGTTGGAGGGAAGGAAGGGTCCCTCAGACCGATGTAGGCAGAGTGCAAAGTTTTCCAGCTCCTGGACTCTAAGACTTCATTATATGTACCTTGCTCTCTGTTCCAGTTGCTATAGATTCTCTAAGATGGTGGGAAAGGAAATATCAAGGGAAAAGGCTCAGATTATTGTACAGACTGATTAAAATGTAGATACAACTAAGACAGCTTGAGACACAGGTAGATCATGATCCACCAGCAAGCATGTTTTTACTGCTACAGATGATGTATTAACAATCAGGTTTGGAAGGCTGACAAAACCCATGTGAATAACAGACAACTACGTCATGTTACTCACATGGTGAGAGATGGCAAAACAGGCAACTTTGACTGCTGCTTAGCTTCAGAAAGCACATCATGAGTCCCTACAAGATATCTATCTATCTATCTATTGCCAGACGCCTTAATCCCGTACAGGGTGGCCACAAACAAATCACCTCCACGTCACCCTGTCCCCTGTCATTTCATTGCCCTGCTCCCAACTCACACTCCTGCACATCCCATCAAGAAAACCTGATAAAACTGCTCACAAAGGATGACTTGCTCTGCACTCCCTGGTGCAGCTAGGTTGCTGTGGGGATGCTCCACTTTCTGTCCTGGCAGGAACTCTAAGGCAAAGTTCTTTTTTGATGTGGAGTTTGACCCACGAGACCTACAGTATGCACTGGTTCATCATGGACAGTAAATCAGTGATTGCCTGGCACACCCACTATGAAAGGTCAAAGTTCTCTGCCCTTCTTCAGTGTGTCAGAGGTGACATATGAGTATACTGCAACCTCTCTGGTTGTCTCTTGTATCCCAGGGATGAATAGGTTGTTGGAAATGTGCCCTTCTCACACATGAACACAAACCTCTGGTATGATAAATGCACCAAGCAATCCATTAAATTTAAATTACGGACACGTATCACCATTACCAAATCATCTCAGAATCACACGCTTTTTCTGTACAGTGTTGGTCAGCATTCCCTGAGAACATCTAGATGTCTTGGTGCTGGTCTGGCAAACATGCTCTGCAGTCTTTGATCTCTGGCAAAAGATGTCCTTGAACAAATGTTAAACATGTCAGTCGCAGGCTCCAAGGCTTAATATAATCAGTGTTACCCCAACTTCATGGTGCAGGTATTTAGTGCAAGATGTGTGCCTGCTCAGTAGTGATTCTAGGAATTTTTTTTTCTGGAGGTAGTGGTGGTGAGGCAATGGCCCAAATACATCCCTAACATTCTTTTTGTGAACCTCCAGGAACTGGTAAAATCACTAGCAATTTCCATCCTTGCTAAGTTGTTTTGGTTGTCTGTTGCTTAATCAATCCAAGTGCTTGCCTTCAGAATTTGATACTAAGTGCTAGCTGCTTGACCTTGAGTGTTAGCTAATTACCTTTGACTAACAGTTCCTTACTTGAGTACTGCCATTTTGACCTTATGATTTCATGAGTTAATGCTTAAATAATATCCATATTCTGAATCTCCAATCCTAGCAATATTTTGCCTACGCTATTTTTTATCCACTCACTCGATGTAGTGCTGCTTTGGGTGTCTGCCTTTTCCTCTCTTCTTTCCTTCCTCTTCTGCCTTCCTTTCCTTCATTCTTTCCTTTTTCTTCTGCCTACAGGTGACTTTACACTCCCTCTTCTGTCTTTCTTTCCTTCACTCTTCCTGTTCCTTCTGCCTATGGGTGACTCTACACTAATGACAAGTCAAATGGTCCCCTGTACACCAGGAAATCATTTATTATGCTGGGTGGTAACCATATAACTAAACCATCGCACCTAGTGGTTTAGTGGGTAATTAAGGCGCTCCAATCGGGTTGGACCCTTGTAGGTTTATATCCAAGGGGTAGTTGGGGTTCATTGCTTACATAATGCCACTCAAGGATGACTGAGGCTGGTCACTCTCATCTTAAATGTCAGGATCAACTTGCCTAGCCCCGGGCACCTATGGTCCTCTTGGGGTGGCATGGGATTGAATGATGGATGGATGGGTAGTAAATAACATCAAGGTGATTTTTTTTTTTTTTTTAAGTGTCTGACTCTAGGCAAAGGCTTCAGGGCCTATTCCTAAGTCCCAGTAGTCCTCTTGGGGCCCAGTAGTCCTCCTACACCTCCACATGTCACCACTTTGGTTCTAACACCCAACATCCATACTGAATACATGCTAGGGCTGTCTCATACAGGACTGGTGTACTGGTTGCAGCAATGCATCATAAAAACTTCAATGAAGGAGAATCAAGAAGCACAAACCTGCTGCTGGAACTGCTACACCCTCACCAAGGCACATCCAATATTTTGCTTGAAATATGAATGGCATTTATAAAAGTGCAGTCACTGAGTTCGCAAATTACAGTTCACAGATTAGTATTAATACCAGTATCATATTCATTTACAGACTATTATTTTTGTCTATAGTTAGGACTTCACTTTCTTCACATCATTATAAGGCATCATTTCTCAAAGAATGCTATTTCTCTTAAACCTTGGTAACAGATCGAGATTTTGAGGTCCTACCTTTCTTGTTCTATAGTTTGTTTCTTTTAGTGTGTATCACTGATCTTAATGCCCCTCCTCACTTTGTATTCCACAGTTTCATTATGACTGTTTCTAATCTCTGTAATATATACCTTCACTGTACATCCATATATTCACTGTGCTCAAAAGTTCTTTCCTCATGTTACGCTATCTTCCATGCTTGGGTATTTTCTTATCTTCACTGCTTCCATGCTTTCACTGCACTTCCCTTGCATAAGCTCACTTCCCTGCCTTTACTCTAATGTCTTACCACTGCACTACTCTGCCTCTATTTTGTTCCTATTAAAGCACGAAACCTGAGCTTTCCTGCTTTCACTATTCTTCAAAAATACAAGGTAATAATCAACAATACCTTGAGAACTATGCATGAAATATTACCTAAGGGAAAGGAAGAGATCAAAATGGAAGAAAAGGTAGAAAGAGAGTCATTTACAGGTTTCACATCTTGATGGGATTCTGTACAAACATCCAAATGTGCACTCTCCCTCTCTCTCTTTCTCATGACGAAATTGCAATACATATATAATAATTTTCTCCCAAAATTCTTTATGGGAGAACAACTTGCCTCCCACTACCTATGACACTCTGCCTCCTCAAAGGAAAACCCCAAGCATTTTGACTCTCCTACAGAGGTGTTGAGCACCAACTAGTAGTTTTCCTACAACAAAACCATTTTTTTTTCTTTTTTTTAAATAACAGAGCTGCTAACACACCTCAAGAACAAGTAGCTACCTAACTGAATGCAGCATCTTTTCCTCACTGCCTCCTGGCTTCCCCTTACTGTTCAAATGAGTACAGTAGACAGATTATTGGGTTAATGACTCCCTACTCCAGGGTCTGATACTTTTTAGGTATACTGTACCAAGACGATTCTGGATTAAATTTAATTAAAGTACACTGTGAAGACAGCAGAATATAGCAACTCCTCAGTTGTGGAGAGTAATTAATATCAATACAATGTTTAGACTCAAAGGTATTATTTAACATGCTTTCTCAAGTTCAAATATGTACCATACTGTCCCTTCTGGTGGTTCAGCTATCTCCCTAGGGAAGACATACAATTTAGGCATGGCCAATATTGCTGTATCCAATTACATGGGTGAATAAAATTACAGAAGTTGAGCACCTTTGAATGTAGTACTGAACCTAGGCTAAATACATTATTTAAGCAAGCTGCAATATGATATTTAATGATGCTCATGTACAACGCTCTGTAAACTAAGGAATGGTTATTTTGAACAGGTTAATGTTACATACATGGACTGAAGTATGTCTATCTAGAGCCAGATGCCACAATCCTGTAAAGGGTGGCCATTACTCTATGAGTTATTTGTTTTACGGAAAGGGACATTAACCCTCCGCCAACCCCCACGATGACGTGATGGGAATACGTGTGGGTTGGTTATGTGGTTACCACCCAGCATTGTAAATGGTTTCCTGGCTTACAGGAAACCATTAGTCTTGTCACTCAATGTAAATCCACCTGAAAAGGAAAGACGGAGAATAAAAAAATGACCGGAAAGATGGGGGAAATAGGATGAGAGAAGGACAGACACAGAAAAAGACTGGTAAAGATGAAGGAAAAAGTAGGCAGCACTACATCGAGTGAGTGGATGATGGTCACCACCACCTACCACAGAAGTATGAAGTACAGCAAATGCACCTATTGGTGGAAAACAAGTTTTGAATAGTGTTGATAAATTTGCTGCAATACGGTATTTAGCATGGCTTGAGCACTGAACACTATCACAGAAGATAAATTTCATTGGAAAAGTTTGCAACATTATTGTACTAACAAATAATCACTACTGTCTACTGATAGATGTTTACATTAGCATATGTACTAACACTGTTTTATAAAAATCTAATTTAACACTTACATAAATTAGAAAAATACCATATTTGTTTTTTCTAAATAAATAGTTTTACTATACAAACAATTAATTTATTTAGCATGACATAAATCTATAATATATTTTAAGTACACAATATATAACACTTAGAAATTACATCTATTTGTGAAAATGAGTAACTATAAATACAAAACTTTATAAAATAACTAACATGTCAGATCTCCAAGACATTAAGTTCTCAGTAATAAAAACATGCAAACTGCCATGCACCCTTTCGTTAATTGTACATTTAATTACTAAGTCTAATACAGTATTATAAAACAGACAGTACAGTGAGTCCTTGATAAACGAAAACCCAAAGTACAAATTTTCAATAGGACAAATTCCACGTATGAAGGTATCTGTCTCAATGATATGAAAAGCGATATGAAAGGACATATGAAAAATTCAAAATGGGTGCTCAATTGCTGCGAGGAAACGAACTAACCCCTCTCTGGTAAACAGTTTTTTGCGCGCTTCTCAGTTGAGTCCACGGTTTCAGGACAATTCACCATCATGTCAGTTTGCCATCACAACAATAACATGACTATTTGCCATCAGGATGATTCCCCGTCATTTATTTACAAATAAATTTATTTAGCAAGTTAGTTTTCTAGTTACAAGAGTTATAAAGGTGATGGTGGTTTATTCTTTTTATAATAAATGTAATATATGGAATCAAGTAGTTGGTATTAACAGAAAAAAATATAAATACTGTATACTGAAACGTGAATCAGGTAACGTACGATGTTTCACTTCATCGTTTAACATAAGGCTACATATGACACATTGGCATTTATATAAATGCCTAATAACCTCATGTGAACAATTGACACACTCTAAAATTATACGAATAATCTTCATAGTACGTCTATATTCTCAGCTAATCAATCAATCTCAACCTACTGCATCCAAAACTTACAATAAAAACTACTGAAAACAGCTATGGGAGATGCCAGATTATAATTCAAAGTCGACTACAGCGAGGCAGAAGCAAGTTAATCATTAACTACAAGTGCAAATTATAAATAATATCCAAAGCTTATGCTGTTGAATGAACATAATCCTTGATGGTTCCCCCCAAAATTAATTATTATAGTAGTAATCAATTTATATTAAGTATATTTATAGAATGACAGGGTATCGTCTTGGATGCGAATTGTCCTGACAGGGAATCGTTCATGTTTTGATGGCAAATTGACTTCATGGCGAATTGTCCCAGGACCGAGTCCACGTCGCTCCTCGCAGCTTCGCTGTACGTGAGGATATTTTCGCAGCTCTACACCTTTTTGTACTGTTTAGACATGCCTCCCAAGCGCCCTGCATAATCTCCAGCATCAGGGAGCCCGCTGTAAAGAAGCAACAGCACCGTACTCTAACTCTGGAGAGGATATTGGAACTTACAAGATGCCACGAGGAGGGGCAGGGAGTCTTGGAGATTGGACTTGCTTTAGGCCTTGCAGCTTCCACCGTTGGGAGTGTGACCAAGAAAAAGGAGATGTACAAGAAAATGGCCACCACGTTCTTTACATCTACAGGTATTATTTACTTCAAAATAGGGGGGGTAAAGTTTAGGTGGGGGTCCGAGGGGATCCTGGGACGCATCCCCCATTTCTATGTATATTTCAATGGCGAAAATTATTCCGATATATGAAATTTCAAATTACGAACATTTTTTTGGGTCCTATTCCTTTTGTTTATCGAGGACCCACTGTACGATGTACAATACAAAAAAATCTTAAGAAACTTACTCCTGAATGCTAAAGCTGCAAGTGTACAGCATTTAGCACTGCTATCTACAGATATGTGAGGTGCACCATCATGTCAAGTTTTTCCACTGTTCAACCACCGAAAGTAATAAAATACAGTATTAACAAAAACTTTACCAGCACAAAGCATTACTCGGTACCTATCATTAAGAAAACTACAGATCATCTATCCTCTCCTTTCCTTGATCCACGCCAGTGTAGAACTTGGATATTCTAACTTTGGCTCTGACTGCCTTAGAAGGTCTACAGATAATTCTATTTGGTTGAAAAGATCTTTATATGCAACTACAATGACAGTTAGGTAGTTAAATTTTTGTAAGCATATTCTGTATTAAAAAAAAAAAAAAAGAAAAAAAAAAAAAAAAATCAAGAACTTACATTCATGCATACCATACTTTAAGAATTACTGGACATAGAGCACCATCCTAATGTTACTGTCCATCAATATATAACTTGGAACAGTACTAGATGTAGGAACAGGAAAGCACAAATGTAGCAGATATATCAACAGACTGCCCAGAGAAATGGCCCATACATTCTTTCACTAATCTTTCAGATATAGGTTCAATACACAAAATTATTAATGCCACTCAGATCCAAATCCATATGCAGAATCTGAGTCTGAGTCATTAGCTGTGGGAGTGGTGGGCATGCAGGGACTTTGGGCTGGAGTATCATCTTGTGGAGCAAGGGCAGGAAGGGCTGACAGAGGGCGGGCTGGGGCAAAGTCACGCTCCTTCTTGGTTCTCCTCTTTTTGATGGGGCCAAACTTTGGGGGCGGCATGGATTTTGATTCTTTGTCCTGAAATGCAAGAGTAAACTAATGATGTTTATCACTGACCATACAGGTTTGTTAAATCATTTTTGCAAATATAAAAAATACCTTTTCATGAGGGGGGAAGAGGGAGGGGGAGGCAGAGGATGAGATGGAGGGATGAGGTGGAGAGGTATATGAGAGAGAGGGGTGTGAGTTGGGAGCAGGGCAGTGAAATGGCGGGGGACAGGACGACGTGGAGGCGATTTGTTTGTGGCCACCCCAAACGGGATTGAGGCGTCTGGCAATAGATAGATAGATAGACCTTTTTATGAACAGTATGAAGATGTAGGGATATGCAGTGTTGAAACCAGAGGAAAATGGCTAAGACAGTGAAAGTACATGTAGCCTCATCCCTACTTTTTTATTTTGCATACATTTACAGTATGTACAGCATGGTAGAGTATTAGTTACACCACAATTATGGCATTTTCATTTTGAGGTGTACTTACATTTAACTACCTGTTACAAACTAACGGCAAAATGTTGATATCTTTACACTGCCCACTTCAATGGGTGCAAGATGTTATCAGTCTGGACACCTGACTCCGAAGCAGGTCAAAGACATTCAGCAGCTCATCCTTAATCTTGTCTGTCTGATGCAAAATGGTGCACAGTAACTGGCAGGATGGCTCCTGTGGTTGGGACGCAGACTCCCTCTGCCTGCTTTGCAGAATGTTGCGCCTATGCTGTCAGCTCTGCTGCTTACTCCTCTTCAACTTGGGCAATGATAACTTACAACAGTAATTTTGTGGTCTCCTCTAGCAGCTCAAGCATTCTCTCCCATACAATTTCAGTGAATCCTTCCCCTGGGATGCAGCAGGCTGTTTCAGCTGCAGCAGACTGGGCATCAAAGACTGGCTGTGGTGACAATGATGGATACACATGCAGCAGCACCTTCCTCCAACCATATCACCTCTGGTGAGGCTTTTTCCCAGGCATTCTTCTTGCAGCTCAGTTTTATCAGTTCTGGTATGACTTTTCCCAGGCATTCTTCCTCCAACTGAGTTTTATCTGTTCTGGTATGGCTTTCTCCCAGGCCTTCATGATGTGCTACTCACATTTCTTCCCAGGCCTTTGTCTTCCAGCTGAGTTTTATCACATCTGGTAAGATTTTTTCCCATGCCTTCATGATGTGGTAAACTGCATTTCTAAAGTGCAATTCTTCCAAAATTTACTTAAAGACTAAGCAGGTGTTTTCCACTGATATTACACTTCCACAGTCTAAAAGTTCACCTTTAACACCCCTTCCTGGCATTCCTCTAAGTCTCTCCCTCTTTGTGTTGCCTACTGCATCTGCTTGCAGGTAAGTTGCAGATATCACCTCTTAATGCACAAAATGACCTGGATAAGGGACTGGATCTTGGAGGTGGGGTTTGGTTGCAGGAACACCACTCCTACAACATAGTGCAGGCTAATGAGGTAGGGGGGATGGTATGGGTCATTATCCATCAACAGAAGGATCTTGAACAGTAACTTCATGTTAATCAGGATCTTTCCTGTCAGCACCAGCATTGTCAATGCACTCTTTCACTAGAGTTACTGTAAACCTCTCTTTCACACTGTGGCTAGTGGATACCCACACACTCAAAACTCACTCCCAGCAGTTATCTGGGAGCCCACCCTTTCACATTGTTGCCAGTGGACACCCACAAACTCAAAACTTACTCCTGGTAGTGACCTGATCTGGGTATAATAATGAATAATGAGTGATCTCACCTTACACTCACCTACAGCATTTACTATTAAGACTAGGCTTAGGCATTCCTTACTTGCCTTAAACCCTGCAGCAGTCCTTTCCACCAGAATCAGCAATGAAGATGATGGGAGCTATTTCCAAAATAATCCCATTTTGTCCATGTTAAATGCCAGGTACAGCTAACAAACCCCTTCATCTATAATCCAATGAAGCTTGGGAGGAAAGGACTCTGCTGTTGCCATGTCTGTACTACCAGTTTCACCTCTATGCCTGCAATATTGGAACTTGTGACATTGCACAAACTTCTGGTACCACCCCTTAATTGCACCAAATGCAAAAGGAAGATTTTCAACTTGCATCACATGCATCACTATGACACTTATTTCCTGGGCTTCTGTCTTAAGGGTATTGCTATCTAGTGGTACTGTATATTCAACTCTTTCTGCCCATAGACATAAAGTATCTTATCAAAATCTTGTCAGTCTTAACTGACACAGGATTATCCACCATCATCTGCATCACTATGACATATATCATTGGCCTTTGCCTTAAGGGTATTGCTACCAAGTGGTATATTTAACAATTTCTGCCCACAGACATACAGTATCTTATCAAAATCTTGTTGCACAGACATATAGTATCTTGTCAAAATCTTGTCAGCCTTAACTGACAAATGATTATCCACCATCATTTGCATCATTATGACATATTTCCTTGGTCTCTGTCTTAAGGGTATTGCTATCAGGTGGTATATTTAACTATTTCTGCCCAAAGACACACAGAACTTTATCAAAATCTTGTCAGTTTTAACTGACACAGGATTAACCACCATCAACTGCATTTCACTGACATCTGAGGTTCCTAACTTTAATGTATTTCTCAATTCTTTTGCATTGCTCTAACTATGGAATCACCCACGTCACAAGTCTCTGCTACATCATGCACTCTTTCAAGATTGTCTGAGCAATGCTGCATTTCCTTTTTTGGCTCCTAAGGATGGGGGCTTGTGCTTTTGACTGCCAGGTGAAGCCATACTGGATAACAAGTTTACAGAGGGCAGTATGGGATTACACTGCATCAACAATGTTAACAGGTGGTGTGCATCACTTTCTAGGTCTACTGTTGCAATGGGTGTCACTGTACATGCTCCCCCATGTCAAGGAAGAAAGACACATGGAGGATTCTGGGAGTATCATGGCATCTGTGATGTTCTACAGCCCAGGGAAACATGGGACTTGGTTCAATCCAATATGGACCATGCAAATGATATACCTGTACTTTTTCCACATAATAGATGTTCTTGGGAACAATTATTTTTCCAGCTATATAAGGACAATCCATGCAAGCAGGGTGTCTACTGTTATCCCAGTACTGCTGTCTGAGAGATGGGTGGGTACACTTTGTCTGACATCATCCATCCATCCATCATCCAATCCCATGTTGCCCCATGAGGAGTGTAGAAGCCTGGGGTTAGGCAAGTTGGTCATGGCATTTAAGATGTGAGTGACCAGCCTCACTCATCCCTGAGTGGCATTATGTGAGCAATAAACCCCAGCCACCCCTTGGATATAAATCTTCACCAGCTCAATACGACTGGAGCACCGTTATTATCCACTAAACCACCAGGCGCCAAAATTTGGTTATATGGTTACCACCCAGTGTAGTAAATGGTTTCCTGGTGTACAGGAAACCATTTGGCTTGTCACTCAGTGTAGAGTCACCCACAGGCAGAAGGAAGAGGAAAGAATGAAGGAAAGAAAGACACAAGAGGGAGTGTAAAGTCACCCGTGGGCAAAAGAAAGAGGAAAGAACGAAGGAAAAAAAGACAGAAGAGGATGGATGGAAAGAAGGATGGAGGAGAGGAAAGGGCAGACACCTGAGAGCAGCACTACATCAAGTGAGTGGATGGTGAATGCCCCCACATCATATACAGGTTTTTTGTTAGCACTTGCATATCATAGTTAATAGCTACTGATTCAAAATCTGATGGAGGCCATCATCACCAAGGGAAAAATAACATACTGGTATGTCTTATCTACAGAACATTACTGGTACTGTACTTCATTTACCTGGGAACAGATGCTGCAGTTTTTTTAACATTTAGTTGAGTATGCTAAAATAGCTAATTACGGGGAAAATAATTTATACAGTAGGCTCCTACCATTCTCCTCGTTCAGTGATTAAAAAAATGAACACACAGTCCTAGCTAAAGAATAAAATAATTTTTTGGCCAGACAATTAAAAATGCTTTCATATCTAAATATGAAATCACAGAATGTACACTCTAATACTCAACATTCTTTTTCAACTCCTTTACACCTGGTAAGCCAATCTCTTCCTCCTTTTGAGTAATCCTTAAGAATCACATAACCTTCATCACAATTTATGTTCTATGGTTTCACAATAATCAGACTGCCTTACCGCATCTGGGAGTGAATCAGTAGATCCCCAGGCTCGAGACAACTTGGCCTCAACATCTCTGGAGAGGAGACTGTTAAAGGCCTCTGTTGTCTTCCGCACCTTGACATTCAGTGACCCGATGCGCAGGAATCCCGCCGCCTCTTTTACTGTGGGTAGGTCGGAACAACTGATATAATCACTTGTACAAATGATATAGTCACTGAGTTCTGAAGATGAGTTTTCATGAACAAGCTTCTCCTGATAAATGGCCCACAGACTTCATATTATATCTCTTGACTTATGTCTGAGTCTGGGATCGAATATGTAAGTTGTAAATTAATCTCAAATAGTTACTACACATCATAATGGTTGTTTCTGGATGATTTTTGTCAAAGACCGTCATTACTGTATCATACCGCCGATCAACATTACCTACAAAATATATGTAAACCATAAAGATGCTGTTTTTATAACTTCTTCTGGCACACACCAAGCATCCTTATGTATAACAGTAGTCAAAGTTTGTGTGACATATAACTCGTTGAAGTGCAGCACATAAAAATACAGGTATTTACAATGGGAACGACATACTACAATAAACTACTTCGTGTAATTAAAAAAAAAAAAAGTACTGAAACAATAACACAATCATGCCAAAGGATATCAAGTAAATAAAAAAACTCACAAAACAATAACATAATCATGCCAAAGGATATCAAGTACACACAATGTCCTATGATTTTCCTTAATATTACTATCCACTTACAAAAATTAAGTAATGGACTCTGTGATGTAAGTAGTTTCTACCAGCTTCTGCCAGTCAGTACAAGTTGATGACTGTAAACCTTACACAGTACTGTATTCACAGTTTGATGCATAATGTAAATGTAGCACCATGCAGAAAGCTTCACATCAAACACCTTGTTATGTGAGAACAGGACCTTAAGAATGGGAAAACAAAATGGGAACAGAAAATGTGAATGGGAAAACAACAATACTGTACAGTACAGATTTGCATTGTACACTTGCCTTCAGAGAATAAACTCAAAATGACAGTAACACCTGGTATATATTAGCCCCTGCTTGCTGATTCTTTGAAGGGTAATTTACTTCCCCTGAATCACCGTTTTAAAACAAATGAAAACCGCACCTCATCTGAGACTTGAAGCTTGACCTGAGCAGATCTTCACTGTGGCTCTCAAATGAGGTCTGCAGCTCAGCAAGGGTTAAACAAAGGTCTAAGGTTAATGCCACCACCAATGATGCAACCCAATAAAAATCAACATCAAAATTCATGCAAAAAAACTTACAGTGCAATATATAAAACAAAAAACTAGAATCCACAGAGTAGTATATCAGAATAAAGAATCCTGTAAAAAAATAACACTTGCTTAAACCACACCACTGGCTGGAAAATAATAAAAAAATCATGATTCAAGAAAAGGCTGAGGCAAAACCAACTCAAGGCAACAAAACATCCTGATGTCCATTTCTTCCTGATCCAGCTAGCTACCTGTCTGAAGATGACTGCTGCCACAGCCTCGCCAAAACTGTGTCGTCGTGACCCATGACCCCGACCCGACTTCCGCTGTTTATTGTGATGGCGACGATTGCGATGGCGGTGTTGCTCTAGCAGGCAGTCACAGAGATGGAAAAGGTGGGAGGATACAGCCCAAGGAGGTTTGTTATGGAAAAGACCAATTTCAAAGCCACAGATGAGGTACCACAAAGAAAGGGACAAGGACAATTCTAGCCAGAAATGTTAGTGAAGAGAGGGATAATGCTAGCCAGAAATGTATGCATGGAACTGAGATAACACTAGCCAGAAATATCAGTAAAGCACAGGGATATTGCCTGCCAGCATTATTAGTAAGGGACAGGGACAATGCAAGCCAAAATGATAAGAATAAAGCTTGTTAATACAATTAGTTACTGTTGAACCACAACAACTAACTTGGCAGATGGGTAAAATGAAACAGATTAGGTACTGGATTTATCGATGTCAGTCACCATTACTGTTGTAACATTTTCTAATTCATATATGGAGTGGAAGATAACAAAAGGTGGCACTCTAATACCTTTAGAGACTTGAATCACAAGAGATGGAAGTCATAAGCCCAATCACGTTCCTTCTGTGTAAGAGATATGACACTGCTTGCATATGTGTCACTTGTATTGCGAGGCATACGGCAAAATTAACACTTCAGAAAATATTTGTGTGAGGCAATATTAAACTACAATTTTCCACTGTGGCATAAAGTCCATGACAAATCACTTAATTAAAATAAGCTTTGTCTTATACACAGTGTTCTTTCTGAAGCATTTAAAGTCTTATATCTCCACGCTTCCTCACAAGTATCTAAACTGCCACCTAAAATGTTCACAAATTTCACACTTAAACATGTGTCATCAAACGCCTTCATATCATGATATCGATAAAACTACACAGTTCAACTGCCTGGCCTGCAGTCTACTGGGTTCATGCTTTATATCAGGGTAGGGCCACAAAAAATTACAGTGCACATCTACAGGGTGTACACAAATAGTCTGAGTGGTTTCATTCTCATATAAAATTGTTAAAAAATCAGTACAATTGCCATTTACCACTATATGTTAGTGGTAGGTTGTGGTGACCATCATCCCCTCACTTGATGTAGTGCTGCCTAGTTCTTTCTTCCCCTATCTCATTCTATTTCTAAGTTTACCCTCCTCTCTTCCAACTTCTCCTTTTCCCTCCTGCCATTTTTTATTACCCTTCTTTCCACTTCAAGTGTCTTGACATGGAGTGACAAGCCCAATGATTTCCTGTAACACAGGAAATCATTTACAATGCTGGGGGGTAGCCATATAACCAAATTATGGGGTGATGTAGAACCAACTGTGGTGTCCCTGTTAACTGGGAGGAGAGACGTAAATGCAGTATCCACTGAGGAACCAAACTTCCACACAATTCCCCACGCCTTGCTATTGCGGAGCACTGTATGCCACAAGGGGACATCAGTTCACTATGCAGAACACCCCTGCAGAAGTGGTTGCTTGACAACGGCTGGTGGGTTTGCTCAGCCAGACTAGGGTTGATCACCAACAGGAACAACAATTAGTATCTGTCTTTTGTGAGATAAATTATCAAAGCTTTGTGTAGAGCCATAAAGTAAAAATTATTCAAATTTTGCATTGTCCTCCTAGTAGTCTTTAATTACAAAACTGAGTTACATATGTTTGTCACAATGACAAGTGATGAGCATGTCTGTCAGTCAAAATGATGCCACAAACAGCTCAGAGGGATGACTGCAACTGACAGGCTACAGGTCATGCTGATTACAAACTAAGTCATCAAACACATTTAACTGGCAGCACTAAGCATGAATCAGATTTACCGAAGATGGTTTCTGTGGTACACAGCTACAATTTTTCTTCACATTCAAGCAATATTTTTAGTTTCACCAATCCTCTTTTTGCCCTGTGGCTTTGCATGTGCTGTCACTGTAAGTGACAGAAACACCTGCAATGGATGCGTGTGACTGCCATATGCAACATATTATATAAATCATGGTTATTAGGTGGCTTTGTAAAATTCCAATGCAATAAAGTACTTTTTGCTTAGGTACATAAGAATTATGATAATTTATACTGCAGGATATGGATAAGTGGTAAATGCATGTTGCTTCTTAACAGATTTGTTTGAGAATAAAAATTATGTGTAAATCCTGTATGTAATTTAGCAGCCTCCAGCAAGGACGGGGAGCCACCTACAGTACTTCGAGTTTTTGTGCCAAATACAATATTATGAGTTTGAACATGGACAAACATGCTTCAAATTATGGTAAGCAAATAGTCTATGACTTCTACCAACATGACTTTTGTCAACATTAAAAGTGGAAACTAAAATTATCACACATCATAATACAGTATTATTGAAGCATTAGGTTACACATAACCTACTGATTCATTACAACTTAACCTCCATCACCATTACCAGCTCTTTCAGCAAGTATCAAGTTACTGTACTTCTGTTACACTGCACTCAACTTTCACTATATCCAGAGTACTCAATGTGAGGTTGATTAACTGTTCAGGTTCCTGTGACTCACTTTCAGCTGAATGAAATCATCTGGGATTTGTCTGAACAGGATACTATAGGTGTCCTGATCATGAAAAAGTTATGCTCGTCAATCCACTAATGTATTCTATATTCTATCACTGCTACCGCCAGAATATTTTTCTCAACTGAAGAGAGATTTTCTAAAACAAAGTTATTTTAAACCCCGCATCCATCAACCAATTAACTGCAAGGCATGTTCCCTAACTTTAATGAAACTATTGGAAGGCAGCATGAACAATCAATATACAGTAATAAATCATGGAATTGAAACAATTAAAGGTGAAAGTAGTAACACTCTCGGGCTCCTACATTCACTCTCAACTGAATGAAAGTCTGCTATCAGCTGGAATAAAGCACAAAAGTTGTCCTGACATGAGAGGGTTAATGGTTATAGATTTTTACCATTCAATCTGATGATTTTAGTCAACTTTGGGGAGACCCCTCGTAGCAATGGCATCAATAATACTGTACCTCTGGTTCAAAAAGTCTCTCCTAAGCTGAATGACATTAACAATAGGTGGCATGAATATGAAAATAAGTACTACATCCCTGGGCCGAAAGGGCTAAAAATATCAGCTATAATCATATCCACAATGTTTCACAGAAGCTGTCCAAGGTGAGATGGATAAGTCATAGACTGATTAATATTCCTACATAACCTTTAACCCCTTGAGTCCATGTCAAAGTATAAGCTGAGTCTCACAGTGTTACATATTACACATCTCAAGTTTCTCAACCTTCCAGCAACTGTTGGGAAATAAATAGCTGGTTTTGGCACTTAGTTCAGCTTCCTGTCCACAGAAACCATCAGCTGTACCATGGCTAACCTCAATATGGGGATTCCTTGAGATAAAGCATGGCATCATTTCTATGTGTTGTTGTTATGTTATGATATGTTTAACCCCTAGAATCAGACGAAATACTGTATTTTAATGGTTTATTCTTGATGATTCCGAATGGTTTTATTAAAATAAATGCATTAATGAAGCCTGCATTCAGCCCCTCCAGTTTGAGAAGTCTTGCCTTAGCAAATATCAGTCCAAAGTCAGCATGAATGAAATTAAAGGATGCATCATCAGAGTGAAGGGTCTAACCTGCCATACACCTCATTAATCTAGTGCTCTGCCTTCTGAGATTCAGTGTCACTTGTTATGAAAATTTTAATAGAAAAAGTAAGAACTGATAATGATGGTAATGAAAAATAAGCATAAAGCCCCCCACCCCCACCAACCCTCCCCCCAAAAAAAAAGTAAAGTACTGTACTGTACTATCAGGCAAATGGTGAACACACTATCAGGAAGTTCAGTATTTCAAGAAATTTGGTACAAGTAGTGTTGCACACCTTTAAATTGAATGGATAATAATTCCATTATTGCACAACCATACTTGAAAATCAGGTAATATTTTATTATAGTTTTTAAAAATAATATTCTATGTTCATTTCATACTGCTTAGGTAACATGGCTAACAACTCAGAATCAATTACTGTTTTTCTGCAACCGGCAAAATATGTTTCTGCTTACTTTGTCGAGGAATATCTCTCAAATCTGGAATATCAATACACCAAGTCCTTAGTTCAAAACGCATTTCCTTTCCCATTACGAGCGTGTTTGTATACTGAATGTAGTAGTAGTAGTAGTTGTTCCCTAGGCAGTCTGGCCGAACAGCCCCGAGTCCCTTAGGAAGGCCATGGCCGAGACCGGGCTTTCCCACAGAGCTCTCAAAGAGTGTATGTTGTGTTGTTGGCATAGGTGATTGTCTGCAATGCAGTCTTCCATAATGTATTTTATATTGCCTACACTTGGCAAGGTAAGATCTTGAACTCAATACTTTTACATACAGATATTGAGCAACTGCCTTCAGGATCAAAAACAGACCAGACAGACTGATGAGAAGGTGGCCCTTTTAAATCATGTACAAAATACACTATAAATGTACAGTGCAGTAAACTCTCAATTATCCAGCGTAATTCAGCCAAGACTTGTGCTGAATACATGTGCAGTAACATTAAATGCTGGATATTGCATAGTACCCCCCATCGGCTTAATATTCGGTGTCATGCCGGATACTGTGTTATCATCTGTTTCAACCCTCAATCCTAAAAACCTTCCCATGGGTAAACGATGAAAATTAAGCACAAAATACAATAATGATACAATACAGTAATACAGTAATAGAGCACCCGCTGGCTACTGTTTTCGAGCTGATTGATATACCTTGGAGCCGGATATTGCATAGAACTGCCAGTTACGTCAAGTTATGGCACTGGATGTTGCACAGTTTCGCTGGATATTGCTTTAATAGAGCTGAGCAAGCAGCGCCAGTTATTGCACTGGGTCGGATATTGCAATGACGGATAACTGAGAGTTTACTGTGATGTAATTCTTCATTCTCCTCCCATCACATCCTGCTCCACATACAGTACCAGTAATAATAGCAGTAAGCACATTGTATTTTGTTTTCTTGCTTGTTTCCATTCATTCAATAAATAATTACACTAGAAACCTTGGTGGGAGTATCGCCATGCAAAGATGGAAGAATTACATTCACAGGGGTATAGTTTTTTCCATTAAAACAAATCATGGCACTGTGATATCAAGATAAACAAAGCAAAGATTTTGGGAATGACTGTAGTACTGTCTGCTGATGAGTACCCCATAGCTAGAGATGGCTGTTTTTAAATCTAACATGTCTTCTCTTATTAAGAACTTTATGTGAAATGTAATTTTACTAGAATGCTTGAAGTATGTTCTACTGTCTTTGCATCCTACATGTGAGGCAATACAATTATCTAGTCAGTAAAATTTTTGTACTGAATGCTGTAAGTCCCAACAGAAAGAATGCTATGTGCACTCTGGTCCTACATTAATTTTCTTCACAAGCTACTAAGTTTCATCTGTGTGCACTGTTGGGTGCAAGTGTTCCTGTCATCATTCTTTGCAAGAAGTACAGGCTGCCTGTACTCTCTATCAACATAAAATGTTAGTCAAGGTTTGTCATGTAAATCCTCAGCCACAACAGTCCCACAGATACTTACAGAGTACCTGTATAAACAACATTATAATTATGGCAAACATATAAACAAGTATTAGGACTGGTTAAATAGCACACATTGTTAATGTTCTGAGTCCAGTGACATTTTAAATTTTATTCTTGCAATCTCCAGCTGATTGCATCTGGTTTAACTAGACATTACAGTATTTGAACTGGGGGGGGAGGGGGTAGAAAAAACCCTGATCAATCTCTTAACTACTAGTGGACTCTTTATAAGTGAATAATATCATCTGGAAGTGGCAAGAATAAACTAATATAAACATCACTGCATTCAAAGTGTTAAACTAAGGCTATGTTATTGGGGAATGAGTGAGATTTCAAGGGTGCTGGCCAAGGTGTGAGAACCAACTGAGAAGGCTGGAGGTTTCCCAGTCTGAGTCATCATCACTAAGCTCTTCATGTACTCGTAGATGCTTGGCACGTTCTGAGAGAATGGCAGGCAAGTGGGTGTGATAAGGAAGGGAGATAGGAACAAAGTATTATGGCATCCATGTTCATTAATGTTTTCTTTGATACTTTTAAAGTAGTCAACCACAAGTTTTCCAATTTCCTACTTACTGTGCAATGCTGGCAATGCCCTTAACCCATCTACAAAAGTTCCCCAGGCATTAGCAACCCCAAAGAATAAAGTGTTTTCAATAGACAATACAGTAAAGCTCCCTTTATGTGCCTGCTGCCTCCTACATAAACCTTATTCCTTTAACCAATGGACAGATGAGACAGATTCAAGACAAGGCTGGTCTTCCTTACTCCTTTAATCAATGCACAGATGAGACTGATTCAGGACTAGTGTATTGGTGCTCCTTGAAAGAGCTCCACTGAAAGAAACTGAAATGATGCAAAGGGAGGTCTGAGGATAAGCATGACTGTGAGTTTGAGGGAGTCCCTGAACCCATGACTCGAACAAACCACAAGCAAGTATATAGTTATCCAATGAAACAGTGTGTCCATTTTAGTGATAATTTCCATAAATGGTAAAACTGATTCTGGGTATATATAAATATATATATATATATATATATATATTAAGCAATGACAGTGCAACGCCTGTGACCACCAACTGGCCCAAGGGCCGAGTATTTTGATTCTGTTATGTGACCATCACCTCTGATAGATTACATTCAAACTTGAATGACTTCATTCTTTAATAATTCCACCAATTTTTGTTCAAATTAGATAACAATTGAGTTGACCTTGCCCACTGGCCATGACCTTTGACCTTCCCCTGTGACCTTGACCTTGGAATGATTTAAAAAAAAATCAATCTTATTCTTGCCTTATCCTCAACTCTTCCACAAAGTTTGTTTTGAATCGAACTGAGACAATGACCATAACTTTTGACCTAAAAAAAAAAAACAAAAACAAAAAAAAAAACAAAAAAAACAAAAAGGGGCTTATTCCTTGGCTGACCCTTAATACTTCCACCAAGTTTGTTACAAATTGGAGCAATACTGTGCGAGTTGTTAACAAACACATACATAAGTTGAACTTTGACCTTGCCCTGTTGCCATGACGTTTGAATGACTTCTCAAAACTGAATCACTTCATTCTTGTCTTACCCTCAACTGTTCCCTCAGGTTTGGTAGAAATGGGTTAAAAACTGAGTCTGCTAGGTCCATGTTTAACCTAACATGTGACCTTGACCTCTGGCCTATTTCTCTAAAAAAACAATAGGTTTACTCATAGGGTGACCCCTCAATCCTTTAACCAAGTTTGGTTGAAATCGGATAGAAAATGAGTCATTTTGCTGAAATAAACGAAAGAGGAGAGAGAGAGAATTTCAAGTCAGGAAGGTGTACGGCGTGGTAGGTAGCGTACGGAAGACCTAGCGAGGTGTTGCCACTAATTCCCTACTTATAGCTCCACTTTGTATAGCATGTCACTTATATGGCCACCCAGCCCCGCCCCGCTCAGCCCCGCCCTTTGCTGCTAACATTCCACCCACTGTATGCTAGGGTATTTGATGAGCATCAGTGAAAAGTGCAGTAGCAAAAACTGTTATAAAGCAAATATAAACTGTCGAGTCAGGCATATACAGCAGCCTATAACAGCAGGCTGATCCAGGATGGCGGAATTAATTTGGGAGATTATGTTAGTAATTTTGCTGTAAGCAGAAACAAATGCACATATATATCCATTTAATACTCATACGCGTAGGCAAGCGCGTAGGTAGTGAGTTCCGTGACGTGACAGCATGAAACTCAGTGAACATAATATAGTTAGCAAGGATAAACGATCTGAGAAAGCCATATATACTGTACAGACAACCTCATGGCCGAACTACTGAATAACTGCAAAACTTAGGTTTCTGATGATCCTGCTAGCTTTGCCTCATCTCAAATTCAATGTTGCCTTGTTTCTTGAGGTAGATTCTGCTGCAGAGTCCTACTCGACACTATCACTCGGCCTGTTTACAAGCCTGTAACAGCATTCATCCATGTTTGAGGCTGCCTCCTCCAGCATGTATGGTTCATCCAACATTTACCCACTGACCTGTGGCATCTGTCTCCCCACCACAACCTACACTACCCTAACCCTTGCTCTCTTATAATTTTTCTTATATTCTTGGTACTACAGATGTTTTTTATTTATATTATGATGAACTTTCTGAAGAGGAGAGGTTAGATAAGGCCTTCATGAACCACTTTTCTGCTAGAAAGTTCTGCTGAGCTGAATAAAATCGTCCGTTAGAATCAAGAATAAAATACAAATAATGTCCCAACACAGAAGAGCTCGACATAAATCCCCCGTTTTCACCGCCACCTGGTGCATTTGCATGCGGATGTTAGGAAACCTCACAACTACGGTACCACGGTAACATTATCCTAACACACTGGCACAGGCTCTTTTCAGTTCATTCCTTTATTCTGAGTATTAATAAGTGCAGTATCATCTACAGATTGGCCGCGTGAAAAGCGTTGTTTCGTTACTGTATAAACAAGACCAGGGCATTAATAAAAAAGAATCACCTTGGCAACTTTGACCGGCGCTACGAGGTCAACCAAACACCAAGAAGGGAAAGACGATGAAATGCTGCTCTTTCAAACCTGGTTCTATTTCTTATTAGAGCGCAGAGTATCCTCCTTCACTTTACTTATCAATAACTTGTTAGCATTACACTCTCTCACGCTGTATTACACCTAAAGTCTTTTCCTCCTCACTTCTTCACTCATTTGTGGCTTTTCCTTCAGAACGTTTCATATTACTTTGTGCAAAAGGCATAGTTTAACTCAGCAACTAAATATATTCCAAAGACTAACTTCAGGATACTCGAATCCATTTTGATCCTACGTATTCCGTATATGATTAACTTAACATGCCATACTTCGCTGCTGTCTTTTTGCGAGAATTTTAAGGGTCAATTTCAGCTTGACTTCAACTTAACCAGCACCAGGGTTTCATGATGATATTAGTGAAATGAAGTCAAAGTGTATTCTTTTGTTGCTTGACAGTAACAAGAGTCGAGGAAACAATATGACTGAATAGACACAAGAATCTGATTTTTTTTTTTTTTTCCATACTAATAACTAAGATAAAAAATCAAGTGGAAGTCAAGGTATGTCTGGAGCTGTATCGGCTTTGGTTGAAAATTTCATCGCTTTCACTTGACTTCATTTTTAAATTCTGCCCTCACTCTAATGATTTATACGCTAAAAGTCAAGAATATTTCATGAAGTCAATTATTCTGAGCTTCATTTCCGTGAAATACACCGGAAATATGTGTTTCAAACTTCACAGGAACTGTAAGCATTAAAAAATATCAGGATGCCAAATAATGACACATGTACCAATCACATACAAGCTGCGATAAGTAATAATTCAGTCACATAAAACACTTATTCAGACGTCCCCTTCTGCTCTTGTAAACTCGCTCCTACACTGTGGCAATGCTAGTAATGAGGAGCTTAAGATGGATATTTGATCAATAGAATAACAGGGGTTAATAAGAGGCGATATGAAAGACGGACGGGTGAGTGAGGAAGAGGGGGGAGAAAGTGGACGGCGAAGACTGAGGGAGAGAAGAAAGTAAAGGAAGAGGAAGAGAAATGAAGGCGCAAAACAGTGCTCGCTCAGTAAGGGATGGATGCTATAGCTAGGAGTAAGGGAATGGAGTTACGGGAATGAGAGAAGAAATGGGAATGAAGGTAATTACAGGAACGGGGGAAGAAAAGGGAGTGGAGGAAAAGAAAAAACAAACAAAAGACAAAATATACAAAATGCAACCACAATAAAAACAAGGGGGAGATATACCCATAACGGTGAAGGTGAACAAGACGAGACTGCTGATAGAGGTATGAAATGTGAATGAACAAAGAGAAACCGGTTAAGACACCATGAAGGGAGCCAGTATGGGGAGGGAGGGTCCAGAAGTGACAAAGATTCAGGTGGGGAGATGGTGTGGAGTGAGATAAGAGAAGACTGGGTATGCAGAGACGTGGAAATGCGCAAGAGCGAGCCACCCCTGATGGGAAAAGGGCAAAGAAGTACCGATAAGAGAGTATATTTGGGAGTAATGATGTGAACGGTGGCTTACGATTATACTGACATCATCCTTCTCTACTCTGCTGTCCTTTTTCTGACACTTACTACTTACTGTCTCATTTCGTCTCAATCTTCTGTCCTCTTCTGTGACCACTTCACTTACCATTTTATTTCAATCCCAATTCTCATCCTTTTCGGTGTTTTTCCTGTATCTGCTCCTAGGAGTAGTCTTTCACTTTACCACCTGCATTCCAATCTTAGTTCATATCCCCTTCCTTCCTTCTACTTTTCCTGCACCTATGTGAAAACTTCACTAAATCGTTTTTCGCTTCCACTTTTCGTGCTCTTCAATCACCGTTTTTCTAGTTCTATGTGTTTTGTATTCCAAATTCTCATTCTCTTCCTTTATTTATTTAGTTTTTTTTTCATTTTCCCACTCCTCCCTTTTTTCTAACGTTTTCCCTGGAGTCCCTTATTAACCACCTCCCCCTCTGTCTTCCCCTTAGTTAGCCCTCTTTCCCCTCACTCTCAGCCCTGCCACCTCTGCATACTTAAACATCACTTAGACGGCGAACAAGAAAAAATGCTAAGCGAGCAAAGTGTTCCTAATTAACGACCAACTCTGAAAGAATCCTTAGTCCCTTCCCCCTCCTCCTCGTCCAATGCCTCTGTCTCTCACTCACCCCCAGTCTCCCTTTCGTCCTCTTCTTCAGTGCTACATCCTCAACCTCTTTCTCTGCCTCACACTGTACAGTACTTATATTTCATTACTGTATTTCATCTTCTTTTTTGATGCTTCACCCCCTGCCTCATCTTCAGCCTCTTACAAATTTTCATAACTGATGTAGAATTAGTTGACTGCTTTAAATATCAGAATTTAGTAGCCTCTCAAAGCGTCGACTCCGAGGTGATTTAATTGAAATATTAAAAAGCAATACGTTCGACATCAAGTATGAAACTTTGCTCGAAATACAAAATGATACTCCAACGAGGAATTATGATAAGACACTTAAAGGAATGAGATGCAACGCTGATATTCAGAAAATTGCTTTAATATTCGCGTAGTGGAACAACGAAATAAACTACTGGCAACAGTCGTTTGTGCAAGGACTATAGACACAACAATTTCGGCTAGGTAATTATTTCGAGACAGTGGGCAATAACCAAGTACAGTATGTTTATTTTTCAAATTAAAAGGTTCTTGATTATGTGTGCATTGTACGATTATATATGCTCCTTAATTATGTACAGAATTTGCACAATGCATAGTATTTCCTTTGCTGTTTTTCCTATAAAGATTTTCATGGCTGTTCTTTCCAGCAACCATTTTTTTTTTGTGTGTGTTTGTACTGCCGATTTGCTAACCCATCGAGGGAGAGCCAACCAATTTTCTATCCTTGTCTCACACACGTTGGTTAATCTTCAATATAGGAAGTTGTTTTCTCAACAGATAACCTCCTTATGGGCCAAACAGCATCCTGTTATCTGTACTTCCTATGTATTTCAACCTTATCTCCACACTGCTTTACCCATGCTTCACCCTCAACTTGTTACCCTGCCTTGCTTTATTAATTCCTACTTCTCTTCCTCACTGTCTCATCCCTGCGGCTTTTTCAGTCTTACTCGTGTTCCTTACTTCATCCTCATCCACACTGCTTCCTCTGTCTCATCCTCAACCATTTCCCAAGCCTCACTTTGTACTTAGGTTTTTCAGTATACTCTCTCTCTCTCTTTCTCTCTCTCTCTCTCTCTCTCTCACACACACACACACACACACACACACACACACACACACACACACACACACACACCACACAGGCATGGCTAGATTACATGTCTTGCACACCACATAACGAGTGGATAACCAAACAAAGGAAAACGAATGGCACGCAGAGACGGAGTAGGCGAGAGTGAGAGGCAATGCTAAACAACAGAGTGATAAAGTCAGACATTTTACTAACTTTGGAGAGAGAGAGAGAGAGAGAGAGAGAGAGAGAGAGAGAGAGAGAGAGAGAGAGAGAGAGAGAGAGAGAGAGAGAGAGAGAGAGAGAGAGAGAGAGAGAGAGAGAGAGAGAGAGAGAGTGTGTGTGTGTGTGTGTGTGTGTGTGTGTGTGTGTGTGTGTGTGTGTGTGTGTGTGTGTGTGTGTGTGTGTGTGCACCATTAAACAAGCAGGAGTCAATTACAGTCACCTCCGCCGCCTCCTCCAGTGGCACTCTCTCGCACTCTCCGCCTCGACTCATTATTTACGAAGAATAATTGATTAACTTAACCCAGCCGCCTTAATTTACATTCGTCGCCTCTCCTGCTGTGTGTGTGTGTGTGTGTGTGTGTGTGTGTGTGTGTGTGTGTGTGTGTGTGTGTGTGTGTGTACTACTGACGAGACATAGGTGAGAGGGAGGTTCAGACAGGAAAAACAACAAAAGTAAAGGGCATAGCCAATACAAGGAATTAGGAGATGTGAGGGCGAGGAACAAGCATAATCAAGAAAGATGCGAATAGACAAAAGGCATGGATGGATGAACCGGGAAGGCCAAGGAGGAGGAAGGTGATGGATACAGAGTGGAAATGAAAAGAAATGGAAACAAATGTGGGAGGTACTAGGGGATGAGGAGACATAGGGGACAAAAAGAAGAAGCAAGCGTCAAAAAGAAGGAAATGCAGAAATGGGAGGTGGTGGTGGAAACGTGATAGAAAGTAGTATGATGCAAAAAACATCTGAATCAATCTAGTTTCACGTTAAAGACGACGTTTGTACGGTGATGAGCAATATAAGGATAAGTTCATCCGTACCTAAACCTTTTATTTCAAATCACATTATCATCAAAGTGCTCAATTTAACTCGATCACTAAGTTTCACGATCGTCTTCCTTTAACCAATCTTTATGCCTATATAATGTCTCTAAATACCTTTTACACTCTGTCCATACATTACTTCCTTTCGCTCCTTTTGATCTATACTTTAGATTCCTCTTTATACCACTGTTATTATCCTGCTTTAATGTCCCCAGCTTCATTATATTATTTTATCATGACTACCGTTTCCCTTGACGGCTTTCCATTTACATACCGTTCGTCACCCATTCACCCCTCTCCTAACATAATAGTCATCTAACTGAGCCTAGACTGCATTATCTACGTTTTTTTTTTTTTTTAATACTCTAATATCAAACTCCCATCAGTATACCATCACAGCTCTCTCCCTCCCTCCTGCATTGCCACCTAATATTAGACCTTTCTAATCGTACCTCAGCTACAGACTCCACTAATATTTCCCATCATTTACAACAGTCTTCATTATTCTTACCCTACTGTTCTGTTCCCGTTTTTTGCATATCCTATTCGTTTTCTTTACTTCTCTGTACCGTATGACTACTCATTTTCCTTCATTACTTCTACTGACATCCATTAGCAACCTCATCACTGTTACCCAGTCCAGATCATTCAACCCTTCTTAGCATTCTGAGTCTTCTAATCAGCTCCGCAGTTTCAATTAAATTTCTACTTATTCTTAACTTCTCATGACCCGAGTCTCCCCCTCTTTTACTCTACCCTCTCCGACATCACTTTCATTCTCCTTCTCCCTGTCCCCTTCCTCCCCTACTCAATATTCATGAGATAATTAGCCAACCAGAAAAGTTTCTAATGGCTTCATGTTTAAGAGAGTTTTTTCACGTGGTGGTGATTGAGGACGAGTGTGGACGAGGTGAAGTGAGAAGAGGGGAGGGGACAGAAGGCTGGGGAGAGGGAGAGGAGGACATAGAAATGAGAGACAAGAGGGTACAAAAATGAAAGAAATGAGAGGGACAAAACTGAGAAAGATGAGCGCGCAGAAATAAGGGAGATGTGGTGCAGAAAGAAGGAAAATGGGGCGCAGAAATAAAGATGAGGTGCAGAAATACGGGAAATGAGGCGCAAAAATAAAGGAGATGAAGGCGTAGAAATAAGGGAGATGGGGAGTTTCAGAATTAAGGAAGATGGAGGCGCAGTAATAAGGGAAATGGGGGCGCAGAAATATGGGAGATGGCGGCGCAGAAATATGGGAAATGGGGGCACAGAAATAAGGGAAATGAGGGCGCAGGGATGAGGAAGAGGAGGGCGCAGAAATAAGGGAGAAGATGGCACAGCAATGAGGCAGACGAGGGTGGAGATATGGAGGAGCAAAATGAAGGGCGATAACAGCACAGAACTGTGGAAACTGAGGGCACAGAAAGGAAGAAACGGGAGCATTAAATTAGAGACAGAGGACCCAGAAATAAGGAAGAGGAAGGCGCACCAATGAGGGAGAAGAGAACAGAAAAAAAGGAGAAGAGAATAGGAGGGCAAAGAAAGACAGCAGAGGAGGGTACAGAAATGAGGAACAGTGAGGCATAAAATGAGGGAGAAAAGGACACAAAGATGAGGGAGAGGACGTCACATATGGAGGAAAAGAAGGGTACAGAAGAGACGATGAGGAGTGCACAGAAGAGAGGAAGAAAGCAGAAATATAAGACGAGGGCATAAAAGGACACGATACAGGGGTGGGGAGCTAAGAGGAGGAGGAGGAGCAAGTGAGGAGAATAACCAACGTGGAAAAGGGAAAACGATGTAGGCAAGACTAAGATGGTGGTGAGGAACAAGAAGTGCAAAGGGAGAAGCGACGTGAAAAGAGGATAGGTTGGCAAAAAGAGTTAAATGAAAATGGCAAAAATGATATGACGGCGGGAAAGGATATTACAGCAAGCACTGGGAGAATGAAAAGAGGAAAAATGAACCCTTCTTTCCAACCTTCAACCATAAAAAAAAAAAAAAAAAAAAAAAAAAAAAAAAAAAAAAAAAAAAAAAAAAAGCAATTTCAGCATAAAATACCCCCCCCCCCAAAAAAAAAAAAAAAAAATGTAATGATTGGTATGTAGCCTAATCATTATGTAGAAATCACACTAGTTTGGCACAAAGGACCACTATTATGACTTCTTGGGCTACAGTCATATGTACTGCATTATTTCATGGCACTGAACGGGGAGAAATATTACCTCTCAAAAAATGTATCAACTTGTGCTACATTACCTCAAACGTCTGCACAATCATCATACATAATATGGATGTATTCTTACCAGAATTTCTTCGTTGAACGATTTCTGAAAAAGGAGAAAGGTATATATTAGATGAACAGTTCAGGCTGCACAGTGATGTTACTGTCGTTACTACAGAAACAATCATTGGGGTGGGGTGGATCGGACAATACCATGACACACATACTACACGTAGTTCAATATAATTTTGCCTTTGGCTTTCCACTTAAAGGTCAACAAAGACAATCTCACTGTCGCAAGTAAACCAGTACTACTAAATCCCCACTCCTGCAAACGTTCTGAACTGCTCGCCAACATACAATCTGATTTATCAGTCGGCCATTCAGACACCAGGCGCCCATTAAATAATGACCGTGTTTGATTGTATACTTTGTAATCGTTTAGCTTATAAATCAAACACTATTTAGCACTGGCATGCTTTACACACACACACACAATATATATATATATCTATATCTATATCTATCTATCTATCTATATCTATCTATCTATCTATCTATCTATCTATCTATATATATATATATATATATATATATATATATATATATATATATATATATATATATAATGACAGCTGAAGGTAAGAACGAGAACAACAGAAGGTTTAGTGTGAAGGTTAGGGAAGCGCCACAAAAGTGTGTGTGTTGGGTAATGGTAATGAGATGAGTGTGGTGAGGTTGTGTTGGGCAGCTTTCACACCGCTCCCCCTCCCACATACACACATACATACAGATCATCGTTAACAAGACCAAGCCGTCTCAGTTACATCTACCACGACATGAATCAGGCAACGGTATTATTGATGGATAACCGCTGAGGCCTAATGCTTTCAATTTAACTACTTCATTCCCACGCACATTTTGCATTCTATAATTAACCCAGTGGAGAGAAATATAGAACTATCTAAGTCAGATAATGCCCTCGTTAATCTTTCACTACTAGAGGTCTGCCCTAAAACGAGGAAAACCGCCAGGTGGTAGCAAGAAAAAAGAAAAAAAATGCATCACCTGAAGGAAAGGGTTCATAATGGATATAAGTTTTTCCTTTCCTCTTCATACTAATGACGTATTTCTCATCCCATTCTTGCTACTTTTAAACGATTATATTCAGCTTAGACTTCGAACCAGAGGGGTTAGATATGGTGCTACTAGTAGTTAATACCTTCTCTGCTACAGCTGAATGGAATCAATAAACAAAACTGTCTGGTGTTAGCTTTACTACATGAAAAATGTTATCGATCTGAAGATGTTAAAAGACTGTAGCATACCGTGAAATATCAATATTAAGAACTGTTAGTGAAGCCAGCTTTCATGACTTCTCAAAAGCATAGAGCATTCAACACCTTCCATCCTATGACGAATTTTGCATAATGTTCGTGCTGACTATAATTTTTATTTAATTTAAGGAAGACGCCTGAGGGTGAGGAGGGTTACTGAAGACTATAGCCAACTTCGTCGATTCAAGAAAAAAAAAAAAAAAATCACAAGAAGACAAAATCTTCGGAGAGGAGGAACTAACAAGTGGTCTAATATGCTGCGATAGGCTCATGACACCTTGTTATTACCATCAGCTATTATGACAATGTACCACACTTCTGAGGCTGCTGTTTATCACATTCCGGTATACAGAGTGTGATATGGCTTATGCACAAACTCTACAACTATCCTGGCATGGTGTGAAATGGTGTAATATTTGAAGGTAATGATGGTTCGATGTTCCTGATTAAGTTACCAATGGACGTTTCGATTATAATCCAATTAGAATTTGACATTTTATGCGTTGTTAGGTTCACATGCAATTATAAAGCGTATACATATCACAAGACAGAAATATAGCACACCACACACACACACACACACACAAATATGAACATAACTACTTCTCACACACAAACACAAATACGGATAAATGCATACACTCTCTCTCTCTCTCTCTCTCTCTCTCGTCTGGGCTTGATATCGCAGCCTTCCCCATCCCTGCATTACTCATCAGCCTCAGTCTACTTGCCACCTTCTTCCTGCATCATTAACCCATTAGTTCAAACAGGGCCCGGGATCCCTTACTTTCCCTCGTTAACGATTTAGCTGCAACACTCCCTCACACAAGTTACCCTCACCACTACTATGGATGGAACACACAGACACAGACACAAACACAGACACACACACACACACACACACACAAACACACACACACACACACACACACACACACACAATGTACTCAAGCCCAAACAAACACATTCTTTTACATGTGCACGTACAGGCCTACTACTCATCCTCCCTCTCTCTCTCTCTCTCTTTCTCTCTCTCTCTCTCGCCCTCCCACACACACACACACAAAACGTACTCAAGCCCAAACAAATACTCTTTTACAAGTGCACGTACAGGCCTACTACTCATCCTCTCTCTCTCTCTCTCTCTCTTTCACACACACACACACACACACACACACACACACACATCACCCCTCTCCCCATCTCGTGCGCTGATGCCCCCCTCTCCCTTCCTCACGTCTTAGGGGAGCAGGGACGGAATGAATATATGAACCGGCCCCCATGTTCGCTAATTACCCTCCCCCGGCCTCTTTATCACCTATTAATACACTAGTCTCGCCTCCTCTCGTACCAAGGCGCCGAGGTGTAGCCAAGACGTGGTGTGTGTGTGTGTGTGTGTGTGTGTGTGTGTTTCTTTGTATACAGTACTACGAAGCATGATCTAAGCTTCACTTTGTTTAAATGGCAAGACAACAAAATTCATGTATATAACAGAAAAACAACTTAGATGAAAAATGTGAACGTGAATATCCAAACGAGGACGTGAGGTGAAAGAGTCTGGTAAGGAGTGGTGTGGAATCAAAGACTTTTATGGGAAGAGCTGTATGAAACGCTAAAAAAAAAAAAGGGAGAGAAAAAAAGGTAATTCACAGTACATAATATGCTTATAATAACAACGTCAACATAATATGGTTATAATAACAACGTCAAGAACCTACAAAGTTTTCCGCAGTGTTTGTTAATATTAAGAAATAGTACTGGCCCCAATGAACAATAATTTACATACTTTCAATCAACCAATAACTATACACTAGGTCACGCATACTAACAGTCGACACACACACACACACACACACACACACACACACACGACTGCATTAAAACAAGATGAAAAAACTAGAATTATCAACATGCACGACGGATAAGGATGATAAGTCTAGCGCGAGAGGATGTGAGCAGCAGGGAGTGGTGTGGAGTGGGGCGGGGTCTGAGTGGTCGAACGGGAAGTGGAAGTTCCTTATCAGATTACCAGCTTCCTTATCTCCGTGGTTTTTAGATAAAGTGGACCTTGTGGGTGCTGCCATCTACACTGCATAACGCAACACGGGGGTTTGAGTGTTCATCTGTGCTTTTTAATATTTATATGACTAGCCTTGGTAGTGATTTCAAGTTTTAATTCAATGATACTGATTTTTATTATGTAAGGGGTTTAAAAATACGTTACACAGTGAATACTTTATTTGATCAATACATTAATCATAATGAATATTTCAGTGTGAACATAATTATCCATTTATCTATCATCGTAAGCAGTTTTTGAACTTCATACTTGGTGAGATCAAGAACCAAACTTTATTTTCTTTTTTTTTCCGGCGACAAGAATCAGAGAAAGAAAGCCCCTTCACAGTACAATATACACCCAATCTGTGTGGCAGGAAGTAAGGGGCTTCTTGCAACACAAGTGCTGGGCGGCAAGATAGCCAACTTGCTAACCTCCTGTGCAAAAGAAGTGAGGGGGGGGGGATTCTAAACCATTTTCCCCATTACTTTCAGTCGCCTTTTATGACATGCAAGCTTAATTGTGTTGCATTTTATCTCTCCTATGAACGTTGCTAATCAAGAAAGCACAGATGATTTACTCAGTCCCACGATGATGCAGCAATTGATGATGATGATGATAATAATAATAATAATAATAATAATAATAATAATAAATTACAAAGCAATCACGAATAAATGACCTACTATATTAACGAAAACATGAAACAAATTTAACATGTAACTGTATATTTCAAAATTCCAAAAGTCGCTTATTGGGCTATGCTTCGTTTGTCAGCAGTTTACTATTCATAAATATGTTCATTCATATAAACATTCCCTTATTAACTCTGTCTTAGGTGATGTGAAGGATGGAATGCTGGTTAAAATAATATATATACATACAATCAACTCCCACTCGTAACACTCATATTAGGAGGAAAGATAAGGAGTGTTAGTAATTGGTTGAGAACTATTACGGATTATTATTTATTTATCAATCTTCAAAGGAAGGATGTGGAAAGGAGACCGATGAACCTTCCCATACCTTTTGATCTTATTTTAATAGAAACACCTGATTTACGTGAGGGGATAAATTATAAGTTTATTTGTGCATCAGGCCCAGTACCAGATGGAAATGATGATAACCGTATCAGCGTGCCTACAACGGCCATCACAGGGGGTTATCTGAACACAAAAGACTACGTAAAGTTTTATGAACATCAATAGTTAAGCTACTAATATGTACAGACCAAGAGCTTTTACCTCTCCCTCTCTCCATTTGAAACTCCACATGCAAGTCACTGAACACACTAGCTAAACACTCAAGTTACACTAGTGATAATATTCTTTCAATTATACATGGTGCTTAAGACAATCTATATATGCAATATAATTATTCTTAAGCATTTACATAAATCATTGTAAAGACTTAAGATACCTGGACAAATACTTATCATCTACAGTATGTTCGTTAGAGCATACATATATTCCTCATCTAATCCTGCATTAACCCATGAGTAGCGTAGGAGCCCGGGACTAGGTAAGTTGGTCCTGACATTTGAGAAGAGAGTGACCAGTCTCACTCATCCCTGTGTGGCATTAAGTGAGCAATAAACCCCAACCATCCCTTGGATGTAAACCTACACAGGCTCAATCCGGCTGGAGGGCCTTAATTACCCACTAAATCACCAGGCGCCATAGTTTGGTTAAGTTACCACCCAGCATAGTAAATGGTTTCCTGGTGTACAGGAAACCATTTGGCGTGTCACTCAGCGTAATCACCCACAGAGAGAAGGAACCGGAAAGAAAGAAAGAAAGACAGACAGAATAGGAAGGAAGAGAGGAAAGGGCAGTCACATGAGAGCAGCACTACATCAAGCGAGTGGATGGTACAGTTAAATAATTAACTCTTTCACTACGAAGACATCTTTTAAATTTTGTTAGCACTATCTTTACACGACTGTATTTAACTCTGAGGAGACATCGAACTGGAGAAGTAAGACATAAACCTCCAATGCTAGTGGAGTTAATTTCCAAGCTGAAAGGTTTCGTCTGGAGGGTGCAAGAGTGAAATAAATAAAGGTGAAGAGGTAAATGTGACCTGCAGTTCCTGTGTCTTAATCCTATTTTTGCTCGCATGGCTTCAGTAGAGTTCTCTAGATGTATTACTGCATGTACGTGGGGATGTACTATCACGAGTAAAAATTCGCCAACAATTCCTAGCCAGCACTCTGTCCTCGATTCCACACTGATCACTCCTCTTGTATTGTGGTTTCTTACGACTGTCACATAAAAATATATCATGTAACACCTTCCACTGCCACAACCACAAGGGAACTGTTGGCGTACTTTTGATCGTGAGAGTAAAGTATAAGATTTAGGCCCATCATGTGAAGTGTCTATATATGTGTGACACATATTTTTAAAAAGTAAAGTGGAACATTATAACCGTGAAGGAAAGGTGTGGCGAAGAGTCTGATCGGGGAAAGACTTGTGACAATAAAACATAATAATGTATAAGTAAAACTGCTAAGTACAGGTTTCACTACATGGGGATGAAGTGCTGTTTCTTAGGAGTGAAGGGACGGCGTTGAAGTGGATTTTACTTGGGAAGAGTTAAGTGATAAGAAAATAAAATGCTCCCCATGAATAATATCCATTCCCCAGGTCGTCCCTTTCATCTAGTCAATGGAATCCTCATACAAAACTTCAGACAAAGGGCGACTAGGCCTTGGTGATCTGGCCCTGTCATTGGCGCTGAAGGTTAGCGATTTCTTAATGCGCTCGAACCTCTTTGACCCCACTCTTTTGGCCCTGTCTAACCCAGGCAGCCCTTGTGACCGTGTCCTATGAAGACTAGCAGGATCCTCGTCAGTAAAATCGCTGCTGCCTCCGGATCGTTCCTCCCTGAACTCTCTGGCGTGATTGGGGAGGCTCTCGAATATGTACTTACTCTTCTGTGTGTCGGCGGAGACAGTGGAGTTGATGGTGTTATAGGTGCGGGGCTTCTTGCCGGAATAGTCCCGCATGTTGAGATCAGCTCCTGTAACAGTTCAGCAGAGATGAGCCATGTCTTCGTCAAATATTGAGGAACAGCAATGTGCCTAGACATTTAAAATATTGTATGAACTCGCATCATATTAAATAATGGTATTTTGATATTTCGATGAGCTCCATCATCAGTTAAATGTGCAGGCAAAATAGAAAATATCATGCTACAGTAAACTTAAGTTCAAATTGATACAGCTTTCAGCATACCTGAATACCCAGCAAGAAAGCATTCAGAGCGCACACCTCCGCCAATGTCATTGCCATTAAAAAGGATCCGCATCCGGATCCAGATCTGCCCAAAAAATTAATAAATTTTTTCTTGGTTCATGGCCCACCTTTCCACAATATTTCATTGAAATTCTTTGAGAACTTTTGAAGATATTGTGAAGGATACCATGAATCCGGATAAAAAATTTAATCATTTCTTTCTTGGCCCATGACCCACCCTTCCACAAAATTTCATCAAAATCCGTTCATAACTTTTTGAGTAACCCTGCTGACAGACAAATTAACAGACAAACAAAAACAAACCAACGCGGGGTAAAACATAACCTCCTTGGCGAAGATAAGTATGAATGCTATATAAGTACTGTACACTATCTATCTATCTATATATTACACACCGGTATATTATTCAACCGAATTTCAGGCTCAGTATTCCACAGCTCAGTACTGACAACCATTACAAAAACATACAGCTTCTAAGATGTGTCTAAAAAAAAGAAAAACAAAAGTATAAAAAAGGGAAAGTATTTGCATTTTCTGCCACCATAATAATTTCAAGACAAGGGGCTGATTATATCAAGGCAATCTGACTTCTTTCACTACTGGTGGACATGTGAACTGGACAGAAGAGATATTACTTACCTAAAACACCAAGCCACATCAGCTTAAGCGAACAATAAGCAGGATATAAGTTAAAACTCTCAGAACACTACCAGTGAAGCTTACCGTAATGAACGAGGAGATCGAACACCTCAGTGCGACTGTACATGGCGGCGATGTGTAGCGGCGTGTATCCCTGCAACAAATAATGAATAGGTTATATAATGGAAACATGCTGGTCCCAGTAACAGGTGCAAGGTTATATGCAGGAAACACGTTGGTCCCAGTTACAGGTGCACTGTTACAGAACTCACAGTTAGTGTACAGTGCGTCTACCTGTCTATAACCAGAAGCTTTATTCCAGAGTTCATCCAGGGCGGCCACGTGGCAAAAACGTCTTCCAGGTCATCATCATTATCATCATCATTCACCTCGACTCCCTGCTGCCAATTAAAGCCAACTTTTTATGGGACTTTTACATGCTACATTCTTCATCTCGTCCAATGGCTTCCTTTCCTCACTGTGCAATCGCTTTCTGTAGGTGTCGAGTACTAAAACTACAGTATTATAGGCATCAAGTGGAGTGTCAGGGTGAGCTAAGAATGTCAGGGGTGGTGTCGGGTGGCAGGGCTGACAAGATATTACACCGGGGAGAGTATTGGCCCCGCCGCTCATACCACACAAGCACCTTACTTCACCCTCCACTACACATTCTCACACCACGCTTAACTCTATAAAACCACGCAACAACACCACAGCATGCAAGCACATACGCACGCACAGACTCTCTCTCCAAACAAAAGCGCATCACAGTGAACTACCTACAAACTTGGTACAGTAAGCAGAAGAGGGACTGGTAGGCTGAAGAAGGGATGAGGGACGTGGAGGAGGGTGGAGAGAGGGAGTGAGTGACAGGGGGAAGAGAATCAGGGTAGTGGGGGTATGGGGCGATGGAGAGGAGGACGAAGAGGTGGAGAGAGGAAAGGGTGGGGAGTTAAGAGAGGAGGAGGGGGTAATGGAGAGAAAGGGGTGGCAAAGGAGAACGGGAGGGGCTAATGGAGAGAGAAGGGTAGCATTGGAGAATGGGAGGGGGTAGGGAGAGGAGGAAGGGAGCAGTGGAGAGAGACGGAGGGGGGTTGAGAGAGGAGGGAGATAGAGAGAGGAAGAAGGGAGCAATACACGGAATACAAAGGGATACAAAGGAAAGCAAACAGCAACAGACCTTACGGTCTTCTCGAGGCTGCTTGTTACAGAGTAGACAATGACTACGAGATCTCATCCTACATGCTGAAGGATAGGGATAGTAAAGCATGAAGGTTCCCCCTGCCTCCAAACCCTCCAGTAAACTGGCAGGAAAAAGTAAGGAGGACCACCATGCAGCATAGAAAAGCTGACATAGAAATTTCATAGGAAAGACTGCAAGGGAAAAGTTACATTCTATAATACTTTATTTATATGCTACCAGTCTGCATGAGCTGAGTGAGAAAGTAATAAAGTAAAATGAGTAACCAAATAAATAAATAACTAAGGCAATGGAGAGGGGAGGAGAGGGTAGAGAGAGGAGGAGGAGATGAGCAATGGAGAGGAGAGGTGGGGGTTGAGAGAGGAGGAAGGGTGCAATAGAGAGGGAAGGATGGGGGTAGAGAGAGGAGGAGGGGGGCAGTGGAGAGGAGAGGAGGGGGTAGAGTGAGGAAGGGGAAAAGCAGTGGAGAGGAGGGGTGCGGTGGTGAGAGGAGGGGGGGGGGCGATGGAGACTGGAGGCGGGAGGGAGTAAAGACGGGAGGAGGAGGAGGAGGAGGGGAGCCGTGGTGAGAGGAGGTGGAGGAAATAGCACGGAGAGGGAAGTGAGAGAGGGGAAATGTGAAGTGAGCGAAAGAGGAAGAAGAGGATGGGAAGGAGAGGGAAAGGCGAGGAAACAGAAGCAAAGTACAGAAGGAGGAAGGAAAATATAGGGGGGGGGAGGGGGACAAAGGAAGTGAGTGAGGGAGAGGAGTAGGGAGATGAAGCGCAGGAAAGAGAGGAGAAGGGGCAGGACAGAGGGTGAGGGAAGGGACGACGAATAGTGGAAATGATGGGGAGGGGGGAGGGGGCGAAGGTAGGGGAGAGAAAAGGTCGCAGTAACGGAATCGAGGAAGAAGGAGGGAACAGGAGAGGGAGGGGGCAACAGGGGAAGAGGACAAGAAAAAGAGGGAACAGGGGAAGCGAGGGAGGGGAAGGGGAACTAGAATGGGAGGGGTGAGGACGGGAATTGATGGGAAGGGGAAGGAGCGGGGAAAAGGGGAAAGGAAGGGAGGAGAATGGAAGAAGGACCGGTGCGAGGAGAGAAAACATGAGGGGAAAGTAGAGTAAGAGGTAGATGAGGGGATAAAAAGGGGAGGATTAGGAGCAAGAGGAGACGGGAACGAGAGCACGGGAAGAAGAGGGAACGGAAGAGGAGGTGAAGGTGAAGAAGCGATGGAGGAAGGGATGGGAGGGACGGAAGGGGAAGAAGAGAGGACCGGGGAGGGGCAGGAGGATGAGACGGGAGAGATTGGATGTGAAGGAAGGGATGGGAGTGAAAGAAATGATGCAAGTGAAGGAAAGAATGCAAGTGACGGAAAGGATGCAAGTGAAGGAAAGGAGGGGAATGAAGTAGAGGATGGAAGTGACAGGAGGGAAGGAGAGTGACTGGAAGGCATGAGAGTGAAGGAAGGAATTGACTGAAGGAAAGAATGGGGTAAAGGAGAGTATGGCAGCCTATTGAGGAAAGGAAGAAAGAGGAGGGGAAAGGAGGGAAGGAGTGATGAGGGAAGGAAGGGTAAGAAGACAGGATGGGGGTAAGAGTGGATAGGATAGGGAAAAGGAAAAGGAGGAGAGGGAATGAGGATGGGAAGAGAGAGGAAAGGGAGGGAAGGGGCGGGGAGGGTTTTGCAAGGCAGCCGCGGGTTTATTCCCAAACAAACTTTAATATCGGATTCGGGGCGCACTTGGGGTGTTAATCTGATAAGTAGATTCAGATTAAATCCAAATATCTCCTGCATTATTGGGCAGGAGGCTGGTAGGGGGGAAGGGATGGGGGCAGAGGGAGGGGCTGGAGAGAGGGAGGGGCTGGAGAGAGGGAGGGGATGGAAAGAGAGGGAGGGGGAAAATGACAGGGGGCTGGAGAGTGGGAAGGAGGGGGGTGGAGTGAGGGAAGATGAGAGCGAGGGCGGGATGGAGATTGGGAGGGGGAGAATGGTAAGGGGCCGGTGAGGGAGGGACTGGAGAGAGGGAAGGGATGGTGAGAGGATGGGATTGAGGGAAGGAACGGGAAGAGGGAAAACGGGAGGGGATGTGGGAAAGGAGGGTGAGTGACAAGAGAGTTAAGGATGAGAGAAAGGGGGCTGGGGGAGTGGGCTGGAAGGGGGAGAGAGGGAAAGAATGGAGGAAGAGAGGGGCTGAAGAAAGGAAAGGGCTGAAGGGTAAGGGGGAAATGAGAAGGGGATGGAGAGAGGGAGGAGCTGGATGGAGGAGGGGGCTAGGGAGAACAAGAGTGGGAGGGAGGGAGGAAGGGAGGGGGAGGGAGGGAGGGATGACAGAACGAGCGGGAGGAAGAGAGTGAGTGCATTCAATACCCTACCACCGGATAACCAACACACGGATGAACGGCGGGACACTGCCAACGGATAATAAACAAACAGAGGGGATGGCGAGGGGTAGGAGTGGCAGTGGGAGTGAGAAATAAGGCAATTATCGCGCCTCGGGCAACGCTGGGGTAATTTCCACATACATATTAATATCAACAGCGAGAGGGGAAGAGTTAGTCTATCAGGCAGGGCGGCACTGATGACATATTCCGCGGCCGCAGCTGAGCCAAACTCGACCCTATGACACCCTGGCACACCGACCATTTCCCCGCGCCGCCCCCATTCTTTCCGCTCGCTTATATTGCAAATCGCCTCTGCCATAATTAAAACGGGCGGAGTAACGACCAATCAACCCGGACAAACGATGCAGCCGGCAGTTAGCAACAATTGCAGCGCGGTACCTGTGCTCGACAACCAATTCTTCAATCGTGTGTGCCTGTCGTGTCGCAGCCAGAGCCCTCCAGCGCCCTGTTAACAGCTGCACCGGGCCTAACGAGCGGCCTCACTGTAATTAAAACTGCCGGCTGTACTGTATGTCCCCCTGCCCTGGCTCACCCACACACACACACTCACTCCCACCCACACACGCACTTACAAACACACGCAAACGCACACACACTAGCACGGAATTACACTCCTCACCCCTGTCCAGACTGACAAACACAAAACAACTCCCACCCGATTGCTCGTGCATGAGCACGTAAACGCACGCACTCGAACTCCGAATCGTATTAACAAATTACAGCGCATTAAAACATAAGTATTAACAAATTACAACGCATTAAAACACATATAATCTGGTATACATACATTGAAACTTGGATACATTATACAAACATGCACAGTAAACTACACACAATCACAACGGCAGTCTTATAACTTTCAAGTACGAATAATCATCTTTTATTTTATTCTTGCCATTTCCAGACGATATTATTTAGGTTACGAAAAACTTCCAAACGGAGGGGCTAAATACATTTATTTACCATTCATTACTAGGGACACGCCTAAGCTGAATAAAACTGTCAGACAGCACCATGTATATAATAAAGACGTCATTGTAGTGAAGGGTTAAGCCTGTATTACTGGCATCAGCAGTGATTTTAAAGCCAAACTTTTTGAACAAACTCTGTTCCTGAAAATGACACCTCCTACCCACACTGACAATGACACCCTGTCGAACCTCAACTACCACACATCGGTACAAAATGGCACACATCTGACACTACGGCCACCATTAACCATTCCAAAACAGACGAATTTTTGTAATTTGTTCCTGTTACTGTCAGACAATCTTATTCAGTACAGTAGGGTTCCTGATGATGAAAGGGATAATAAAGGCTATATGTGACCCCTCCGGTTAGAAATGCACATCCTAAACAGAATAAATAATCAAGGGATGGCAAGATTGAAATAAAAAAGAAAAAATGCATTCTCTGACTGACAGAATGAAGTATTTTGGCATACGTTTTCCGAAGATGCAATACATTTACTCACCCATGCGCAACGGACCACCCAACCTGACAGTACTATCCACCTACGTACTGACACTCATGGACCATCACCCATTCTGGATAAGACACTGTCACTCACTGGTACTGATATCCGGCTGCTTTGATAATAGTTTTGCCGACGATAAAGTGGTCATTGCTCCACACTGTTACTAAAAATTAAGTTTTGTACTGTTTATGTATACGCCCTTACACCCTCTTGGCAGTGCAACACCAACACTGACAACTAACAAAATCATCCATCATTATAAATTACCATACGTGATGCTTACCTCTGTTGTTAGTGCTATCCTCTCAGACATCCACAACTATCCATGAAACAAAGGTCAACTAAATTCTTCCGACTCTCCCATCCTTACATAAAGCCCTCATGTAAGTTGACTGGTACAAGATACTCATTCATTTACTCAGTCGTTCCCAATCTGCCACACACGCATCTACCTACCTATCTATCTCCTTTCTTAACACTCCGTCTTCTATAAATGATTCTTTTACTTACCGTCGTGTGGTTACGGTGGGGAGCCGAGTACTAATAATTATTCAGTCTGACTAACGATACGACACTAAGAGTATCAGAACAAAGCGTAACTCTGACCACACTCAAATCTATCACCAGTCTAAAGGCAATGGGGAAAATACAAAGGCAGCTTAATGTAAAATCCTTAGGGCGAAAACATCTCTTTCCTCTTCCTCCACAGGGTATGATGGGTCAAGCACACCACGCAACGCAAATGAACTTGCATCAAACTACGCTGATTTGGGTCACACATACTGTACAGCACAGTAGGGGGTGGAGGTGTGAGAGAGTGGTAATAATTGTGGAGTGGTCGTCTTATGCTCCTGAGATGGAATGACTACAAAGGTCAACCAGTGCAGGGGTCTGGCTTCTGATAGTTATCGCTGTTAATCTAAATACCTACCGAAATGTAACAGAAACAGTCATTTATATGAATATCATGCGTCTCTTGGTTGAGCAATGAAAGAGTGTGTGCTTGACCTATAACCTGTGTGTGTGTGTGTGTGTGTGTGTGTGTGTGTGTGTGTGTGTGTGTGTGTGTGTGTGTGTGTGTGTGATGACATCACTTACTGGTGTCAGGGTGGGTTATTTTATATAACAGACCAAACCCAAGCAGAGTCCGATACTACACAGATTAACATTATTCAATCACATAAACATAAACAGCATTCCTTTAACTCCCGTCTATATGAAGACTGTAAAAACAGACTGCAAGACAATCTGCCACACGGGGCGACCATACTGGCAAAAGTCAGATCACATTCTACATAAGTTGCTCCCCGTGAGGCCAGCCCCTGCAAACCAACGACACAATACCTCCAACACAAAGGCCCAACCACGACCTCTGGCTGGCTGGCTGGCTGGCTGGGTTCACGAGAGGAAAATGTTTTTATGAAGGGCGCCGCGGGGAAACTCTCGTTATAAATTGGTCACAGGCGGGATTTTGTTGGTGGAATTCTAAAACGGCTTTTGTCTCGGGCCGGTAGCACTGCCTCTGACTAAATACATGAATTCATACATCTATATGCATGCATTCATAAATGCATAGTCACGCGGGCATTCATATTTCCTGGTATATTCAATCGCACTAGCATATATGAAACATCAAGAGAGAAAGGAAAAAAAGGCAGTGTTGTTGTATAAAAAAAAAAAAACTCAAAAGTGACATTCACACATCCACCCCACCTGGCACCCTTGAAACCCAAAAACGCTAACAATAATCGAAGAAAGAAAACGGACAACAACCTAATTCTGAAACAGAATGACAGACCCTTGAAAAATAAAACCAAACACTCAACTAAAGCAATCATTCTTGATATAAAGATAAGAATCCACAGTGGCACAATTTAGAACAAGTAACTATTGCAATGATTCAACAAATTATGGAACTTGTAGTCAATCAGACATACAAGTCAATAACATAAATCCCTGACACATCAATATCCACCTACCGCACCCAATCGGCAATGACCACCACCCTATAACCTTTTCCATCTAATGTAGTCACTTATCACGACACATACACACACAAGTACATTCCCCCCCCCTCTCTCTCTCTCTCTCTCCTATCGCTACTACAATGGTCACTGTTTTTCCGAACTATTTGCTGCATCCTTTGTTCTTTACGGCAGGCATGCAGCAGTCATCGACCTTCACACTCTCTCTCTGCTGTACAGCTATATAATGCAAAAGTTTGCCCATATTTTCATGACCTCCATTTACACTCTATACACAGTGCGTCCAGGCATCTCGAAATAAATGAATCTTGATTTTGGTACGCCGTTGATAAACTTTCTTTAGAAAGAACAATTTTTGCGGGTCCTCAGCCTTTGGTAATTTGTTTTTATATTAAACACACACACACACACACACACACACACACACACACACACACACACACACACACACACACACACACACATAAATACACAAGAAAATCCTTAGCCATCTCACACAACCAAAATCAACCTTGATCAATCACGAAAATGAAAGCACCAAGCCACTTACTATTGCCACAGACCACCCGGCAAACTCATCCGGCTACAATATATCAAGCTACCTGGACTTAGCCGCCCACTACTTCAACCAAGTCAACTACAAGCCAAGTCTGGGAACTACACCAACACACCATCACTACCAATCAACTAACCATTATTAACCAGTCCACAAATCACTGACTGTCGAAATGCAACTGCAGCATACCACATCTATTCAACCACTGTCTACAACAATGAAACGAACACTAAATACTCTCTCTGTGGACAACACCGCGCCACGACAGCAATCCAATATCCATTAAACCCACTAAATACCACTTCTGACAGTAAGAACCAAACCAACCACTATCATTCACAACCACCTCAGACGGCAATAACAAACAATTACAAGAAATACCACTCATCACCGCTGATAACACCATCAAACTACAGACACTCTTAACCAAACCAGCCAGATCACCATAACCAACAAGATAACATTCACACCTAAAACACTGCAGACAACAACACCAAACCGATTATGTACAATCTCAACATACCTTGCTCTTTGTCACAATCACCTGCCATCTCTCACAGCTACGTGAAATGAGTTGCAAAAGGACAAAAATCAGGGCAATGTTAAAGTGCTAAGGGAAAAGAAGACAACATTCACAACTAAACCACTGCTGATAACGGACTGAGTACTGTATTCTCCTTTTACTCTAACTTGACCTAAAATTGCCATCTCTCTACCCTGAATGTTGAGTTTTCATAATATATTAGCGCCAGAATATAGTGTTAGTCACGAAGCAATGCTATAGAGAGGATGCATGGCTGTAGGATTATATTTTATGCCACAGAGCTACGTGAAATGAGCTGCAGGTGGACAAAAATCAGGACCATGTTTAGGTGAAAGGTGAAGAGAAGACAGTATACCCAAACTACTGCTGATAAAAGCACCTGACCAACCACTATCACTGTCAACCACCCAGACAGCCATCGCAACAACGAGTACTTCATTCAATTTAACCAGGCGGAGATTTTCGTCCCTTTGCAGGATTTCCCCGTGGCTCAATAGCAGAATAAGACATTACTACGGCTCTACATCCCTACCATAGCACTTCTTCGTGACTAGCACCATATTCTAGTGTTAATTTATTGCTATATCTCTGCATTCACGATGGAGAGATGGCAATTTTACGCCAAGTTAAAGCGAACAGAGTACTGTATATAAGACAACCCTCTCACCCAAACGCCAGGAACTGCGTAAGGCTAGGCTAGGTAATTCAGCAGTAAATTCCTGTACAGTACATTATCTGCAACTCTCTGGGCCGACCCTCCTTCCTTCCCTCCCCCTCCCGATAACTCCGCAGTTTTGCATATAAATTAATCCCTGGCTAAGATCCCGCCGTCCTGATGTATTAATTAAGCTCGAATACGAAAAAAAGATACATTGTAAAAACGTAAAGGGGAGAGGGATGGGTTGTGAGGGGACGTGGGTGAGAGAAAGAGTGCCTTAGGAGGAGTGAGGGAAGGAAAGATAGGAGAAAAGGAAGGAGGTTAAGAAAAAGGAGAAGGCAATGGGGAGGATGAATGAGGTAACTTGGTAAGATATGGGAAATAAAATGGTGGGAGATAGGTAAGGCAGAAGAAGAGGGTTGGGGAATGGAGGAAGTTCTGGAAATGAAGTGGGATAGGAGACTACAGGAAGTTAATGAGAAGGCATAAGTAAGAGAATTCCCCCACAGGAAGAGGTAGAGAGGGAAGGTGGACGAGAGGAGGGCAATGAAAGGAAAGTGGGTATGGGAGACAATGCAGAAATGGGGGGATGGGAAGAAAACAAACTGAGAAAACAGAGGTGGTTAAATACTCATAATATCCAGTGAATACATCGGTTACATGGGTAGTGAGGTAATGGACACGAGAGAGGCGGTGGAAAGAGTCAGCTGTACAGGGATGTTAAATGTTCACTTAATATCAACACAGCATGAGTGTAAAAAGTAATGGTACATACATACAGACTCACTAATCATAACTAAAGGTAAATAATATCCAACCATTCTTCCAGGAAAACGAGAGAAAATACAAAATTATGAAAGCTTCGATCGCCTTCATCTGTTACTTATCACCTAAGGTATTTGAGATTTTTTTCTGTCAACATACAGCAATGAAAAATAATCAGACCAGCACGCAAAACAAATAGTTTACACTCTAAAGAGGTGTAACACATACGAATTTAAGCTATCATTCACCACCTTCTGATCCTGAAACTTAAGAGCTGATACCGGCGACTAGCTTCATTCAAAAACTCAAATTAGCATTTTCACTTACCCCATTCTGGATTAGCGAAGAGGACCGAGATGTGGGCAGGTCCGATGTGATGAATGGTTTTGTTGTCAGAGCAGGTGTGGATAAGGCAGGTGTTTTCAGAGACGTGGCCCATTCCAGTTTCGGCAAGCAACAGCCACATGAGAAAAGAAGGAGAAAAAATTTCAATCCTCTGACTGGTTGAATTTCTCTTATGTAAACAATCGTCTGGTAGTGGAATGATAAAAAAAAATCCTTAGTGTAACAGGAGTAGAGAAATTGTTACTTGAGATATTTTTCAAGCCACTAACTAGGAGAATTCTACTGGTTTAACAAAATGTTAAGAATCAATGTAAAAGTGTTGAGGGCGGGTACAGCTACAGGAGGAAAGGATGGAGGGAAAAAAGGGAGATATAGGAATGGTGGTATGGGAAAGAGAGAGAAAAAAAATAAAAACAAGAAAGTTGACGATGCAGACTTAAATTAAACGAAAGACTGGGAGGCGCGAGGTAAGGGAAGAGTATATATGCAAATATTTAATTCCCGAACCACACATGCAGTGTCTTTCCCAGTGAACGTGTATCGATCCTGGAACCTGACCCTCAGTCGTCTATTGCCAAGATAATTAAATCAGCAGGGGGCAAAAACAAAGACTTAAATTCAAAGAACAGGAAACTGTAAAATTTGCAAACCATAGTCTGAGCATTATACTGTATACTTATTTGTAACTGGACAAATGTTGTATTATACTGCACCCAAAGCCAGACGATGTTACTGAGATCCGTGACTCATATGGGCCTGCGAGTGTTAATACTGTCACCATTAGCCCTCTCATGGTCGGGACAACTCTAATAATCCACTGCAGTAAATATCAGACGATGTTTCCAGGCGAGTGAGTCAAAGAAGCTTGAGTGTTAAAATTAATCCTTGATCTCTGTGTGTGTGTGTGTGTGTGTGTGTGTGTGTGTGTGTGTGTGTGTGTGTGTGTGTGTGTGTGTGTGTGTGTGTGTGTGTGTGTGTGTGTGTGTGTGTGTGTGTGTGTGTGTGTGTGTGTGTGTGTGTGTGTGTGTGTGTGTGTGTGTGTGTGTGTGTGTGTGTGTGTGTGTGACACCGAACATGAGCAAGGATGGGGGATGGTTTTTTTCCCCACGAAATACGTGATTTTATATATATATATACAGTATATATTATATATATATATATATATATATATATATATATATATATATATATATATATACAGTATATATTATCGAGTTTCGGTGTGAAATAGTGGTATTCAAAGTTCTGCCAGTGTTACAGATTCTGGTTCCAATGTTCATTTACAGTAACAAGATAGCGCAAATGATTAAGAAAGGAACACACTGCTCAGCACGACAAGAAATTTAAATACGAAGTACAACAACGCAACAAAAACACTACACCCACGTGGAGAATCTAAGTATGCATTTCAGTACACAAGTGTAATAGTTGAGCGATATAGACATGTTAAGGTGCAGGAGGGGGACCACGACGGTCAGTAAAATCCTTATAAATGCATACACCTGCCAATCAATCACGTTTTTCCCCTCAAGTATCATAATATTATATTACGAAAACACTCCTGTATTAGTAAAAACTCCTCTATAAAAATGAAATTAATTGTTCTGAAGAAAATTAACAGTAGCTCTAATATTTGGACATATTTTTCTAGAACTACATAATCAGAGCTAATGCCACGGTATTCTAAGTGCCACAGTTATAAACAAGGGGTGACTCACGGATCTGGCGTTGACCTCAGCGTGGTGTGTGCCTGCCAGTAGCTTCACCACCTCCGTCCGACCATGCTTGGCCGCCCAGTGCATCGCCGTCTGTAACACAACACGAACTCTTTAACACACCATTCAGACAACAAGTAAAAGTAAAAATAATAAAAAAATTAATAAGTATACTAATACATTAAAAAGTGTTAATGTGAGCGAGCGTTTGAATGAGACGCATAGGATGAGTTGTCAAGAAAGAATGACGAGTGGCTTTGGGTGAGGTATGCTAGATTAAGAGGGATTGAGGAAAACTGGAGAGTTCGAGGGATGTGGTTTAAGAATGGTTTACGATGGGTGTGGAGAAAAGTTTAAGTGGCGAACAGCTTAGTATACCCTGATAAAAGAGAACTGTTTGTGGTTCACTAACTTGAGAGAAAACTACACATTTTGGGATTACTATTATAAACTTTTCTTGTGGATTACACACACACACACACACACACACACACACACACACACACACAGTATATTTCAACGTAAAACGAGAGTGAACAAGACAAATTTACCCAGGAAACAAGGGAATACGCTGCGTACTATTAACACAGTGGCTACTCTTACGACGAGTAGCAACAATAATTTCCAAGCAATTCTTACGATGATGCAAAAGTGACAACCTTAGCTGCAGAGGAAAGTAACAAAACCACGTCCCACCTTTAACGAAACTTGACTAAACTAAATTAATCTATGCCAAGCAGCCTAATCCATCCCAAACTAACCTACTGTACTCAATTAGGCAGGACAGTGAGTGGGTCCTCTAATTCACATCAACTTAGGAAGATATGTTAGGCGGACAGGAACACAGACATGACTGCCCACTCAGCAGCAGCCATAAATATATATTTCTTTTTCTGTTAATTGATTAGGCTTGCACAATAAGTCAGCAGTACTGATTTAAGCTCCCCGATCTTCGACATCACCCCGATAATCAGTGTTCCACAAGACATGATGAAAATTAAGGGTATATAAACATAATACTTGAAAAGGGCAAACTTGAAGAGTTTTCGAACTGGAGGGAGTAAAATATCACCTGCATCAACTTCCTCAGTATGTGATGGATTTTTAGTGTTGTATATACGTATGGAGGTAGCAAGAACATATAAATAAATACAAAATCATAATTATAACGAAGACAAACACTAACTAGCACCACCACTACACTGTCACCACCTCACCGCCCAGGTCACCAGGACACAAAAGGTTACCACGGGATGTATCGTAATTCCCATCTTGTGAAAGTTAATACTACGGTGATCCTCTTATAACCTCCACCCGGACCCTTACACAGCCACTCTCAGACTCACCCCTCAACTGTGCGCTTAAAATCTGTGTGTTCTTTCCTTTTGATTCTCTATAAAAGACACAAATAGGAGCGGAAAAAAAAAAATAACTGACACTGGAAAATAAGAGCGTCTTCCTGAACTGGAGATTATCAATTATCTGTGATCAAACTAACTCAGTAAGAGTCTTACACTTAACTAAAGTCCTGGGATTAACGGATTCTCTCTGTTTTTAGATGACCAGATGCCATGGCTTTTTGGCAGTTTGGCCATTTAACCAGTTTTGTTTTCAGGGTATAAATATAGAAACGCTTCCAACCAATTTTGGTCATATGAAATGTCTAAATTAAAATATGCATTGGTACACGAACCAAACAATATTGACAGCAAGTGAAGATCTAGTTTGGCAGTAAAGGGTCAATCCTCACTGTTTTGGGAGTCCGGGGCCTCCAAGCATTAACACAACGTAATGTGAAGATTCGCTTCTAATGCACACATTAAATACAGCAACCTTTCAGGGACTATCGTGCATCTGTCCCTACCATCATGATCACTAACGTATTTCACAGCCAACCACCATCAGAAGTTACTTGCTGGGTTTTGCCTTACTTATATGTTTACTTTTCTTCCCTACTGCATCTTCCTCACACTGTAAGGCCCATCGTCCTTTAACCTGAGTCTCGCCCACTCTCACCAGGACTGTAGCCTTATCTTAGTCCACCTTCTCTTAGTCCTACTACCCTCATCGTCCCTACACTCCATCCACCATCCCTTTACACCTCAACCCTCACCTCCTCTGCAGTCCATCCCATACTTTCTCATCACCCCACCCTTCACCCTCTCTACACCCCTCTCAATACCCCACACCTCCCCCTCTGTACACACTCCTCACCCTCTCATTATCCCACACTTATATTCATCCTCTCCCTCATTTCTCCCTCACTTATTCCCCCTAACTCTCCCCATCTAACCATTAACCCTCTCTCTCTCTCCTCTCTATCCATGAAGCATAGAGTTTTTGAATGAGTTGAGTTAGAGTTGACCTCATAAACTCCTTCAGTACAAGGCCATTCCCAACTTGAAAAAAATCGTCTGGCCGTAGCAAAAATTAAGCATACAAGAAACAATACTCAGATGAGGAAACATTCGCGCCTAACAACTGGTCTGAGGGACGAACATTTGAATTTTCTCCGTGACTTTGACTTTATACCCAGTGTTCTCAAAATCGCATTATGTCATGTTTGTCACGCCTTCAACACATCTACCACGTTTGGTCAAAATCGAATCAAAACTGCTTGAGTTGTCCTTGCTCTATAACAGTGACCTTTGACCTACTGTTCTCAAAATCGAATTTCTTCATCCTTGGCTGACCCTCAACATTTCCCGACTTTGGTTCAAATTAAATAAAAACCGAGATGTAGCGTCGAACCTCTGACCTTGACCTCTACCAAGTTTTGTCTTCATCTGATTAAAACTATTTATATGGCCTGTTTAAACTGCCCTTCCTGCGTGACGTTAACCTTTAATTCATTATTGAAAAGAAAGAAAGAAAAAAAAAGAACGTAATCCCCTGGGCTGACCCTCAACATTTTCACCAAGTGTAGTCCACATCGGATCAAAACTGAGTTACTATGTTCTCATAAAAAACAGACAGACACACGACTAGCAAATAAAATACTCATTCCGCGCTTCAAGTGCACGCGGGAGTAATAATACATCATCGCAGTGAAGGGGTTAACTCTCTCCCCCATTACTCTTCCTAACCTCACTATCTTACAATCCCCCTCCCTCCCTCTCTCTCTCTCTCTCTCTCTCTTCAGCCCACTCCCCCACCCCCCATGGAGGTGTGAGGGTCCCGGAGAGCGAGGGCGTGTGTGGGCGTGTCGTGGTGCTTTATGGTGGCATGCAAATAAGAGGCTATTGTGGTGATGAGTGGTGGTGGGCGTGGGTGTGGGCTGGTGGGCGGCGCCGGGGCCAGTCCTTAAGCCCATCAAGCCCACACCACCCGCCACCCTCATGATTCCCTATAATTGTGGAATGAATGGATCACCTCGCGTCCTGGGGGAGAGGCCATACCTGTGCCCTGGCGTCTACACGGAGCCAAAAGCCAACAAAAACATAATTATCTTAGTAATTGTTTATCTGGCACCTTGGACCTTGTGGCGCTTCATGATGGAAATCACTCCTTTTGCTGTCTTAAAATTTATCATGCTTTGTTTATTAACCCATTTCAACGCTCGATTCGCTATCAGGGAAAGTAATGGCAATTTGATTAATTCTGCTATGTATTTAAGCTTTACCTTTGCTTTTAACTAAATACTTCACTCCGTATAATTTCCTCGACTTCGATTATGCTGCATCAGAAAATGTATTGGTAAGTTCATTTTAGATGTCATATTAATAAATTCAGCTCACAGAATTCAGTTCATTTATACAACCTTTCCCCTGAACAATGGAACGACCTTTTCTTGTCATCTCACCATTTATACTTCACATTCCATGGTCTTCCATGATCTGTATAACAATAATTTTCTTGTTCCTTCACCGTTTCCATAACCCCTTCTACGGTTCATCATTTCCTGAAGTCCTCCAAAGGCCTATATTGTATGTCTCCTCACCATTTCCATATCCCGTTCACTATTCCCTAACTCCTTCCATAGCCCGTGCGGCAACCCTATCTTTGCCCCCTTCACCATTTCCCGCGGCTCCTCCTCCGCCTCACGTTGAACCTCCTCTCCACTGTAGCCTCACATATTTCCCTCACACCCCAAAATATTCATCATGTCTTGAGTTATTCACTGCCTCTCCCACCAGCCTATATCCTTCACCCAGACAAGGGGCCTTCCATCCACCCCAGTTCACACCTTCCCCTCCCCTCGGCTTCCCTATATCCCAACCTCCCGTCCTTCTTCCCTCTCTATACATCAATCCTCCTCCTCCTTCTTCTATATCCCTAGGTTCCCTCTTCTTGCCTCCCTATATCCTTATCCTCTCCCTCCTCCTTCTTTCCTCTCTATACCCCTACTTTCTTCCCTCACTATACTCCAATCCTCCCACTCCTTCCTTCCCCTAACCCCTGTCTTTCCTCTCCTCCTTCCTTTCCTATGCCCCAATCCTCCTCCTACGTCTTCCCTCCCTATACCCCAATCCTCCCACTCCTTTTTTCTTCTCCTTACTCCTATCTTCCCTCTCCTTCTTCACTCCCTATACCCACATCCTCCCCCTCCTTCTTCCCTCTCTAAACCCCTCCCCTTTCCCTCCACTCTCTATATCCCCATCCTCTCCCCTCGCCATACAAATACATCAACTTTTCATTTTCTCTCTTTTGTATTATATTCCCCTTTCATTTCTTTTTTCCCCCATTTCTTACACCACCGGCATTTCTCTCTCTCTCCATATATACCCTGCCCTATATCCATTTGAATCTTTTTCTCTTTCTCTCTATCCAGTAATCCCTTTCCATTTCCACTTACCTATTCACTTCACATCCTCCCCATTAGTTCTCCTTCATACCTAATATTCTTTCCCTTCTCCCTTTTCCTACATCCTTATGCATCTCTCTCTCTCTCTCTCTCTCTCTCTCTCTCTGGGTTTGCTTATCAACGTCCACTTTCCCCACCTCGTTCACTTATTCGCTTTCTAAATCCTTCCTCCCTCCTCCGCATCCCTGTATCCTCCTTTTCGCTTCCATCCTTCTGTTCCCTTTAATTTCCATTTTCCTTTATCCATAACCTTATAAGCATCTCCCTTTCTCTCTAATCACATGTTATCCTGGACTTTCCTTTCTTTCCACCCTCTTCGTACCGTACATTCTTCTTCATAGCTGATAGATATATTATTACTTTTTCTCCCTTTCTCTACATCCATTTATACAATCCTTCTCGTTCTAACCATTTATTCTTCTCCACTTCCCCCTCCCTTTTCACCTCCTCACTCGACATTCTTCCTCCTTGCTTCTCCGTACCCCCATATCCTCCTCCATCTCCCCTCCTTCATCTCTCTCCTTTCCTCCCACGCCCCTCCCATGTCCATTCCGCCGCCTCCTCCCTCATTCCAACCATAAAGTGGCTAAGTTGAGCAACCCACAACAGCAATATCTCTTGCTAAACACCCCGCCTCCTACGTAATCACCAAGGCATCATCATCATCTCTCTCTCTCTCGCCACATTCAGTCCTTCTTCCACGACGGTTTTCTCCGCTATATTCAAGGTCACCAGAATTTCCCATGCGTCTAGCTACATTCCCTTTACCTTTATAGAAGTAGGTTATGCATTTATGAAGCTCTGTTCTGCTACCTCGTCTCTCACTCCTCCGAAGGCAATTAAAATCCTAACTGTCCATCAATACTCAGCCAATGACAACCCGCTGCACGAGAATCACTCTACTTCTCTAGTGTCACCCTTTTCCATCCTAGTCCAGTCAATTTACAGATTTCACCGTTTTATCTGGTTCTCATCCTTTACACTCCCTCAACTTTGGATTGCCATTGCTGTTACCTTTGATCTACACTAACTTGCTGTGCTAAAAAATACATGACTTACAAATGAACACTTTTTGTGAGTTATAGCTTCTCCCATCGTTTGATTCCTTACCCACCAATGATCTGCTCTTCGCTCTCCTTACTGACGTTTAAATCACACATCTGCACAACATACACAATGGGCCTTTCATCATAATACATCTGTCGTACCTGTGCCTCGATATTACTACATGAAAAGGGTCCAAGTCGAGTCGAAACTGTTGTACCTTCCAAATTAGCAAGACTTCCATGTATGTATATTATTCTTACGCCAGTCTCAATTTCATTCTCAGTAATAAGGACAGCCAGGTTTGCTTCAAGTTTCTTTGTATCCTGAGTTTGCTTCAGTTCTTCGGTGTTTTCAAATATCCTAAACACACAGACTTAACAGTGATTCAGCCAAGACGATTATACTGAAGTGTTATTTGAGTCCCGAGTCTCTCCTTCCCCCCACACGGGAAAACTCCAGAGGGCAGGCTCCCATCCAGTAAATTTTTATATCAGTGAAATATTAATCTTGGCCGCCTGGTGTTTTTCCTTTTTTGAAACTCGGATGGAGAATTTTTAATAAATTGGGTGTAAACAATATAGCAGAATTTGGTGCATTTTTGAGGCTACATGGTGCTGGGTGAATATTTTAAAGGCGCTGAAGTTTTCTAAAATGCAGATGGTTAGAGAATACAACAGAGGACGATCACAGACAGACAGACAAAGAGACAGACAGGTGAATGCATGGAAGCAGAAAGAGAGAGAGAGAGAGAGAGAGAGAGAGAGAGAGACACACACACACACACACACTCTCTCTCTCTCTCTCTTTTTCTCTCTCTCTTTTTGGACTTCGAAAATCAGTTTCGTGAATCCGTAGCATCTGATATTGATGCCTTAATCTGGCCACATAAAAGTATTGTCAGTGTCCTTTACCTACGATTCAAGAGACGCATTCCCGAAGTCCATGAAGAGTAAAACTGGTCAGATATTTGCTGCTGATCGTACACCAATTAAAAGTACTCACACTCTGCACCCATGAATGCAATGAAATTTGAAAAGGTACGTAGAAATTTAAGCTGTGTTCATTTATTAATGCTGGTAATTCGCATTCTTTAGACCGCGTGTAATATTTTATCACACCACAAGAGTGCAGAATAATTTTTAGTGGGAGTCCATGCCAGTCAGAACCATCTTCTCACTCCTGCCCCGTCGCGTCCCGTCCAGGGCAAGAAGTCCGTCACCCCGGGTCGCAATTATGTCACCCCGCATTACAATATGAATGGCGCCGCATCTACATCACAAATACGCAGGGGAGGTGGCCGCCCGCGTGCCCTATGCCCGCCACCAAGGGTAAGGTAATACAGTAATTATTTCAGCCGTACTTAGGGGGAATAGTACCTTGACGAGGCGAGAATAATCTGATGGTTTTCGAATACAATGGGGCAAAGGTGAGGTAATAAGTTATCCCCTTGAACGTGAGGCCCATCCCATTGGAAATATAAAGATGGATTTTGATCTTTGTTTTCGTATGGCATAAGGGTGAAATTAGTCCAGGCGGTGCGAGGGGGCGAGGGAGACTGTGGCGCAAAACAAACACGCGGGTTCGTAATGTAAACAGCGAGCAGGTCGGGACGGGACCAGGAAAAATTAATCACCTGGATCGCCCTTGGGTACAGCTCGAAGTCCCATACCTGTCCCTTCCCACACCTTCCTATCCCAAACCTGTCTTTCCATACACATGTCTCTTCCCCGTATCTGTCTCTTTCTACACATGTTCCTTCTCATTTCTGTCTCTCTCTGTACTTTTCCCGTCCTAAACCTTTCCCTTCGTAAACTCATTCCCTTCTGCATCAATTCCTTCCGCACCTTCCTCTCTTGTATCTCTCCCTTCCTACACAATTTCTTTTCCACACCTCCCTCACCCTACACCTTCCTCTCCCACATGTGTTCCCCCACATCTGTCTGTCCTTTCCCATATCTGTCTTACCCTTACACCTGTCCCTTTCCATGACTGTCTCATCCCTTATCTATCTCTTTCTACACTTTTACCTTCCCACAGCTGTCTCTACAACTCTTTCTTCTCATAACTGTCCTTTCCTACACAACGAGAGTCTGTCTTCAAAATAGTTTTTTATCTTTTTATAATCCACACACATTCCTCCCCTCACCCATCCTCTGACACACCCAACCTTACCCAAAACTGTGTCCATATCTTATGATGTTCTTCCTAGACTTACAAAATAAAATCTTTACCTTTAATTACCTACATCCATTCCTCCCCCACATCGTTCCCTTAAAAACCTATCCCAATCCACAGTTGTTCATGTCTACCCCTGCCTTCCACTACTACAATCATACACACATACTAACCATCTCCCATTTTTCCAACAACTATTATTATTCGCAATTATCTACATCTAACATTACTTCCACAGTTACAATTACGCACACATCCTTACTATCCTTCGTTAAAATATTTCCTTCACGGCCTTCCTATACTGGCACTCACTTGTCGTAATCTTGTCCATCATCAAACATGCACATCTACACTACCACACACGACCGACTCATGTTATCTCTGCTGCTGATCACACACTTGGTAAAATATTCCCAACTCTCGTACAGCCTGCTTTCTTGGACCCTTTCATCATATAGCCAATTTTAAATATTTTATTTTTGCTGGATCCAGACGATTTTATTCAGCTCAGGACAAACGTTTCTAACTCGATGGGTTAGATTTCGCCCTTTCTTAAATCCTTCACTGAAGATATCACTGTGAAATTGAATAAAATCCTTTCAATGAGAGCAAAGATAAATTAATACGTCAACACAGTATAAGAATTAACTGTTTCCTGTCCGAACAATGTTCGTTTTTAGCAGGTTCAACACGATGACTAACAAATACGAACGTTGCGCTTTTTCAGTCTGTCAGATGATTTTATTCAGCTACGAGAAGCCCACTACGGCAAGAATGAGTGAAAATTATCCCGATTCATGCTTTGACACACACACACACACACACACACACACACACACACACACACACACACACAAATCTCTATTATACTCGTAGAGGAGTCACCGCCAGATGACTTTATTCACCTCAAAGAAACCCTCGATTTACGCATTAGCCAAAAATGAGATCTGTTACTTATTCCAGCGCACACCAGATGATTGACTCACCCAGAGAAACCCGCCACAGTCTAAGGGTTGAGTCATTTCAGTGGGGGAATGGAATAAACTTGAAACGTTATTTTAGTTGTGCTTAACTTCATCTTCCATGCATTATCAAGCACGACAACACAACAAACCTCCACGTTCTGAGCACACAGACACACACACACACACACACACACACACACACACACACAACCGCAGGCCACAAATCCACGGGACTAACTTGGGTTGACAACTTCTCAATAAAAGTACATTAAAACAGCGTCCGGGCTAATGAAAGGGCGCTTGTGGCCGCCAGTACAGCACGGACCCAGTGGAATGAGAGTGTCCTGGGAGGAGGAAGGTACTGGGAGGGAAACTGTACTGGGAGGGGGAATGTACAGGAGGGCAAAGTGTATTGGGAGAGGGAGTGTACTAATGAGAGTGTACTGAGAGGTATGTGGGCTGGGAGGGGAGTGTAATGGGAGAGTAAGTTTACTGGAAGGCGGATTGTACTGGGAGGGGGAGTGTACTGGGGGGGCGAGTGTACTGGGAGGGACAATGTACTGGGAGGGTGAGTGTACTGGGAGAGGGAGTGTACTGGGAGAGGGAGTGTACTGGGAGAGGGAGTGTACTGGGAGAGGGACTGTATTGGGAAAAGGAGTGTATTGGAAGGGGGAGTGTTGTGGGGGAAGGGAGAGAGAGTGTACTGGGGAGAAGTAGGATTTAATGAGAAACGTAATGTACTGAGATGAGTTTGTATTGGAAGGGGTGTGTGTTGGGAGTGTGCTGAAATGATGTGGACGGGGAGAGATGTGGACTGGGAGGGGAGTGCACTAGGATGGAACTGGACTGGGAGGCAGTTCTGAAAGTAGGGAAAGAATGAACCGGAACTACATGGACTGTGCATTAGGAAGAGACTGTGCTAAATGGAGAGTATACATGGATAGTGGGAATAGTGCTGGAAGAGGTTTACCAACAGGAATGCGTATCGGAATGAGGTAGGTAGATAAGTAGGTTGTACTGTAATGGGAGAGGACTGAATAAGAAGTAGGGTTTACTGGGAGGATTAAACAGTGCACCGGGACGTTAGTGGTTTTTCCAATCCTCTTTGATGGGAGGTATTTGGTGGGTGGTGGGAGAGGAGTCGTGAAGCACAATGGTGAGGTGGTGCGGGGGTGAGGCGTCAGAGGAAGGTTGAGAGGTGAAATGGATGGTGAGGAGTTACGTGTGGCGGGGAGAGAACGACGGGCGTGGTGAAAAGATGAGTGATGGAGAAACATGTGGTAGGGGAGAGATGTGAGGAAAGACCTAAGACAGAGTGGTGAAATAAATGATGATAATAAGTATGATAGAGAGATCAATGGTTTGTGATGCATGCTGAAGAAAAAAAATGGTGATGAGGCGACTGACGAGGGAAGATGCATGGTGAGAGGATAAGTGGTGAAGGTATGGGTAGTAAGAGGATGAGCAGCGAGGAGCTAGGAATATGATGTATAAAAAATAAATTAATATTGTAAATAAAAACATGGTGCCTGGTGTAGGATAGAAAATTAAGAGATGGAACGAACTGTACGGGATCAGTACGATAATGACAATTGGTCATGGTGGATCTCTCTCTCTCTCTCTCTCTCTCTCTCTCTCTCCCCCAGCGTGTGTGTTCCGCCATGAAAGTTGAAGCTTTGGGTACACACACCAGGCCACCCTGTATCACATAACAAGAGTAACAACAAAAACCGCAAAAGTACATCGGTACTAAAACACAGAGAGAGAGAGAGAGAGAGAGAGAGAGAGAGAGAGAGAGAGAGAGAGAGAGAGAGAGAGAGAGAGAGAGAACATAACCATAACTGAAAAACTGAAAGAGAAAATATTATCACCGTCATTACCATCCTCCTCCTCCATCATTATCATTAAATTCAGGTAATAACATAATTCTTTACCTTTGGCTTGCTGTCATAACCCATCATCAAAATCAGTCAATATGCAGACACATCATTTTTCAAGTAATGCTGAATCCACACACTCACCAGTACTTTCCAAGCAGCGCTGAATCCACACTCCCACTATTACTTTCCAAACAGCGCTAATCCCCACACCCACTGTTACTTTCCAAACAGCGCTAAATCCACACACCCACCACCATCTTCCAACAGCTCTGAATCCACACACTTACCATTATCTTCCAAACAGAGCTTAATACACATACCCATCACTACTTTCCAAACACGTGTGCATCTACTCACCATCATCTTTTAAACAGCTCTGGATATACCCACTCATCATCCTATCCTAGCTCCTCCCATCATCATCATTCACATCCCCCCGCATCATTCCATACCCTATCCCACCTCTCCCCGGAATCATGTACTGCATAAACTTCTAGTCCATCCAATCACCCACGTTCATCCTGTCCTACAGCCTATCCCGCCATCCATCCCTTCACAATCCCCACTCCCACACCCCTAGTTATAGCCTCTCTCTCACCACGTGCCATCCCATCTTATCCAATTCCATCTCACATATTCATATCCCACCTACCCCTCGTCCTACAGAATATCCTACCATCCATCCCTGCCCATTCCATCACAACCCCCACCCCCACACACCATTCCTGCAGCCTCTCTCATTACACATCCTCCCATCCTAACCCATTCCATCACCCACACTCACATCCTCCCCCCACCCCCACTCCAATCCCACAACGCTCCGGACCATCCCATCACCCACAATCACACCCATCCCATTAGTCCAATCCCACAACGCTCGGAATCATCCCATCGACCACTTTCACCTCTCCCAGCAGCCCAATGCCACAACGCTCCAAACCATCCCATCATACCCCCCCACAGTCCAATTTCACAGCCCTCCGGAACCGCCCACCCTTCCCCACCCGCTGTAGCCGCGGCCGGAGATTCTCGCCAACACAAACGGACGCGGGGCCATGAAACGCGCGAACATCCTTTGGGCAGGGAAGCGAACACATAAAAATAAATATGAGCTGAGGTGGGAGTCGGGCGGGAACACGGGCGGAACACGGGTTTATGTGGGTTTATGTGGGGTCCCTCCTGCCCGCATTTCTCATAATTAGCCACAACACACAAGACGGAGAGAGAGGGGAAGGCACGCCGGGGTAAGGAGGAGGAGGAAGCAGGGAAAGTAAGGAAAGGAGGCAGGGAAGGAGGGAAAGAGAGAGGCTGTGAGGACGAAAAGATATATAAACGGAAGGAGACCTGAAGGAAGGAAAGGAAAGCATGAAAGAAAAGAGGGGAAATGAGAAAATGAACAAAGGAGTAAACGAAGGAAGGGGAGGGGTTGAGAGGGACGTGGCTGGGAAGATGGATGGATTGGAGAGAGAAGGAAGGAAAAAAGAGAAAACGAGGGAAGGAAATGGGAAGAAAAGAAAGAGAAGAGAGACGAGTAATGAGAGAACGAAGTCGGATGGAAAGACGGATGATTGGAGGCAGGGAAAGAAAAAGGGCTAAGATAAGGGAATATGGACGAATGGATGGAAGGATGGATGGTAAAGGAGAGAAGGATGTCTAGAAGCTGAAACGAAGTATAAAAAAAAAAAAAAAACAAGAAAATGATGAAAAAAGGAAAAGAAGTATGTAAAATGGGAAAGTAAGGAATGGAAAAAAACAATATCGGTACAAATGAAGAAATCTCACAGTACGATAAGACACACATAGGAAGGAAGGGAGAAGGAAAATGGAGAAGGAAAGAGGGGAGAAAGAAAGAAGACGGGGAAGTAAGAAGAAAATGTGATAAGAATGAAAAATACCGAGGATAAGAAGAAATAAAAGAGAGAACGAAGAAAGAAGAGGAGAATGTTGGCTCTCTGTTTTATGTCTCTGGATCCTTTTCCACTCCTTTTGCAATTTTCCTGAAAATATTAACATACCTGCATATCCTCTCCATTAAAACTCTTCTATTTTTTGTCGTAATCCTCAATCAAACTGTGTACTAAATCCAATGATGTTTTGTTCAATTTATTCTGACCAAAACCAAACGATTATACTCAGCTTAAGAGAGAGGTCCCGGAGTCAAAGAAGCTACCTTTCGCAAGAGAGAGTGTGGCTCTTAGCTGAAAAATCTCTTGGTAGAAGCCGGGGTAAAAACTAGAGGTATTCTAGTCTTCCAGTAGGGTTTAATTATCTAAGTTAGGTATTTATTATCCACAATACTTCTACTTTCTTCCGTCTTCCTCCTGCTTACAATCACACACACACACACACACACACACACACACACACACACACACACACACAATTTTCTTTACATCTCTATTCTCTTCTCGTTAGCTTTAGCATCTTCCCTGTTTCGCATGAAGATCTCCTTTGGATGCACTTCTCCTAAAACAGATATTAAGATGCAGGTATCCATGTACTTGCTTGAATGACGACACGGAAGAAATGAGAGAGAGAGAGAGAGAGAGAGAGAGAGAGAGAGAGAGAGAGAGAGAGAGAGAGAGAGAGAGAAAAGAAAGGTGAGAAGAACGGGATAAAGGTCAACATGATACATTCAGTCAGAAACGGAGACGCAGAAGGGAAAGGAAAGACCAGGAAACACACCATAATAACTTTTTTTTCTTTATTCCCAGTTGAGGTCCGCCTTTCTATTGCCTCTTCTCCATATATATATATATATATATATATATATATATATATATATATATATATATATATATATATATATATATATAGACACACACACACACACACACACACACACACACACTGACGGATGAACAGAAACAAGAGAGTTTATGATTTAGAAGGCTTAGAGAAAGACTGAAGCGTGAGGAAGGGACAATAAACTATTAAGGCTGAGAAGAAATGACAAGCTGAAGAGGAGACGTTGACGGGAGGAAGGCGATATGATACTAAAAGGGCGCGAGACAGAGAAGGTGTTAAAAGAATATAGGAAGTGACCTGCGAAACAGAGAAAGACAAAGACTGATAAGAAACGTATGGAGAGTAAGACATGGAGAGAGATAAGAAAAAGACAAATCGAAAGACAACACGAAAAGTGGCACACCACCTGAGGTGACCCCGAACATATGACACCGTAAGATCAAGCAGGAACACAACACTTCCAAATGCCGGAAACAGACTGAGAAGGTACTTAGAACGAAAACAAAAATTATTTAGAAGAAGGAAGCTACAGAGTAGGACGTACATGAGTTGGTGATATGAGAAACTGAAAAAGAGTAAAAATTAGGCTGAGCCATTTTTATGACAGGAAGAGAGATGAGGAATGAGGAATACTCTGAGTTAGGTACAGGACAAAATGAGATGATAGAGGGCGTATGGGGCCGAAGACAAAGCCAGAGAAGAAGGAAGAACATGAAGATACACACAAAACCAAAGATAAAAGCGCGAACAAGAAAGACCCAGGAATGAGAAAGGAAAGGAACATTGTATGGAGAGAGAAGGCACAAGCTAAGGAGGAGGAAACAGGTAGAAGGTGAGGAAGAAGCAGAAACAAATAGGATGGGAGGAAACAGAAACAGACCAGGAAGAGGGAAGCCGGAGGTGGAGACAGAGATCCAGGAAGGCGTACGTCGGCCGTCTGCAACATTGAGGCTCCGAATATCTGAGGTGAATAATGGACACAACAGCGATTTTCAATGCACAATGCAGGTAGTGCTTAAAGTCGCTCGGTACTCGTCCCAAGACATATATACCTCTGAATTAGCCAGGATCTCCCGGGCACCTCGCGTATAGCACACTCTCCACTTAATGCATCGCCGGAACACACAACAAATTAAATAGGAGCAATGTGATAATTATGTACAAGTAATTCTCGCTTTCCCAAATCTCTTCAGATGGCAAACTAAGGTGGACAATATCAACCGGGTAAGTCATAAGCTGAAAGAAACTGTTGTAAACTTTTACATGAACTATATTCATTCAAGAATTTTATTGTTTATACATAGTGATGAATATTTAAACAGTCATATTAATTTTATTGACATTCGTAAGAGTGTAATTCCAAAAAAAAGTTTAATAAAAATAACAACGTAAGGTACATTTTCCAAATATTTCCTCAAAGATGACTGTTTTATAATGGACAAATTGTGGCATAAAAAATTGAATTTATAAATATATGAGTCATATCCTCCAGGGCCACACCTGCAAATGATAGTAAGAAAGCGGCCATCATCCTCCTGCTCGTGAGGCACCTACGCCATTTTTCCTTCCTCCTCTCCTCCACGGCACGATCACGCCGTATTAATCTTAAGAAAACATATATTGCACTGTATAAAAGAAGGAACAACGAAAGAGCCTCGTCTCCTTCTCACGCGCGGGGAACTAAGAGCACGATGATTGGTCCCTGAGGGCTTGAATGAGGACCAATGAGCGTCCAGTTCACAAGGAAAGACTGAAGGTGGTTGGTGGAAGGCGCTAGGGTTTGAGTTGTGGATAGAACCGTGACTCGGGTTTATAAGATCGTTGGAGGAAAAGCAAATGATCTTTCACTGCCTGCCAAGTGTGTGTGGCAGGGATGATGTGCGGGAGGCGGGACTGGTTGCATGTAGCTCTGGGATGTGGTTGAAGTTGCATAGGAGGTTTCGTAGCACCATCTCTTCCTCTGCGATTTATCTTCATATTACACTTTTACACTGTCTTGTATGTTACTTATGTAGTTTTAATATCGATTCAGTTTACATCAATAACATACAAGTGGATACGGATGCTGAGGTGTAATATGCAGAACACGTCGCCAAGAAGCAGTGCTGCGAAATCTGAAAGGTCACTTAGAAAACGACACTTTACTACCATCAATACCTCTGTTTGCACTAAGCTCACCAAGAGACAATCATTTACGGGTGTTCCATGAGTTGATGAACATCAGTTTTAATGGGAAAGATCACACTTCACACAATACTATCCCTGGAATACGACTGCACATGAAGAGTGTACATAAAGGTTCATCGTAACCTTCAGACTCCAGGCGAATCCCCAAATGAGAGTGTAATCGTCTCGTGTTGACTACATTAATGTCGGCCCCTTAGTTTTATGGGGTCCAATATGATCATCGTATATTCCAAACTTTGACATGAGTAAGTAACAATCCTCTGAGAATAACCGAACTTATAAGACCTATTAAGAATGGTTGCTGTAAGCCGAAGCCAAGGAGTAATATGAAAAGCCGAAGAAAAGGGTGGGTGAATCATATAAGAGGCTTCGTGGTTGGTGAATGAGGAGTGAGAGGGGTGTGGTGGATTCGGAGTGAGAGGCAGAGGAATGGCAGGAGGATAACAGTGCCTAGAGAAGCAGAGGGCGGAGTGGTGAATATTACAAGTTAGAGAGACAGTGGGTATGAATGGGAAGTGGCAGAGAATGGATACAGTATGGAATTGGAGGCATCTGTGTGTTGCGCATAGAAGTGGTGTTACCCTCCTCACAGACAGCACACATTATTTATAGTTTATTCTTCCTGTTTTCAGTAGATTTTACTCAACTTGGGAAGGATGTCTTGCAGGGAAGGGGTTGAAAAGGTTATATCGAATACCTCCAGTTCGTCACCTCCATATATATTATATCTGTCTGTTAGCGGCACAAATAAAATACAAAATACATTATCTGGTAAGCACGGGCTACGGAGGCGGGCAGGAAACTTGCGGCTGGATGTAAGAATGAGGGGGAGAAGGGTGGGAGCAAGACACAAGAAAGATGGACAGAAAAGGCAGACAGAACAAAGAAACATGAGGAAAACTGCATGGGGAAATGGTACCCACAAATGGATATGTTGTTTATAACTGTATCTTCTCACTAAACAACACATTTATTTGTGGGTATAATTCTACAATATGAACAACTGACGGGATTGTGATATTAAGACACAGACAAACTGCAGTAGGTCGGTTGACGTACAGTAAGCTGGGGATGCATTGTACCAAAATGGGAGAGGGCAGCAGGGAAAGACGGGCATGAGAGCAAGGAAATAATGGAAGAGAGATACTGGACAGAGCAATGGATAAAGCGAGTGGAAAAGGTGCAGATACAGAAATGCGAGAGGAGGGCAGAGGGCAGCGTGGAAAAAGGACCATGGGGCAAGGTAAGGGCAAGGCAGAGCGGCCATACATCAGGAGGGCGGCCGCACCAGAACAAGACAAGCGGCCATTTGGAGTAAACACTGTAATGCGACCAACACGGGCCACGGGATTTTTGCATGCCTAATTGCTATTTAAATTACCCTTAAATTGACCTTAATGCGGCCGTAATTAATTGCTGTAATAACCCTGCAATTACTCAAACCGCACACTGTCATTAGGCACACAACACGCATATTAAGACAACGACAACGATTCTATTAAGCTTGGAGCACGAGACGCCTCCTCGACCGCCACCTGCCCCAGTCAGTCTGCTGGTCTTAGTGTCAACTGCTCTCTTACATTTAGATGGCATTATTGCATGGTTGGGCTGGAAAGGGGAGCACGCACGCACACGCACACACACACACGCACAAAACCAAGAATATGTTGTGTCTTAGAGGAAAAAAGTTAAAATTCAAAGTGCTGACCGCCTTATTGCTGTAAGTAAATAATTTCGCGCCAAACACGCCTAGAAAGAATTACGTTCGTGAAAGGGAAACGTTCCGAACATTTTGTTTATGCCACTGACTTGACGCGATCCTTTAATTTGCCAAGTGTGGACCTACTTACGACATCCGACAGATAAAACGGGGTATCGGTGACGCACTGATACGATAAGGATAAAGGGGAGTACTGGAGAGACGGCAAGGGAACACACACACATGCAGGAGGCGAGTTTATGATGTGGTTGTACCAAAGGTCTCATTAGATCTACACTGAAGCCTTGGAGATCGCAAGTACGGTCTGGACATTCAGTACTGTGAACTGAAAACGCCAAGTGGCATTAATAACACACTCGTAAGAAATCCCGAATGAAAATGAAGCCACTGTTATTAGCCCGTCACTACCATGTTGCCTTTTATTTTACCCATGGTACCACACGACGATTATTTCCTCGTTAGAAAGAGCCTCTGGTAATGAAGGAGTAATCAAAGGTTATATTTAATCCTCAGGTTGGAAGGGTCAATCCTTAATTGAATACAATCGTCAGAATATAAAAATAAAATAAAAACCACGTCATTCGGTTCAAAGGACTCATTACCGATCATCTATCATCTAATTATACAGTAACTCATGCATCAACTTAGAACACCTACTAACCTGTAAGTGAGGCAGACAGGCAGCAAAAAAGCTAGGCATGAAAGCAGGACAGCACATGCCAGAAGGTAAGCAGAACAGGCAGGCACGATAGCAGGAAGGCAGAAGGCAGAAAGCAGACAAATAGAAAAGCAGGCAAGCGGAAGAGCAGGCAGCCAAGAAAGCAGACAACAAAGAGGGTAAGGGAGGGCAGTGGCGGACCATGAAGGCAGCCAGCAGCTCGCCCGCTATACATTACTCCCCGTAATTATTACTCTCGCGGCAAAACACAGCCCAGGTCTCTTTAATTGCCTCTTTTCAAAGTGTAAGCGCTTTTAATGTCCAGATGGGCAATAATGGGAAATTAATATTCATTGCCGTATGGAAGAGGCGTGTTTTATGCTGGAATCCGTTTAAGATAATTACAGGCCTTTCAATGGTGAGACAATGACGCCGTGTGTTTTATTGTAGGCCCTGGCGGAGGCTGGCACGGAGGACGAGGGGGAGGGGGAGGGAGGAAGAAGATGTGGAGGGGGAGAAGAGGGTGGAGGAGGTGCTGAAGGAATGAGGAGGGGAAGGGAAAAAAAAAAAATGGTAAATGTGTGGGGCTAGGCACTAAAATCGGGAGATGGAGAAACTAGACAAAGCAATGGACATGGAATGAGAAGTTGAAAGGAAAATGAGGAAAAAGTATGGAGAGAAGAGGAGAGGAATAAAAAAAAAAAAAAAAAACTATATTTAAGATGGTACTAAAGTGGGACAGAAACAAGGTATGCAACAATGGAGAGACTGGGCTATACAGGTACAAAAAGGCAAAGAAAAGCAAGATTAAAAATAACAGAAGAGGAAAAAATATAAAACAAAGATTGACAAAAAAAACTGTGAGAAATATTGTGGGAGATAAGAAGAGTTTACGTCAAAATGGTATGGGAAACTAAGAACAGTGAGATGGCATAAGAGAGAAAAGGAGAGCCAAAGATTATGTACGAGGAGCAGGCGAATTATAAAGTATTTATCATCATCATTTATTCAACCCCTCAGGTCTCTCACAGCTTCTCGGAGTAACAGGGAATGAGAGGAGATTCACTTCAGCCGACGACATGAGAAGTGATGTCAGTTCAGAGTGTGTATGTGTGTGTGTGTGTCAAATGTTGTGGTCGAGACTGCAACTGTCCGACACCATTTTAGACAACACCAGCCACACCAGATAACAAGAGCCTGGTGTTTTTACAGACTGTCCGCGGTGGTGGAGCAGGTGTTGAGCATTGGCCGGGAATTTGGGAACTAGTAGGAGGGAATGAGATGGTTTGAGATGATGGGTGTAGGGACGAGTCATAATTGGTCAGGTAAGGGTGGGGTACCAGGTGAGGGAAAAATGGACGCCAGAGAACCAGATGGAGAGCTAAATTCGACACGATGACGATTTAAGGCACAAAGACCATATGCATAACATGCATATGAGGAGGCTGGTTTAAGATGATTCTTGTAGGAACGTGTCTTAAAACGATTACTGATTAGGTAAGGGAATAATACAAGTTGACGGAAAGTGGATAGCAGACGACCACATGGATGAAGAAAATTCGTGGATATGTTGAGTTGTGGCATAGACTAAGGCCTAAAGAATATGCCTTGGCATAGACATCTTAAGAACGAGTTCCAGAGAATACGATGATCTGAGATGATGCTTGTAAGTATGTGTCATAATCGGTCACACAAGGTAAGGGAAAAGGGGCAGAAATCCATATGGAATGACCAAATTCCTCGGATAAGATGACATGAGGCACACGTGATCTGGGAACTAGTACATAACGAAATGAGGCTGGGACCTACTGCTCAATGCAAGACGAGTCATAACCCGCTAAGTTAGTGAGGGAAACTAAGTGAAGGAAATTAGATGGCAGCCGAGTACCAGACGGAGGGAGTAAGTACGTGGATATTATGAGCTACAGAATTGCTGGGAAAGAGATGAGGGTGATTTAATATGATCATTGCAGAGACGTGACATGAATGGTTAATTGGGTAAAGGAGAGGGATCAAACAGGGGAACGTAGACACCACAGAACCAAATGGAGGAAGTATATCCGTGAATATGATGAACTTGTCGGAGAGGATTAGATGTGGCTGCTCTGAAATGATGGTTGCAGACGCGAGACATAACTGGTCAAAGAAGGCAGACGCCATGTGAATAACAATGGAAGGCAGACAACCAGATGGCAGGAGTAAACCCGAGGACAAGATGAAGGGTGCAGAGGCAGAACTAAATGATGGATACTAGAGCAAAATGAGGTGTGCTCTGAGAGGTATCTGAATTGCAAAGACCGGGCCTGACTGATGGAAACACTGATGAAACAGACAACTGGCGTTCCGAGGCACCAGAGAGGAATGCTGTTTGATTAAAGTACATCACACAGAAAAGTATGATACAGGAATGAATTACCAAATCTGACTTACAGACACGAAACCAAGTGATAGTGCTGAAGAAATGAGTTAGTTTTCACCAGAAGTGAGTTAATCATAAACGCTGAGGAAGTGAGTCAGATACTTTTTCCAGAAGCAATTTAGAGGAACAAAGAGCGTTACTAGCGGAAGTTGCAATACCACCTCTACCGTCCTCATCCCAACCTCTCACCACCTGTAGTTCTAGGATCTTGCCACACAGTCCTCTTAATAACACAACGCACCGACATTCCTCCTTCCGTATTACCAGGAAAAGATGACGCCACTTCCTGACCAGCTCATCGCCATTCATGATTCCCGCATTTCCTCCAAACACATTCATTATTTTCTTTATTTCCTGAAGTCGTTTAAACCCTGCACTACGACACTGTCACATTTAAATTTGCTGCCACCATCTCCCAGCAATTTTATTTAGCTTAGGAAAGACCTCTCGTGTTTCAGGGGTTAATGAAGGATCTATCTAACCCACGGTTCGGAAAAACAAAGAAAAAATAATGAAGGCTCTATAAAACCCACTCAGAAAAAAAGGCTCTATCTAACCCACCTACTTCGACAAAAAATAATGAGGGTTCTGTCTAATCCACCCAATTGGGAAAATTAAAATGAAGGCCGTATCTAACCCACTCAGTTCGGGTTAAAAAAAAAAAAAAAAAAAAAAAGTGATGGCCGTATCTGACGCACTCAGTTCAAAAACATGGGTAATGAAGGCAATATCCAATCCCTCCACTTCGGCAAATCTCTCTAAGGGTGAATGAAGCGTTTTGGAGACACAAGAAGACAAAAGACATCCTTGGGCAGGAGAAGTTAAGGGTCATATTTTAGTTCTTACACACAAACACGAACACCAATATTTAATTCTCCTTTTTCCTTAAGTTGTGGTTTGCCTGTGTATTCAGCGTGACGTGAGAATATCAAGTGCCTCTCTAAGACATCTGCACCTGAGTTTAAAAAAAAAAAAAAAAAAAAAAAAAAACAGCCCGAGGACATCTTGATCATGCTAATACCTGGCCATGTTATTCAACTTGGGGCAGATTTTCCTAACTGGAGGGGTTATAATAGATACAAGTCATCAACCCCTTCAAAAAGAGACGTCATTTTTAAACTCAATAAAAAATCGTATGTAAGTACCTCCATCAATAAACCATTACTACACAGCCCCAGATTCAAGGGTTAACCATTTCACTCCGAGCAAGTCTTTTCCATTTGCTACCTGATATCACCTGGCAGTTTTATGAAGCCCAGGAGAGCACCCTAGTAATGAAGGAATTAATCAAAGCTATATCTGGCCTCCCCCGTGTGAAGTCTCTCCTCAGCTGGTTAAAACTGATGGAAGCAAGACTAGTATACAAACCGCCACTGTGGTTAAAGAGTTATTAACAGGCTAACAAAATGCGGATTTCCCCCCAAACGGATCTTATTTCATTTAAGAAAAACCTTTCGTATGCAGCATAGAGTTTATGATGGCAATATTTAACCCCTCCAGCTCAAACGGCTCCACACACACACACACACACACACACACACACACACACACACACACACACACAAAATGGTCTGGAGGCAGCATATACTAGGCAAAATATAACGTCATGGTATTACGAGGTTCACAGAGAGAGAGAGAGAGAGAAAGTCATCACTCTCTCTCTCTCTCTATATATATATATGATTATAAAAATGATTAACCACCCCACTCTGATGACGCTTTTCACTCGATTCTTGCTAGCTTCAAACAACGTTATTTAGCTCTGCAGACACATTTCAAAGCCTTCCATTATCCATCCATCTACCGCCTGGGCGCTCTGTCATCATAAAATCGCATGGCAGCAGTAATAACAAAAATGGCGTCCTCAGGTTGAAAGGCTGAAGGGCTAGGGAAAGAAAGGCGGAACATTAGGTGGAAAAATTAGCCTTCATGGGAGCGAGGGTGAGGAGGGGGACCATAAGGGAGGAGAAAGAGACAAAGAGGGAAAGGGAGGGGAGAGACAGAGAGAAAGGGAATGGGGAGAAAAAGGAGAGAAAGGCAGGGGGGAAAAGAGGGAAGGGGAGGAGGGAAGAAAAGGGAACGGGGAATGAGGGGGCACCAAAAGGGGGAAAGGAGGGGGTCCGAGTGTGAGGGGGCAAATAGGGGAAGGGAGCGGGATAAAGCGGAGAAGAAGAGGGGGTGGACAAGGAAGGGGAGGGGGGAGGGGCAAGAGGGGGAAAGAGGTAGCCATAGGAGTTGGAGAGGAGAGAGGGGGTATGACAAAGAGGACGGTTCTTCCCCTCGCGCTGTGTTGACAATCGTGAGTAATGACGCGGGCCGTGTTTTTTACGTCAGACAAGGATGGATTTGCCACTGTTTCCCCCGTGCTGGGTAGACGCGGCACTGTTATTTCCTTGGTGTTGGGTGGAGGCATGTGAAGTGGCACCATTAGGTGGAGGGAAAGGTGGCAATGTAACTGGGTGGAGGTGGGAAACGTGGCACTGTACTGGGAAGAAGTGGCACTGTTAGGCTGTGGGAGAGTGGCACTGTTTCCCTGGTACTGGTGGAGGTGGCACTGTTTACCCCGCGCCAAGGTATTGCATCCATAAACAAGCCTCCGCAACAAAACAATAAGTACCAGGATTACTATGTTTCTTAAGTAGGGGTATTTGAGGGGGGCCGGAAACATAAAAAATTAAGTTAGAGATGACATCGCTTCCTAAATTTTACGTAACATGGAGCAGTGCAGTATGTAAAAACTGTACCATGTTGACGTGGGAAAAGTGGCGGCGGCACTGCACGCTATGTGGACTTAAAAAAGGAAAATTCCAGAACGATAGTATTTAAGAATGCAGCGGCGTCTAAATTCTAAAAGGTATCACATCATACAGCAGTAACACCACCAGTTCACATAACCCTCAAGCCACACAAAAACAGCTCTTGATAGCTCCATGTTTGACGTTTGACAAGGTAAGATTATTTTATCGCGATAATATACTTAAGGCATAATTAAATATATCTTATCAGGCATACAGACAATACGGCGTGCGTCAGTGATAGACAAACTTCACGAGTTTGCCTCTTTAAATCAACGTCATTTTCAAGTCTTTCTTTTCACTTTTATCGCAAGTTCGCAAGACCCTAACATCACCTCCAAATATTTCATCTGAGGATATACAGCCTTCCCACCGTTCACTTTAAGAATGAAAAATGTGTCCTGACATTAAAAGAAAGAGAGAGAGAGAGAGAGAGAGAGAGAGAGAGAGAGAGAGAGAGAGAGAGAGAGAATATATATATATATATATATATATATATATATATATATATATATATATATATATAATATAAATAGGTACCAGAGATCAGAAACACAAGTAGTTAGACCCTTCAGTATGAGTCCTCTCCTTAAACTGAAGAAATTTACGTGGCGGAAACAAGAATGAACTGAAAGGAATATGTTGTAAAAATGGAGTTAATGCAGATTTTCTAACCCGAGCACTACGGAAATCTACCGTAAGCTTAAAATCATCCCGTGAAAAAAACAAAGATAATAAGACGTCATCGCTCTAACATAGTTAAGAAACGGATTTTGAATAAAAAAGTATGAAAGTAGCCAGGGAAAAAAAAAAAAAGGTCGTAGTATGGAAGGGGTTCAGTGTAAGGAAATTATGGAAGGAAAAGGTAAGGGTATGGGTGATGCGGGCGGGGAGGGAAACCACGCCCCTGGTGCCCTTGAGTGATGAGCGGCGGGGCATGGGGCGGCGGGGTGGGTCATTAGGTGGTGGTCAGCGCGGGGCGGGTCAGGGCTCACGGCGGGGGCTCTTGTCCAGGTAATGACCTCCTGCCGGTACCTGTCGCTCCCACACCACCCTCACCGCCACCGATGCCCTGCCCTGTCAAGCCATAACCACCAATAATAACACAGGATACCATCATCGTAACCACCGCAACTGCAGTGCACATTAAATCAGCCAATTAACCATCATTATCATCATCAATTCCTTCATTCCCACTATCAGCTATCGATAATAATTTACAATCATCAAAGAAAATCAATAATATCGCCCGTGCCACCACTATTAACACAAGTCCTTATAATCGAAACTGTAACAGCTGACTATTAAAATATAAGCATCAGCCATTCAATTCAATCCTCTTCAACTGAGTCATCATCAATACTACCGTACACTAAGAAGACGGAGTATTACTGTCTCATTTATCACTCCTGCTGTTACGTCCACTTACACTTTCATCGTACAAAAATTTTTCTACAAGTTATTTACTTAAAGCTAAATTCATTATCCATTTATCACCTCGAATGTTCCACAAAAATGTCTAATCGAAAAAAAAAAAAAAAAAAAAAAAAAAAAAAAAAAATGGGGGGGCTTTTTTTTTTTTTTTTTTCCCCTACAGTAAGTGCGGCTTTCTTTATGTTGGCAAAAATCAGCACACTTATTAAGGAAAGTTGGCGAATTATGGCAAGTTGGTTTGCATTTTAGACTTGAACCCGTGTTTCTAATTACAATTGGCTCTTCTGTTACGTAAAAATCCACAAAGAGCAACAATAACTAGCCGTATTACTAAAATTCTTAATAACTGTACGCCCCTGGTAATCACATCTATCCTGCTAAAAGAAATCCACTGACTACCAAACTATTACAACAGCCCACCGCAACTACCATAAACAAACATCTTCATTACTACCAGAAGCAAACACTGACCTCTCCAGCTACCATAAGCAAACGTTCATTCTCACAACTACCATTAGCAATTACTCACTCCTTCATAACTACCATTTGCAACCACTCACTCCATAGCTATCATACGCAGCCACCACTCTTCCAAGAGAACTACCATAAGCAACCACACAGCCCCACAGCTACCAAAAACTTTATTGCCCAGCATGACTACAAGTTCCCTACCGTTCATCTCAACTACCAGAAGCAGACACTCAACCATTAACACTACCACACATACCCACTGCCCACTACCAAAACCCACCACTGCCCACAACACAGGCAAACACTCCTCCACTACAACCACCACAACTACGAAAATAACCACAACAGGTATCAATCTAAACCACCACCCACCACAACTACCCCAACCATCACCCCACCACAATATCATCCACCAACCCAACCCCACTTCATTTCCCGGCCAGTAGGAAAAAGAATTAAGGGCTGCAAGTAAAGTTGGTGCCTGTTAAACGCCATGTCCCACATTTACAAACTTTCCTGAGCTTAAGCTGCGTAAAAGATTCCTTGTTTACTCTTTTATTTTCACCCATACAGCTATTATATACTTCACAGTCGAACTAAAGTGAATACTGAAATTAAAAATATGATAAATAACAGTGATTCCTGGTAACAAAGAACTGATGTGAAGACTAGTTTATCCCGCAAATTGGTTAGGATTCTTGATAAATTTGGACCCAGGTCACTATTGTCTTGGTGGCGAAGGGGGTTCTCCGGAGGTACTTAAAAAGGGTGATGGATGGGCGGTGGGCGGGCGGATCTGGGCGTGAGGGGTGGTGTGGGCGTGAGTGGGAAGGGATAATAACCGGTCACCTGGCAGGCCATCCCTCCTTTACTGTCCACGCCTGGATAGAAAACTCTTTACGCCCTCCATTCTTCATTTTCACGGGAGGTACAACGGGAGGATGGTGGAGGTGGAGGGAGGCACGGTAGGAAACTTGGGGAATATGAAAAGAGGCTGGAGGAGAAGAGGGCAGAGATGGAGAGGCAGAAGGTAAGAAATTGGGAAGCTATGGATCGAGACAGAGGAGGGGAAAACGGTAAGAAAAAACCGAGAAGCCAGAAGCGGAGGGACAGAAAGTTAGAAACAGGCGAACTATGAGTGGAGGACACAGTTAAGGAACACAGTAAATAAAAACGGAGGAGAAGGTACAGTTTAAGAAAGAATGTAAGAAACGGAAACTACAAGAAGCGGGCAGAAGAGAGGGAACAGAGAGGAACAAAAAATTTATTAAAAAGAAATGTCTGAAGAACACCGAGAACAGACGAGCAATGGTTGAGGAGATAGGGAAGACAATGTAGAAAATTTGAAAACGACACAGTGCTCCAAGAAGCTAGTAAATAGACACTGATTATAAAAAAGAAAATCAGGAGAAAGTTAAGTGAACAAGTGAAGATATATAAACATAGGGTAACTGAAGACTTCCCAGATTTCACATAACAGTCATCAACCACAGTTAACATTCATAATCTTCCAATCATCTCCAATCCTCAAAACTTGGAGCCGATATCTTCTACTAGCGTAATCACACTTAGCGATGTTATTCTTGAGTAACCCCTTAGCAATCCCTACGAACTAATTTACCCCTTCTTCATCCATGCCCACTAAGATAGACCATGTAACTTATCTACTCTCCAGGAAAAATTCTTCACACCCATTTAGGCCTACTGACTAATTCACCTTTTCTCGAAACTAATATCTCACCATGCATTTCCAGTTTGACTAACGGCAGCCTATCCATTGTCAGATATAAGTACAGCCGCGTTCATAGGGATGAACATCTGCTCATATTATCTACTGTAGTCTACTGTTGGTGAGCTGTGGAACCGTTTCACTTACTGCGTGGTGCACTGAACATCAATGCACCAATAAGTGAGGGAATTAGTTCCAAATCTTACCGGCAATGGACACCATAGTACACAAAACAAATAGACTTCTCCTGAACGCGACTGTACATCAACCATCATCATTAACAACAACCAATATACTTTACCGTCCCTCTCTCAAATTCGTGCCACCCCATGCCATCTTCTCTGAACTCGTCCCAACTCCGCCTCAATACCAGCCACCTCGGAGACTCATTTCCCCGATAATGAGTTCATGTTTACTTAAGAGACGATGGTCCCGTGTCCTAGCGACAAATGGGACGGGGTGGGCCAGCAGTGTCCCCAGCCCCATCTCTCGGTCCATTTAGGGTCCTGGCTACACCAAAACAAATAGAAGCCTACAAAGTCAACACAAATACTTCGCCCACCCGCTAATATTTTTAGTGGAGTAGTGAACAAGCTTTCCTTAACTCATACCCGATAATAAACCACAATAAGAATTATGTCTTTTGCAGCTAGTTAATAATTTTATCACAAAGATACTGAAAACTGCAAGATTAAATTTTCTCTAGCAATGGGTAGGCTATAGCCTAAGAAAATGACAATTACTTGAAAAGGAATGTGTTCACAAGTGAACTGATCTTAATTTTCACATCCTGTTTGACTTGGTGTATGTGTGGGGGGGGGGGGGATGTATTGGGCGAAACTTCCTTTGTTGTCTGCATTTAAAAAGAGAAATATCTGTCGATCATAGCCTGGATTCCGCAATACAAAACCATAAGACTATCAACCAATCTTCGGGGTTGTTATATGATCGTTACCAATGTGAATACAGGACTACAGTATACATTACAAACAATTAGCACATACCATTGTTATTACTTTTTCCTCATCCCTTCCGTGCGACGATATCACTCTTGCTACCGCCACACAATTTCAATCAGTTTAGGAGAGACCATTCGTACTGAATGTGTTAATTATAATGAAGACTTAAGAAAATATTTTAAATCACCAGGCTGCTTTTCAATGCCATTTAATCGGATGACTCAAGCAATCACACTCTATATCACGTCTTAACCATATTTACCCAGCGCCCTCTCTAGAGTTTGTATTTGACTGTATTAACTTTCACATGGTCGGGACAACTCTACGATATTATTCATCTACCAACAGACGATTTTTTTCTTCTTAAACCACAGACAGCTACTGTATGTCAATTCTATGTATAGTAAGTTGCCCATGACAACGAAGTAAAATTAATGTGATAGGTAAAGCACTTACACACACACACACACACACACACACACACACACACACACACCTGCTCTACAAATACTGTATGTGATTTTACATTTTGTATCTGGACTAATTTTTGCATAAAATCTACGTATCACTGCCACCAACCCCTCGTATACCCTCTGTACTCTTCTGGCCTCCCAAATCACTGGACCAAATGAAGGCAGACACATTACTTCCCAGACTGTCCACAGCTTTTTGTAATCTAGTTCAAAACATTTCCATAATTTTACTGGGCGGAGTGATGGCTTGCAATTATGAACCGTGAGGTCGACTGCCAATTTTTCCCCAGTGTACTTGGACAGGTAAGTTTCATTAAAAATTCTTTAACAAGTTAGTGTCGAGAGAAATGTCAAAACAATCGCCACAGGGGGCAACTGATGTCAAGTACAGTATATTTCGAGCTGCTCTAAGTATTATCATTATCATAATATATCCTCTCAAGTCTTGAGGAAGATACCAATCGCATAGGTCTATTTAAGTAGAACAATATACAAATACCCGTTCCAGCAACATCCAACATAATCCATAAAAGATCTGGCGAAAGCGTATCTCGTACACAGAGGAGCAAAATTTGGTTACTTGTAAAAAATCATCAGACTGATAATACGCGCGAACACGTACGCAAAATCGATTGGGAAAGGTATGTTGCATCTGTCATGCTCTTGCTCGACCCACCTGTGAAAAACAGAATAATTAAGCTTCTACTTTACCCACTAGAGATAATGGAAGCAAGATACAAGGGGCCACAACACTGAGTCAGGTACTCCTGGCAGGGAAGGACATCTGTCTATCTCCAGGATACTTGTGAGACACTTGTTCAATATGCGTATCGACCTTGTACACAATCTGCCTTCCCGCGTCTAATCGGTCTGGTGTCCCTGTCAAGTCGGGGAGGAGGGCAGGGAACTCCACGTCACAGCGTATTAAAATTCAGATGACTTCACTCTCCTGTACCAAAATGCTGACTGGCTTGTAAGACACAGTGTGAAGAGGACAAGAGTCATGGAGTAGCTGGGGCATCTTCAGGAGGTTGTTTACCAAGGGGGAGGCTCTGGATGGTAGTCAGACGCAAGACTGGGATGGGTGGTGAGGCGGGCGCAGGTGGGCACGACAAGAGCCAACATCTGTCTTGGAGGGAGACACTTGTCGTGGCGGTGTGCCAGCCTTGTTAACACACTCCCGACCCGGCCATGCCCATGTCCCGCTGCCCCCTCCCTCTGTCCTTGCCCCTGCCCCTACCCAGTCACCACACACTCAACAATACAACCTCACCATACTTCATTCACAAATACTGAAATTAGTATCAACTCACATATAGCTTTACAATACGACAGCAACATCTGATCACTTGGCAAGAGTTACCGAGATATTCGTTGATGTCTTGAACTTGTCAAAAAAAAAAAAAAAAAAAAAAAAAAAAAAAAAAAAAAGTGCAAAATTTGCCTTGGTGATTGCTGACAACTGTTCTATATGGAAGGCTCTTTTAAAATGAACTGAGAAGTACTGCAAGGAAAAATATAATAAAAAACGCTTTCGTCTGCATATTTACCTATTTTGCTCCACAATGACAATCTTACTCCTCCCAACTCTTACACCATTACTAAACAACATGTTCGCCATAAACTTCCATCCATCTTTCATCCACGCACGAACCCTTCGGCTAAAACAACTCAAAGTCAGTCTACGCACACACATAAATACACTTGTACTTATAAGTCGGGAATGTGACGAAACAGGAGAAACCTAAGAGAAGACTGGGAGGGACAGAAAGAAAGGGGAAGGAGACGATGGAAGGATATGCACACTTCTTTTCAGTACGAACATTTACATCCCCCAATTACTTTACATACACATGAATAACAAGTACTTACAAAGGAGGTGGAGAAATGCGAAAAAAGGAATGGAAGGCAGGAAGACACGGAGAGAGGGAGGAAAAAGGGAAGATGGATGAAAGGATACGCACCTTTTCAATTAAGTGTATTCATAAGTTTAAATTAATCTATACACACACACACACACACACACACACAAACATAATATATATGCCTATATTTGCAAAACGGGGACTGAGAATAAACAGGAGAAAAGGAAGAAAACACCGGGAGAGAGAAAAAGGATGAAGGAGGGAGAGAAGGATGGAAGGATATGAAGAGAGGTCGGCAATTAGTCAGGATGGATGGTGATGAGTGGTAAGATATTCACCATCACGGGGCCTACTCCATCCTACCCTCACCAGGTACTCGAGAATATTAATGGCTCAGGAACATTGTCTTCACTTGTACACTACCCAGAAACCTCTTCATCCTTATTGCTCTCTCTCTCTCTCTCTCACACACACACACACACACACACACACACACACACACGTTATCACATACATTAAACACTACAGTACAGAAAAATCAGTCTGGGTGTATGTGCATATTTGTTCTGCTTTCATCACTTTCACCATGGGCTGCGTTAGAAATATGAACGTCTGATGTGCTAAGTTGGAACTAATAATCCTGTATGAACTTTTATACATGCGGTGTTGTGAAATGCAGCGTTATTAAGGAACACATGCATTTCTGGTTCATTAAATCAAATCACTCTTTATTAATACTTCCTAACTCTTAAAATTCCCCCTCTCAAAGCCAACTGACATCTCTCATCATCTAGAATATTCCTTCCCTAACTAACATCACATACTCTCCCTCACCACCTGCGTCGCCCCCCTGACCACCACCATTTCCTTCTCCACTATCAATGTTTTCTCCCTCACCAACATTTCCCTCCCTCGCCACGAACACCATCTCTCTCACTACGATCAAAATTACCTCCCCCAACCACCATTAACATTTCCTCCCTCTCCACCAATAATATTTCTCTCACTACATAAACTGCTTCCTCCATTACAGCCAACATTCTCTCCCTACTATAAGTATTTTCTCTATCACCACTATTCTCTCCCACCTCACCAACATTCCCTTCCCCATCACCCACATTCTCTTCTTCACAAGTTGTCCCTCCCTTTTCTTTTCATATCACCATCACCAGTCTTTCCCAATATTAATATCGCCACTCTCTCCACTCATCAGCAATACACCCTCCCTCATCATTTACTGCCATCACCACGCTCCATCCTCTCTTACTCTACAGTATACACCCACCCTTACTACCAGCAGGACTGCACTCTCGATCATCACTGCTTTACCTCCCTCACCACCACTACACTCTGCTCTCACCAAACACTTTCTCATCAATACTACAGACTCTTCTCTACTATCAAACACCACCACCACAAACATCCCCTCATTACTACCACACACATCCCCTCCCCAACACCACCACCACCACACACATCCCCTCACCACTACCACACACATTCCCTCCACCAACGCCATCACCACCACACTCACCACCACTACAGAGCCTCCCTTACCATTTCAACCACCCAGCTCCATGCCATCCCTCAACGGTTCTCACGACCACTGATAAGATCCCCGTGTGAGGTGACAGAAAATGGATGTTGTAGTGAAGGAGCCTTGCCGGGGTGACGAGGGCGGCAGGTGAGGCTACTTCCATCACCTACACGACACTCCACCTTTCAATACTATAAAAAATGAAGAAGAAAGAAAGAAAAAAAAAGGTCCTGCAATTTCTACATAAATTTCTACGATAATGATGGTTCCTCTATTGCTCCCATGGCAACAATATAAATAATGATTACTTATACAATATACATTAACATTCCAACGAACGAGCAAAGCAGAAAGTTTGCGTGAGAAAGGTGAAAAGGACTTGGAAAAAGAAGAAGAAGAAAAAAAAAGGAATCCCGAAAGCGACAGTTGCGTAGGACCGAGGAAAACGAATAAGTGTGTGAAGATAAGAGATAAAACAGAGTGGAGTACCGGTGTGAGGGTGACGGCGTGGGAGCAGTGCAGAGGGGTGAACCTGTGGTTGCCCTTATACAGCAGAGGAGGAGAAAGCAGTGTCTTACGATTGGAACGCCTCTGTTATTTTTATTAGTATTAAACTACATGGACTACCTTTAACTCGTAAAAAATCCTCCTCCCGTACTGAAATGAAACAAACGAAGAAATCAGACCAGTGACTCACAATATGTAAATATATTAAATGCATTAAGTCACGACCCGAGTCTGATGACAGCTTGAACTACAGGATGAGCTGTATTGGTACGTTGTGTTAGTTGCCTAAACAAGATCTGTTTGGATCACTGATGTACACTTTTTAAGAGATTTTAAAAAAATACATTATCCGTCGTATTACTACATGATATAATAGGTCAATAAAATGATAATCCGTAACTAAATAACCGTACACTTCCATAGCAGATGTACCCATTATCCTTTCCGTCTCTAATGACTGTAGCAGTCTGTTAAAAACCCCAACTGAATCTCTGACCGTCTTGAGGAGTTCCAACATACCTGACAAGCTCTTTGTCACTGATCATTCTGCTTACTTCTCAGTCAATCGTTTACACAGGATTCCTCGAATCATAATCTGAGTTTCGTAGCTAGTTCTATCGTTTCAGTAAGGCTTCTGGACCCTCCATGGAAGCAACGGCGCTTTACCGGGGCAGATTGGAAGAACCTGAGACAATATTTCTTTCATTTTTCCTGGAATAGCAAAAGGAACTTTGAGTGCACAGCATCGATAATGGGAGTCGTCTCGTTTACGAAACATATTCATTTTTCTTAATCTTTGGCTAATGCCAAAAATCCCCGTTTTAACGACGCTTGCTCCACGGGTGGATTTTAAAAGTTTCCCCAGCTACCATTCCCCTGAATCACATGTACTTAAATGCTTTTGCCACAAATCTTACTGAATTCTGTTTTCTATTTTTGTCGATCTCAGACTTACTCTACATTGCCTCTCCTTTTCCATTCTTACAATTTCGTTTCCCATCCTTCCCTCTGCAAAATTTTCTCCGTTCCTTTCCTCCCCCTACTACGTGCCCCTTCCTTCCCTCCCCTCCCTCCTGACATCCCACCCCCCAGCAGTGATGGATGACAGGGCAGTGGTGAGGGATGAGGTGAGAGGGCAGTATGAGGTGGGAAAAGCGCTAGGAGGAATAGTGAGGCACTGGAGAATAGGAAGGGAGTGGGAGGGGTGGGGAAGGACAGAATGAGATAGGATGGGGAAAAGATGGGAACGAGATTGAAGGGAGGAGTAAGACGAGATAGGGCGGTGAAGTAAGGAACAAGAACGGAAAGGGGTTAATGTGCATGAAACAGGAAAGGGGAAGGTGACGAAGATGATAAGACTGAATAAGAGTTGAGAAGAAACAGGGAGAGAAGGATGAGGTGGAATGATAGTGAGGGAGGGGATGAGAGGGCAAAAACTGGATTGATAAAAAGTATGAGGCGAGAGGACAAAGGTGAACAATTAACTCTCGCAAGATCATGTTTTCTATTTTACTTCAGCTGCCGCCAGACGTTATTATTCAGCAGAGTGCGTCATAGGAGCCTGGGTGCTGATTCGGTCACCATTAAACCTCTCATGGTTGGCACAACTCTAGTGTTTCAATCCCGCTATTGTCAGATTATTTTTCTGAGTGAGTCACATGAGATTTCAGTGCTTGAGGGGAAACATAAGATGTGGAAACAGAACATGAAAAGCGAGACTAAGGCGAGCGACGGGGAGGAGGAGGGAGCAGTCTGAGTGAAGGAGAAGGCGAGGGAAGGCTTGGAGAAGGTGCACACACACTGCCACACTCAACTCATCCATCTCTCCCAGTCATACCCAGAGAGATACACCCAACATCAACACACTAAAGAAACCCGGACACAAACACATTTATTCACGTCAGATAAAAATACACACATGAACGAACACAAATATTCCATCAGTGAACACATAAACACACAAATAAAATTAGGAGTCTATGTTTAATATATATAGGAATTTGAACGCGAAAAATGGAGAGAGAGCATTAGGCATTTATATAACACTTTATGTCATGATTTAGTCGCTATTAACCCTTCATTTGTTTTGTGTTTCCCGCTGCTGAGTCAAGAGGCCTGCTGGTAGAGTCAAAATAAGGTGTTCATGGTATATGGTAAAGCCAATCGAAATATTTTTAACCATTTACCAGCTATGGGTTTCCCTCGAGTGAACACATTCATTCAGCAGCATTAAAAAGAAATAAATAAACCAACGTGAATATATTGTCAGGGGATGTGTTCATGAAATATCGTAAACTTTTTCTCCCATCTTTAATATCCCTAAAAATCTCGTCCACTCCTGTCTTTTCCACTTCATCCTCCCCATTCCCGTGACCCGCCAGCCAGTCAGCGTGCGTGAGAACTCGAGCGGCATCTTGGTTCACAAAAACACGGATTCGTCTTAAAAACATTCGTGAAGAGACGAGGCCAGACACGAAAAACAAGAAAAACACGACCGAAGGGAAAGGAGGAGGAGCAGGAGGGGGAGGAGGAGGAGGAGGAGGAGGAGGAGGAAAAGGAGGAGGAGGAGAATATGATGGGCGATGGAGAGAGAAGAGAAGAAGGTCAGCGTACCACAGAAATTAAAAACAAAGCAGAATCAAGGAAGGAAAACCAAAGGAAGAAAGAAAGCAGAGGGGCGCAGGGATACAGAGAAGAGCAATAATTAGTGGAGAAAGAGGGAAGAGGAAGAATTAGAAGAGAAAAATGAGAAATCTGAAGAGGAAATTTACTGAGAATGAAGTTGGAGTAAAAAGGTGAGATGAAGAAACCGGATAATGACAAAGTAAGGAGTCAAGGAAGAAGAGAGAGGATCGAAGATGAAACGGATCTAGGATCATGCGAGCGAAAAAATGGAAGAAGAGTGGGTGGGAAGGAGGGAAAGGGGAGAATGGAAGGATGAGGGAAGGAGGAGGAGATAAGTAAGAGAGAAGAAAGAGGGAAGAAAGGAGGTGATGCTGAGAAAAGTGGAGGTGGGTAGGGAGCGAAAACACAACGGGTAGAAACAAGGGGAAGATGAAAGGTATAAATAGGAATGGGCTTGATTAAAGAGGAAAGGATGGAGGAGAGAGGAGGAGAGAGGAGGAGAGTGAAGGGGGGAAAGCTGGAAAAGAGAGGAAGGAATTGAGAGGAGGGAGGGGAAGGAAAAAGGTGGGAACAGAAAAGGTAGAAGAGACATATCGAGAACGGAATGAGGGAGAAGACAGAAAGAAGGGAGGGGATGATAATGGATGAGAGAAAGGCGAAATGAAGGAGGGAGTGAAGGAGAATGGAAGGAGGTAAGGGAGATGAAAAGGATGGAGACAAAGAGAGAGAGAAGGTGGGGATGGGAGGGAAAGGAGGGAGGTGGCCGCGACGGAGGGATAATTACAACGTTGACACCCTTCCGTTCAAATCTTTATTTACATGCAAAGGCCTCAAGAGAGAGTCGTAAAAACACCTCATTTTCCTTCTCATTTGGCGCGTGATTTAAGGGCGACGTTTAAGGACATTCCTGGGCATAATTAGAGAGACAAGGGAGAGACGGAGAAAGGAGAGGAATGAGCATGATGAAAAAGGATAAATTACATGGCAATGAGAGGAAAGGAGAGAGGTATGAGATAAAAGAAGGAAGGAGGGCCGGACAGTGAGAGAGAGAGAGAGAGAGAGAGAGAAGGAGTAAAGCAAGAAATCAAGTAGAAAAAGACAGGACATTTTGAAAGATCTATCTATCTATATACCTAGGCTGCTTCCCCCATGGAAAGGGAGGTAGCCGAGACAGAAGATGGGGTATGAAAAATATGATGAGTGGAACTAAAAAGAATGAAACAGCTGGGATAGGAATTCTATGGAGACATGGCAGGGAGATAATGAAAGAATAACCCCTTCAGTATGATTTTATACTCTTCGTTCTATTTCCAGGGGACATAATTCTACTTACGAAAAAGTCTCTTATAGTGATGAGGCCCAAGGAGGAGATTGATGGTGCTGAAGAGCGGATGAGGAAGGGCGTGTGCGAGGGACGGAAGGGACTTAGAATAATGGAATACGGTGGGAAAGGAAGAAATGGGAGGCTCAGTAGGATAAGGACAGAAAAAAATGAATAAAAGTGTGGTTGGAGGGATGCGCAGCAAGGCAGACAATAGTGAGGAAGAGCAAGGAAAGGGTGATAACTGAGGCTCAGGAGAATAAAAGGATAATGGTGAAATAAGAAGGAGTGAGGAGTGGAAGTGTAAACAACATGAAGGGAGGGGTTAAGGGGGGGAGAAATATGTTAGGGGCTACGAGGGGAGGCATGGGAAGACTGTAGAAAAGGTGGGAAGAAAGAAATGAGGAAAAACAAAATGTATGGAGAAACAGCAGAACCAGGGTGAACAAACAGACAATAAATCGAGAAACAAAGTACAGAGGTGGAATGAATATAATTCTAAGTACGAGAAGTAGTAAGAATTTGTCCAGGTGATACATGGAAGGGAAGACGAATGTGAACATGGAGAGTGTGTTGGAATACAGACAAAGGTTATGAGGGATGCAAACGTCTACAGAAGCGGAAGGCATCGGAGGACACAAAAGGGTTATGAGGAACGACAGAAAAGCGTCATGAGGGAGGAGAACAGTGTGTGAAAAAAGAGGTACAGGTGATAAGAAACGCGTAAAGAGGGAAGCAAGCGAGAAAGAAGAGGGCAAAGGGGAGGGAAGTACAGAAGAGGGCCGTGAAAGAGTATAAAACGTGGATGTTACAAAGCACAGAAGGAAGTCTGGAGTACGAAAGAAGGATGTGCGTACGAAAGGGGGATGCGTGTACAAAAGAGAGACGTACGTACGAATGAGGGCTGCGCGTACGTAAGAGGGATGCGAGGGAGTTGAGGGAATACAAAAGATGGATGTGAGGGTGTGCAGAAGAAGGACATAAGGGAATATGTTTGGATTGTAGCAGCAGGCTTGCACACACCTGACATGAGCGAGAAGCACTAGTATACACGTTCAAGCCGTGTTGTAAGGGTCCTGAAGGAAGAGCAACCGATCCAAAGGGCCGAGGAACACCACTTTATGTCACTAGAGAAATGCTCTTCCCTCCGACCCTCACGCACACACAATGGTATAGGTGTGGATGGCGTATGCAGCGTAGGGCGAGGAGTGCATATAAATATCTATTTGTTTTGTGGACAGACTGAAGTTGTGAGGGAAAAGTCTGTAAACGTCATGGAGGAAACCGCGACTGGGTGTGAACATGTGAGAACACAATACAGAGCATGTTGCTGCATGGGAGTGAAGGAGAGGGACGTCAGGGAGGACAGAAGATAAAACTGAGGCGTGGGAATACAGACTGTGATGAGGGAGGCATAGGAAAATAAGAGAACAGTGAGGAAGGAGTACGAAAAAATACAGAATATGTTACTGTATGGGAGTAGAGAAGAGGGGTGTCAGGAAAGATAGAAGATAGAGAGGCGTGGAAATACAGAACATGTTGAAGGAAGCACATGAAAACAAAAGACAATAAAGAAGGAGCAAAAAGGACAGATAAAGACGATGAAGGAACAAAATAGACAGGGTGATAAGGGAGGCGGATCAAGACAGAAGATAGGGAGCAGTGGGAGGAAAGAAGAGGATGCTGAGGGAAAAGAATGAGAGTGAAAGAAAAGGTTCTAAGGGAAGCAGAAGACGACGAAAAATAATGAGAAAGGAGTGGGAGGACAGAAGTGGGTGATGAAAGAGCGAGATGAGGGTGAGGGTGATAAGGGAACAAGATGAGGGTAAGGGTGAGTAGTGCCCGAGCCAAGAGACGTCTTTAAGTGGGCAGTAAAAGACAGGAGGGGAGTGGGGAGCGGCAAGAGGATGGAAGCTAAGAGTGGTGAGGTGTAAGTGTGTGAGAGGTGGGGTGGTAGTGGGGGAGAGGCGATGGGGCAAGGGTGATGGTGGTGGGATGTCAAAGTGTGGGGTGGTAGTGGAGGGTGAGGGGGTTAGGGTGATGGTGGTGGGGTGCCAAAGTATGGAGTTATAATGGGGTGTGTGGGGGTGGGGGTGATGGTGGTGGGGTGTCAGAGTGTGGGGTTGTAGTGGAGGGGTGAGGTCATCATTACCGTCCCCTCCACTCTGTACCGTCACCCCTCTGTTTACACTCCTGTCTTCAACATTGTCCCCCATTGTTCTCTAGCCTAAGTATCTCCCAGTCCATCCTCAGCTGCTGTCTGTCTCAAGTTTGTTTGTGGTCTATTCTCAGTTTGTATTTGTGGTATATTCTCAGTCTGTAGTCTACTGGAGTCTATCTTAAGATCATTTCTCAGTTAGTTGTTGTTTATCTTTAGCTGTGATCAATTCTTAGCTTTTATTTGTGATTTTTGGTTTCTTCAGTTGTTATTTCTTTTTTCGGTACCCCCCTCTGGTATATCCCGTTTGTCCTAATGGTCTATCCTCAGCTAATATTTATAGTCTATCCTTACTTCCTTTATGGTCTCTTTTTGGCTATAGTTTTCCCTCAGTTGGTCGCTGTGGCTTATTCTCAGCCTGTCCCTATGGTACTGTTCTCGGTATCCTCAAATGCTCTTTCGTCATTACTCTCCTGCGCTCTGTCCTCTCTTTGTCTATCCTCATCAACATAAAGATCTACCCTCCTTCCAACCACCTACACTATTCTCTTTCTCAGTTCGTTTTCTATCCCTGGAGGGCTATGGTGTTGGTCTATATTCTCTACTTGTTGTGTACTTGACTAGGTTGTTTCATGATATCACTTCACTGTAATCTAGCCTAGTATGTGAGCTCCCTGTGTTTCACGATTATTATATCCCGTGACTTATTACTGCTGTATCCCCCTGTGGCCCACAACTAACTACCGTCAATTGTGCTCCATTATTAATTCATCTTACCCCAAGGAGCCACAGCCATTGTCGTATCCTCATATATTAATTTCTCGGCTTCACATTCCTTTGCTTATTGCTCTGTTATTTAGTCACTTAGTGTCTAGTATCATGTATTATGCATGATAAATAAGGTGGTCGGAGTTACAGGTCTTTCACACATGGCTTCTACCCCTTCGTCATTCAGCAAGTAGTGTTTTCTCCAGTTGCCTTCTCAACAAGCCATACCCTCCCCCTCCATCCACTCCCACTCTAGCTTTAGGATGGGGAGACAGGGTAAGAGAGTGCGAAGTCACGGCATGCATCTTGATACCAGCAAAAAAAAATGGTGGCTAACTGATTAGTCGCGGGGTTAGTAACGCACACAACGTCAAGACTTTCCCGTCAAAGTTACGAGAGACCATGCATGGGTGAGACAGTAATACTCCTTTGTGCTTGTGTTATGGCCGGCAATAGTGGCCGTTTTGCCAGTACCATGACGGCGGCGGAGTGGGTCAGTTGTTTAAGACTGGCGAGTGTTGTTCTTGCTCCCTCTTTTAATACAGCGTCCATGAAAGGTACAATGCGATGGGCTCAGAATGGAATGGACTTTAAGAACAACGTTAAGATTAAGCAGAAATGTGGGAAGGGGTTATGATATCAACTTGTACTGCAAGCTATACATATCCATGATTGTCTTGCTCAACATACTGAACCTTATTCTTACAATCACTGTTTCTCTTACGTTCATCTTTTCTACATCATGGTCTCCGTGCGCAGTCCTAAGTACCCTGTCTTCTCACTCCAATTGGACAGAAGTACCCTCTCATGAAATGACGAATGTGACTTCATGGCGATGCTGATTTGGCAAGCCCGTAAGCAACACCTCCACCTCCCTGCTGTCTCTTCTAAGGTGTACAGATGATCCCAGTCGATCTGTTGCTGATGATGTCACCCTTCACTTTCCACTCACTTTTCATATCGATCAGCACAACACTCACTACAGCAATCACAAGATGACGGTTGGGCGCACCTGGCAACTGACGGACCTCATACTTCTAACAGGGCCACAGAAAACTTCTGGAAAAATTAAAGGTGGCAAGAAAAACATGGTAAGGTGGGACGGAGTCAGGGTACAAAGTAGAACAGACTATGGGATAAGCGAGACTGACTAGCAATACAGGGTAAGAAATACGGAAAACTGGTACTCTGGGAAAGATGACAAAGCTGGAGATAATGAGGTGGTGATGAAAATGTAAGGGAACTGTGGAACGGGAACGAAACAGAAAAATATTTTGCAAAGTCAGATGGAAGTGGAGATATGAGCAGGGATCCAGGATGAAAGAAAAATATGTACGAGTATAACAGGAACATATGTCGCATGTGAGTATGGAAAGGATAGAAAGGGAAGGATGCTGAGGTAGGAAAGGTAGGGCAGGGAGACAGGATGACGAAAAAAAATAAACAGCATGGAGGAAAAAAAAAACAAAGGAGTGTGGACAAGCGACGACAGGACGTGAATTAGGGTGGAAAGGAATGGGGAGACGGATGACAGGATGGGCGGACGGACGGACGGGGAGGGTTGGGACTGGTAACGGTGACGAGAGGAACATCCTAATTTGTCACAGGTGGACAGTGACAAATGTCCGGCCCGGCGCACGTCTGTACCTTCGCTCGCTGATTTGCATAACACCACCTGACGCCCCCCTGCCCCCCAGCACAGCCCCCCACTGGAAACACATTACACGGGGGGGTTTCATATCCTCTGAAATCCTCCACTTATTGCATCGCTCCAACTGGTTCCTCTTGGGTTTGTAATGTCCCCCTCCCCCCTCTTTTTTTTTTTGTTTCGTTATTAATTTTTCTACCGGGGAGATCGAGGTAAATAAAGTTCCAGGAGCATCAATCCTCTAAGCATTTTTCGGCTTATTTATCCATATATTCATTCATCTTCTTTCTTCACTGTAATGCATCGGTCTGGAGTGCTCTTTTCTTTCGCTTTGTTATTCATTGTTGTGTGGAATTTTGTGGCAAATTGTTCAAGGATATTAATATCTCAAGTCTTTCTCGTCTTGTTTACCCTATCTCCTTCGTGTACTCTTTTCTTTCTTTCTCATACAATTATCACAAAACCACTCAAGTCTTTCTCGTCTCGTTTATCCCTTCTTTTTCTTTTACTTATCCTTTTGTCTTATATAATTATCAAAATCCCTCCTCTCATGGCTTTCTCGTCTAGCGTATCTCATGTTCTTCTTGTATTTCTTTCTCCTCACAATCTTCACAAAAACCACTCCCCTCTCTCTCACACAATTACCACCACAAAAACCGCTAATTAGAAATGACTGATGGTATCACATCCATTCACAAGACAAATTGTGTTCTTTTTCTCTCATAGACAGTGGTCCAGCTAATTAACCTCTCTCTCTCTCTCTCTCTCTCTCTCTCTCTCAACCCCTTCAACCTCAAGACATCATGTTACGACCAGATGATTTTATTTCCTTAGAAGAGACCCCTCATACTGAAGAGGCAATGGAGTTGATTTCTGTCTCCTTCACTGTGAGGGACTCGTTTCTGAAATTAATTCCTTCAGTCCGACGAAGTATTTTCTTGTTTTTACTACCACTAGGCAATTTAATAAAACTTGGAGCAAACGATAAGCAGTGAAGCGGTTAGTGATGGCTGCATAATTCCCCTCCATTTTAATAATTCTATAAAGAAGAAGAAAAAAAAAAAAGTCTGGAAGCAGCTAGAATCAAAGAGGAAATAAGTCTCCGATTGAAGGGGTTAATAAAATCATTTAGTGGTAGTATGGATAAACTAAAAAGAGCTTATCGTGTGACATGAGTTAGAGAAACACGCCATCTTCTCCCCAACAACGCCATTTCCTCGCCCCAGACACACACACACAAACAGCTCAAGGTCGACAAGAGCAATTAGAAATATCAGATTGTCTTGAGTAGTCTGGGTACGGATGGCAAGGCAGGGAGGCGATGGGGAAGGGATGGGGAGGAGTTGGTGGGCAGGAGGGTAATGAAGGGTAGTGGAGCAGAGTTGACTTCTAAGATTAGGTATGAAGTTGCAGATTTCTAGGAAGTGCAAAGCATATTTCTAAGGTGTAAATATGAAGTAAATTTCCATGTAGTAGGTGTGAATTTGATTTGTATGGAGCAGATGTGAAGTAATAATATGACGTAAAAAATTAAGTTCTAACCAACAGGTGCAAAAATAATTAGAAGTGGCGACTGGGAAGCTTTATCAACGTAGAGATCAGTGAAGAAAATGAGCTTCCCACACATGAATCACAACCAGGGGTTTGTTTCTCCCAGTCAAAAATTGACAAAGGAGAAGTTAAATATACCAGTCTCATCGCAGAAATTATGTAGCAACTGTACTGATGGATGCTGTGACAAATGGGTGGAAAAAACATTAAAATAGATACGTAAAGTCACTGATGAAAATCAGTAAGCCCGTTCATCCACCTTGGTACAATATGAAACCATCAAAGGGGAAACTGTAAAAAAAAAAAAAAAAAAAAAAAAGGGGGGTGGCGAGCACAGGATATGGGTAGCACGGAACAGAATGTTGGTGGGCGGTGGAGCTGGGGCATGACAGGATATCCTGTGAAAACAAAGATTTCAGAATTAGCGATTTGAGTACAGTAAAGGTTTATTTCAGAATATCCTCCAAGAATGAGAGTGTCTGGGGGTGAGGGGTAAAGGAATGGGCATGGGAACGAAGAAATGGGAGGGATGAGTCGGAATCGTGGTGAGGCTGGGGACGGCCATGGCAGAACACCTTGTGAATATTGGTATTAGATGATGGTTTCACAGCAGAGTGGTTTGTTTCAAAGTTTTACCCAACACGAGCAAGATATATATCTGGCGTCTTGCGACACATGTAAATGCTCTGAGAAAAAATACAGTTAGTGGCTTTATGGGAGATACTGTGCATGTCAACAACAGAAGTTACAGTAGCCTACAATCAAGACAGAAAACAATACATAGGTACAGCCACAAACGGACTGACAGTGAGTAGGAGAATACTATGGAAATCTAAGCTTAGTGCCAGACTCGGTAAAAGACCTTGGATATCTCTATCACAATGACAAAAATTTTATAAACCTTAAAGAGAATCTGACCAGGAGGCTAAACGGCATCATAGTGCCAGGCTTCGATTCCCTGGGTGGTCTACAGGTCTTGCTCAGGCCACAGGACAAGCATCTGAGATACTGTGATCGGAGGTGCCCAGGTGAGAAAAGACTTAGAACTAACAGAGGTATAGAGTGTTGTGTGACTGTAGAGTGGTAAAGGAATTTTTCGACTGAGAGGAAAGTTACTTAATTTTGGCTGTTCTTTAGAATCACGGGGTAATCAGTCAGCACAAATAAGTTTAATTAGACTTTGACAGGAAAAACATAGCCAGAGTGCAAACAATTAAGAATACTCAGGTTCGGAACCATGAGAACAATTGCTGCGGGCATATTCAAACAGTCAACTAGGGCTCGGAATGGGCATCGATAATGTAGGATGTGAAAAGAGGTTGCTATCAGTCTCCCCGATAACTGGGTCAGGGAGGGGGAAATATGAGGAGGCTGGCAGATGAAATGGCGTTTTACAGACAGGAACTTCTGGGGGCCACGAATGCTGCAGAAATTAATGGAAAGTGGGTCAGAGAATAGTCAGGGACATCTAATGGAGTCGTTTCTGGGAATGGGGTCACCGGTCACCACCCCAAAGGACTTGGAGACATTGTTTCTCAGTGAGTTGTTAAGCTGACTTGTCGGCCATGCCTAGTGATTCCTGCGAAGAAAGACTGGGGAAAGTGGACCCAATATCCACTCATATGAGAAGACCAAGGAGTGATCTGGTCGAAGTGCACAAAGTATTACCTGGACTGAAGGACTAAATATTACCTGGACTGAAGGACTAAACCATCAAGATTTCTTAATACTGAAAGATGAACCAACTGCAGGATACTAATAGGTGACCGTTAAGCAGAGGCCAACGGAAAACCTCAGAAAATAATTCTTCTCCTACTGTGTACTCGATGACTGGAACAACCTGCCAGTAGAGGCAGTGACTGGAAAAACAACAAATGGTTATAAAGAAAAGACTGGGAAATTCTGGGGGATTGGGTGTGCAGGTCTCCTGACCCAGCTCTAAACCGTCCGCCTGAGGAATGATGACATCCTCCAGGCGGAGTTAATGGTACTGTAAGTCTGCAAAAAGCAAGACAAAAGCACGTCGCCGGGCTGACGAGGATAAACATTTATTTCCATATCCTTATAACACAGCGTTCCGTATCGTTTCAATAAGCAACAGCCCGTCTTTAATGAGGCTCCCAACAGTGAAAAGGACATAGTTTACGCCGCGGACAGAGAGGCATCCCGTATCCCATCACAAGGGAGGACCAAATAGCAGTGGGAAGATCTCGGACTGATAGTGTACCGGCACGGGGGAGGCAGGGAGGGAGGGAGGGAAGGGGTCAACTCTCACGCTGCCTGCCCACTGCGGGTAACCTGCTCACACCAATTTACTATGGAAATTAATACCGACGTGGCCATATGGTGGAGGTTGGGGCGGATCTTGGGAGGAGGGGAGGATGGAAGCGTGGAGCTGAGAGAATGCTGGTGGGGATGGAGTGAGTGGGACAAATGGGGGTGTAAGGGGATATGGATGAAAATGGGGGCGAGGGGAGACGGCAGTGGGGGTGAGAGGGGATCGAGGTGGGAATGAGAGGGGATGGAGGTGGGGGCGAGAAGGATTGGAAGTGTGGGGTGTGAGGGAGGTGTTAAAGGAATAGGTGAGGAGACAGAATGTGTGGGGATATAGGCGAAGGTCGTTGGAACTAAGGGGCGTGAGACGAATAGGGATGGAGGTGGGAGTATGAGGAGATGGAAGTCGGAGGGTGGTGGTGGTTAGGAGGTGGAGTTCGAGAGAAGTGTTTAGGGAAGGAAGCTGGAGGTGAAAGAGATTACATTGGGGACAGGAATGAGTGGATACTGACTGGGTTGCAGGGACTGATGTTAGGGATGTGGGAGAAGTTAGGTGAAAAACAGGACAAATGGACTAGGAAAGGAAACAAGCCTTGAGACCAACGGACCAAACTATCCGTACCAACACTGCATCACACACCATCGTCTCCGACACCTGAATACCTGCCTTTATCTTTTTCCTGGTCCAGGTAAGATCACTAATTTCTTTATCTCGGAACTGTATCGGAACCTAATAATATTCTGCCCAGGTAACTAGCAATGATGAAGGGTGTTAGAACCGGGCTCTCACTTTATATATATAGCGAGAGAGAGAGAGAGAGAGAGAGAGAGAGAGAGAGAGAGAGAGAGAGAGAGAGAGAGAGAGAGAGAGAGAGAGAGAGAGGTTGATGGATAGGTTAAATGAAGAGTGGCCCAGATAGACGGACCTCAAGGAATTGCTAATTTTACTACGTAAAGACCCATCCTCCTACGATAAGCCTCACCTACTTTATCCCTTTAGCTTCTTGGTTTATTTGCCTGTATTCTCTTTTTCCCCATCTGCCTCAGTTTTATACACTCTTGTCATTTTCTTAAGGCACATCAAGTCTTTTTTCCATCTGCTTCATTCCTAGAGACTCTCGTCAATTTCTCACTCTTTATTAGGCCACACCACCTCAAAAGTATTTATATACGAACAATGACATAATATTAATGAGGATGGGTGAACGAGAAAACAAAAGATAGTTTCCCGAGGGAGTATACATCTTATTCCCCGTGACCCAACAGGAGGTAATTACCAAGAGGGATGGAACACAGGACCCCCTCAAAGGACAAGGGTTGACGAGCGCCCGGGAGTGTGGGAAAGCCAGGGATAGGTGGAGGGTTCAGGAGTGTGGGAAAGACAGGGACAAGTTTTGGGTTCAAATGTAAGGGAAAGAGAGGGATAGGTGGAGGGTATAATAGTCTGAGATAGCCAGGGACAGGTGGACAGGGAAAGGCTGATGATTCGTGTGGGGAAAATCAATGACAAGATTGAGGTTCAATTGTGTAGGAAAGCCAGAGACAGATGGAGAAATGGCAGGTTCCCGGGAAGTGGAAAAAGAAGGCTACATTTGGTTATTAAAGCTGACAGTCAATTGTTATTTCTGCCCCTATAATATGATCCGCAATATCAAGTGTTATATCCAGGTTCCCAATTGTTCTCATGGATGAAAAGGGAGAAACGGGATACAAAGTTTGTCTAAGAGTCTGTCTCGGTAAAGGAGTGTGGGAAAACCCGGGGTAGGTCGATGAGCACCCTGGGGGGATGGGGCGTCCTGGTCAGTGGGTCAGGCAGTTCGGGTGGGGGGCGACAATTACACCTTCCGCGTTGTTCAGGCTCCGCACTTTACCTCATTCCTGACTTAACAAGACAACTGGGAGGACAACACATTCCTCAGCCAGATTTTACGCGGCTCACTCATTCGCCCCTCCAGAAATGAAACCAGCCTCCATACATGGCCTAATGGGGATACCGAGCTCCTGGTGATGTATTCTAGTGCATCCATTTACGTAACCCCCTTAACTTTATGAATCCGGTGGCGTCTGTTTTTAGCTAATTACTGCTCCTCCACACTATCTGATGAAGTTTAGCAGAATACCCAAGTGGCGGAGAGGTTAACTTAAGCTGTACCTAATATCTTTAGTTCAAAAAGTCTCTTCTATGCCATTTGAAACTGTCTGGAAAAGTACGAACATACAGAGTACAAAGAAGTATGTTCGCGAGCTAAAAGAGTTAATTTCAACCTTTATCAAAACTTTCTTTCATGGTGGTTAGTTTTCCAAGCCATCCCTCGAGGTGATAATAGTAGAAAAAACATTCTGAAATTATCCTTACCACAATATTCTCCCCCTCGCCCCTAACAAGAAAAAAGAAGATATAAAAATCGGTCAAAAACTTCATAAATGAAAATGGTATTTATTGTGGAGCGACGCAGCCCCCGCAGCGTGACCACCTCCACTTTTCATCGGTGTTGAAATATCCGACTTGACTGTATATGCCGCACAGGGAATAATTTACCGCCAGCCAAAAACACAGTCCTAGCTTTTAGCGCATTTCCCTCCGACTCCCCTAAAAAAAATTCCGTGGTCATCAAATCGGCGGTGGTTGTGTAATAATGCAGGCTGCTCTAACCCCTCCCCCGGAATTGTCCATGGGGAGCAACGCGCATATTTTCCTATTCTCTACCACTTTCCCTTCGCAATAAACGCTCTAGACCACAGGAAATAAGAACACTTTAAAACGCATCTTTTTCTACATAACCTGCGGGACTTTTTATTCCACTGGAAGAAGATAAATGTATATCAAACTTCTATCCATTTAACCTGCTACACTTTTAATTACCAGGCTACTTTTCTGATAATATGAAGTAATAACTGGTGGCCTACCTTTATATGATAACAAAATACCGAAAACACTGACTGATTCATTTTACCAAGAAAGTTTTTATCTTTTGGTTGGCAAGGGTTATATTCAACAAAATGAAAACGTCTGGCGAAAACTTCTCTAGTATGATGACTTCAATGCTTTATTTCTGAGATCGCCTGACAATACATTCGGCTTACGAAGAACCTCTAGTAGTGAAGTGAAGAGGGTTTGTTCTGAACCTCTTCATTATCAGATAAATTCCCCTAAGCTGCATAAAGTTGTTTGGAGGTATAATATTGACACAAAATGAAATACTGTTCGTTGTCGCAGTCAAGGGATTATCCACTGTAACTGACTACGGTCATATGAGTACAAGTAAAAGGCTTAGGTTAGTCATCTACATAGACGTGTTAATACTTCACTACAAGGACGTGTTTAATTTAACCTTGCCTTCAATAACACTTTTCATCCAAGAGGTGGAGCCTCCGGCAGGCAGGTAGTTAGCGTGCATGTCTATCCTCCTGACCTTGGATCAATCCTTGTCGAGGTTTCCTCAATGACATTTAAAGATTCACTCACAAACACAGATACTCCAACACAGTTTCTATTGGCACTTCTTGCCTTAAACTCCCAAAATTTTTCACACCTATACCTATGCGTAGAGCACTGGGTAGGGGAGGGTCACCACTCAATGACAAAGTGGGATTCTTCACCCTAAGAGATCAGCTGCCCTACAGGATCAGTACAACACGACTTGAACGTGCAAAGTACAGCTGCCCACCCATGTAAGGTGTATGCAAGGCAGGGGCTATAATGCATACAATCCATACACACTATAAGAAAAGTCATCTAGTGGTAGCATGAATAAAACAGTAAAAATGTGCGTCACAGTAAGGACGTTTAACAGAATAAACAATTTACAGGACAATAATATTACCGACTGGAATACAAAGCAAAGGAAAAAACTATCGAGAGTAGATCGCAATCTTTCAAAAATGATGGGTTACATTTTAATAACAAACGTCGCTGCCTCCAAATAGCGGCAGTCAAGTTTTAATATCAGTGAATATTGGATATCGGGGTCATTACCCTACAAACCTGCGATACTTTATTACCTTGATCCTGTAGCACATCGTCACAATAATTCAGGGGTAGGGTATTAAATAGCGACTGGAGGAAGATGAAGATGGTGGTTTAAATTACTGCCTATCGACGAAACGGATATAATAATTGGAAACCGGGGAGGTCATGTTTTCTTACTTGCTAATCCCTGATGATGTAATTCAAGTTGAGAGAAACACTGCCGAGCGGAGAGATAAGATACTGCCTTCATAAACCCTTTCACTACCAAAGGGCTTTCCTTGGATAAATAAAATAGCCTTGTTGAACAAAAAATGACTTAGAAAATTAAAAAAGGTCATTGTGGTGGAAAGCTTTGGCAGACAACAGATTTTTTTGCTAAGTCTCACTCTTCCTCAACATGGCTCGCGACTGTCGATGTCCAGGTTCCCACTTATACTGTTGCGTGAACAAGGAACGGGGAAGCAAACTGAGTCCACCAGTAGAAGGGGAAAGCTTTCATCCGATATTTTCCCGGCGATTTCGCGGTAAAATTAGAATCGGTAAACGATGCTATTAAATCATGGCTATGGCTGCAAAATACGAACTTTGCATTTTTCTCTATCTGACGTCCGATCATTTTATGTACTTCAGAGGAAGTCACCCGCAGAACGATACAGCTTTATAGGATACCTGTTTCTTTAACTGTGATGTATAATTAGAATCCGTAAATAATTCTACGAACTTAAAATTTTTGGCCTCCGACGATTTTATTAATCTCGGAATAAATCCACCACGGCACGTATATTTAAAAAAATCTTTCAATTAACATTCTGGCCAAATATTACGAACCTTGCATTTTACTTGACCTTCCAAACCAGCTATTTTATCCACCTCAAACACACCGCAGCAAAATGGTTGAAAATGCTTCAAAATTCTGACCAAGAATTAAGAAGCCTGTGTCTTATTCCAGCTGATGCCACGAGACTTCTTTTCATTTAAGGAGCTCCCTCCGCAGCCAGAATTAACTCCCACGAATTTGGTGACTTCTTTTTTCCCTTTTAGTTTACTCTTGCTACCTCCAGACGACTTCATTCAGCTTGAGAGAGGCCCACCGAACCGCAGAGGTTAGATACAGTCCTCAATAACTTCTTCATTCGGGGGGATATAATAAGCTGAATTAAACCTTCTCATAGTAACAAGAATAAAATACAAGATACGTCATCATAGAGAACGGGATAGAAAATGTTCCGATAAAAATTTTGGAACATTAATTAAGAACTCCGTGTTTTATTTCAGCTAATGCCATGCGACCTTATTCATATCCCTTGCGGCAACAGTCAGACAATTAAAGGTGTGCGAGCGAAACTAGCCTGGCAGCGTCAGCCTACATCACCGGCTGCAACAGACACCCGCTGATTAGTATTCAAGCACATATTAGTATATAACTATACTTTCTCATCTGCCCTCCCTCGCTCTACCCCTCAACGCAAGGAATATGTGCTTTTTTCCCCTTCATAATTAACCCGCTGTCTACCTTCTACGTTTGTGGACAAGCCTGTGATATGCAAGCAAACGAAGGATATTTCAAACATTAAATAAGTGATTCCAACTACATTTCTCATTCTGCCTCCCTCGCTGAGCCCTTCAACGTATGGAATATATCTATTTTTTCTCCCTTCAACGTTAACTCGCTGTCAACCCCTTCCCGTTTGTGGACACCCGGTTAAGTGCAAGAAAACGAAGGATATTTCAACCCTTAAATATCACGCACGTATAAATCTATAACTATATTTCTCATTTTCCCTCTCTTGCTGTGACCCCGAAAGTAAGGAATATTGCCCTTTTCCCCGTCGTTGCACCTCTGTCCATCTTTTGTCTCTTGTACGGTTAAGTGCAAGCAAACGAGGGACTTATTAGGCCTTACATATGGGATTCAAACAATATTTCTCAATTGCCCTACCACCCCTATAAAGAATACTATGCTGTTTTTCTTCCTCCATCGTATATCCGCTTCCCATCCCCCCCTTTCGTTTGTGGACATACGGTTAAGTATAAGCGGATGAGGGACTACATTATACCTTAAATACAGGGGTCAAGACGAGAATGCGGCGGATGTAAAATTATTTGAGTTTATAAGTGTGAACGCCGGATCTTCGGCCTGCAACTGGGTGGAAAGCATTCCTGACGGTGATGTGGGAGTCACACCAAGTGAATAATCATTATAATACTGATCATTTAAGAGAACTAGAGCTGATGATAGAATCTCAGATAATTCGACGCCTTCTACCTAATCTATGGGTATTTGAGATAGGAACCCAGCAGACTCTTTCACAACGGTAATAAAAACTCACTCGAGTGATTAGCCTATACCAATCGCAAAGGCAATTGACTCAATATTTACTTTTATGCCTTCTAAAGAACCTAATATCATAAAACGTCTTGTTCTGAAGTTCATGCAATACGTATGGAAACTTAATACACACAAAGGGAAGTAAACAGCCACCCCAGGAGTGCTAATTCCAGTAAGGTTGCCTAGCTGCGAGACGGCGGAATTAACTGTATGACAAGCAACAGCCCGAGTGCCGGCCCAGTTACCCCCACTCGTGCTGCTGGCTCGCCTCTCACACTCACACCACACCATCCCATAACATAAACACCAACAGAAACCGGAGTCGCCTGTGAACCACGAACCACGATTCCATTCATCCACATCCACACCCTCTCACCTAATCCCACTACTACCAGTCTACGCCTACAACCCGTTCTTATCAGTACTATAATTATAATCACTCTTTCGTCTCACCCACGACCCCACTCACCTACGCCCACGCCTTCTCACCGACGTCCAAAATTTCCTCACATACAGTACGCCAACGACCCCCTCTTATCCACACCTTTAACTTCAAGCCCCCTTAACTACGCTCACTTCCATTCCTTACTCTTACCACGACCCCTACTCCACGCCCACGCCGCCCTTCCCCATGCCCAAGCTGGAGTCGTGAGCGCGGGCCGTGTAGTGAGAGTGGCAGGCTGTTATTACCAAACACTCAAATTAATTTATGATCACACGCGCGGCCCGGCCCACACCAGACACGAGCCACGGTGGTGAGCCCGGCCACCATGCTACACTGGGGGGCTATAGAGAGGGGTTGCTGAACTGGGAGTGCTGAAGTGGGGGGCTGCTGAGCTGAGTGCTAATGTGGAAGGCTGCTCAACTGGGAGTGCTCAAGTGGGAGGCTGCTGAATTGGGTGTGCTGAAGGGTTGTTGAAGTAGAAGGCTGCTGAACTGGGTGTCCTGGAATTGGGGACTGCTAAGGTAGGGGTTGCTGCACTAAGAATGCTGAAGGTAGGGGGGTGCTGAGGCGGAGCTGCTGAACTGGGAATGCTATGCTAAAGCGGAAGATTGCTGAAATAGGGGTCCTGAAGTGAGGGGTTGCTGAACTAGGGGTGCTGATGTATTAGAATGTTCAACAGGGAGGCTACTGAATTAGGAGTGTTGAACTGGGAGTGCTGAAATGGGATGTTTCTGAACTAGGGTGCTGAAGTGGGAGGCTGGTGAACTGGGGCTGCTGAAGTGGGAGGCTGCATAACTAGGGGTGCTGAAGAGGGAGGCTGCTGAACACGGAATGGTGAGCTAGTAGTAAACTGGTGCTGAGTGGGGCGTAGTGAGCTTGTACTTGTAACCTTGGAGTGCTGAACTGGGATGTGGCGAGCTGGTGCTGACCTAGTGCCGTTGGGAGATGATGAACTTGTGCTGAACTGAGTGTTGAATTTGTGCTTTCGTGTGGGGGAGGGGTGTGTGAGCTAGTGACGAACTGGTGCTGAACAGTTGTGAAGAGCAGGCAGTTAATTTGCAGATCTTAGTGAGCTGGCGTGCTGAAGAGGTGCTGAACTGGAGGCTGGTGAAAAGAACACTGAATATGTGGTTGGTAAGCTGGTGGTGACATACGAATGGGAAGTCTGTGGTGAACTTGGGGTACTGAACTGACGTCAATCCTTCAACTGTCACAATTAAACTTGCCCTTTCATTTTCGATCACTGCAGACGATTTTATTCCGCGGGGAGAAGGCATACGTAGACAAAACTGATTAATACAATCCCTAAAGCCCTATTACGGTACAGGAAGAACTCTGGCATTGATTTTGGTTAATGTCTGATGGTTTTATACAGCAAACAGTCCCTACGTTTAGGATACTGTATGTGCGGAGTTTAGAATTTGTGATTTGGGGCGTGTAGGTGGGAGGTATACTAAGCCGGTATGGTGATGTGGTGTGGCGTGGATGGGGATGAACTGGTATAGTGGATGAGGGAACTGGTATGACGGTGTAGTATGCAAGGGGAGGCAGACCCAGTGGGGAGATGCAAGTGAACTGGGGCTGGGGAGCTGATGGTGACATTGGGGTAGTGGGTTCGTAGTGAACTGGTGATGGTGAACTGGCAGGTACCTGGGGTGTGGAGATTGTTCTTTCACCTTAAGTTGGCCCAGATTTTCGCCCTTTTGTAGCTAATTTCAGGTGGCTCAGCGGCAAAAAAAGACATTACTACGACTCCACATTCTCTCTACAGCACTTCTCCATGAGTAGTTTCATATTCTAGTGCTAATTTGTTATTACACCTCAGCATCCAAGACGGAGAGATGGAAATTTCTGACCACATTAGAGCAAAACTATACCGAGTTGACGCTAGCAAGGACTATGTTACTTGCGGGTGACGTGGGTTTCGCGGTAAGGTGCTGCTACATTAACCATGGGAGGTATTGGAGTGCTGAGGTTGGTGACCAACGAAGTGATATATGCTTAACGGGTCGCGACAATGATACTACGGTGATTCAGAAGCTTGCCAAGACAATACCTACGGAACGAATGAGTGTTAGTGACCTGAAGATGGTGTGAGGGTCGTGTACATAAAGCTGTGATTGGGTTTGGTATTGGTATGATAGTGATTAACGTACGGCGAAGAAACAGATGATGGAGACCGTTGATGCTGCTGATACTGACAACAGGCTGTTTGGAAGAAGTCAATACAAGAACCAGGAAATAAGTTCAATTCTACTAAGGCCACTGTGTGACGTAATCAAGGAGATCCGGCGCTGACAGCTCCATAAAGGCGTGCTGTTCCTCCAGGTCAACACATCGCCCCATAAATCAGCAGTTGCCATGGTGACGCTTATTTCCTTCAATCCGGTGACGTACTCTTTCTATGCGCTGTCTTCAAACGATTTTTCAGCTTAGGGGAGATTTTTCAAACAGCCTTCAGTAATCCATTCAATGATAAGATCCTTCCTAAGCTGAATGACATTGTCTGACAGCAGCAAAAACAAAACGAAAAAAATATGCAATCCTAGTGAAGGATTAACTTCTTCACGACAACTACACGCAATTTATAACTTATTCTTGGAGTGAAGGCGTCAGGTGGGAACTGGGAAAATATAAATAATGATACAAAAGGATGGTTGAGGGAATGCAGATGGTAGTTATAGAAGAAGAGACTGAGAACGGCACACGATGAGGGCTATGGAAGACTACAAATCAAAATGGAGAAGAGAAAGTGCTCAGCTGGTGTGGTGTGCGAGAGAACGGGTATGAACAGGGAGGTGGAACAGGTACTTATGAGTGAATCTGGAGGGTAGGAGACGACGTGGAAAGAAAAAAGATAAATCCGGTAAGCGAATGGGTAAACAAACACAGTAACTGAGCTGAGCAACGGAAAAAATAAAGACAATGGATGACGCTGAGAATCTGAAGACTTGAACGATAAATTAATGGATTTATTAACCCGGGAATCATGAAGATGGTTCCTCTTTTATGCTTTCTTGTTCTGCTTCTGGATCCCTCCCACTGCATATATCAGCGGAACACAGGGCTAGGATGATAATGACGGTGGCGGTGGTGGTGATGGTGGGTTGGAGAAATTCGAGATAAAATACGTAGCGAAATTTGTTTTGGAATTTCGAGATCAGAGGACAGCAAAAGGAGTGAAGAGGTGTTACCCAGGAGAGTAGAGGAGCTTGTTGGCGACGTGCAATATATATCTGCCTAGATGCATATACCGGGGAGGTGCGTGTGTCTGGAGCCTGGCGGGAGGGTGGGTAAGAGGATCAGGGTGGTGCTGGATCAGTGATCATGCTTGCCCAAGAACCTTAAATCTGGCCGGTGGAGATCTTGACAACTCGACCATTTGGCACTGGTGGACCAAGAGATTACGATCTGAGGGTGCTTCCATGCTAAAATTTTGATCATATAAATAACGGATAATATCGAAAGAAATGCAGTACATTTCCTTTAACTTTGCTTTTCAATTTCTTCTTCTTTCGAGAAACCGTGAAAAAAAAAAAAAAAAATTAAGACAGCCTAAGAAAATCTCATGAAAAGAAAACACAACACAGATTTTTAAAAATTCGTTCATTATGAGATGGCTACAGATAACGCGTTTTAAACCTGGGTTTGGCACAAAGAGACAACAAGCTGAGGAGAGCACGGAGTCACTTCAGTATATCTAACTTCTGCGATGCTGATAAGTAAAAATGAGCTACCTGGGAAAGCTCACAAGATACTGGCATAAAAAATAATAAGATGGTGAAGTACTTAGTGAGTCGTGTGGTTCTGAAGGCAAAAAAAGTCAAGTGGATGATTTACTCTTCAATTAGTGCCCCTTAATGGAACGAAAGTACAGAAGCATCTAAGTCAGTTAATCTCTCTCTCTCTCTCTCACACACACACACACACACACACACACACACACACACACACACACACACACACACACACCACCTCCAGCAGTGTACCCCCAAATACCACCTCGCCTGGGTAAACCGTGAGTGACCATAGTGTATTCCAGACGCTCCCTGGAGGCCCTGGAAAGTGAGACAGAGAACCCGGGACGTGGGCACAGTCTCTCGCTTATGCCAAGTAGGGGAGAGAGAAGTCTGAGGGAGCAGGAAATGGGGAAACACATGGCATAGGAGGGGTAGAGAGGGATACTGACTATGTGTGGAAAGGGAAGGTGTGGGGTTCATTGCATGGAAAGGATATATTCGTGACAAGGAAGCTAGACAAAGGAGACGCACCGAAGGGAAAGGAGGTAAGTGTGAGAAGGAAGAGAGTAGGGTTAGCTGTAAGGAAAGGATAAATTTGGTGTATGGAATGGAGACGCTGCAAGGAAATGAACCCTGATGTAAAAACTGGGTATACAGTATACTGCATGGATAAGAGAGAAACTGAAAGGAGTGAGAAATACTGCAGGGAGAGGAGAATCGTCACAAATTAGGCTTATACATTTGCAACCTAGGCCATTTCCTGATGTTGCAGCTTGATACAGATGGACGCTGAGTAAAGCCAAGGAAGGTGTCTTGCCATTATTCTATTGTGGCATTATTACAACATCGAAGCCTGCAAGGCGATCCTTTTTTTTCCCTAAGTAAATTTTGAGTACTGACGCGAATAAATTTTCCTTTCAACTGCATGGATGATATTACTACTACTACTACTGCTGCTATCACCACCATTAATACCATTACTGGCATTAACTTACTATCATCGTCATCGTTGTTCAAACCTTATTTCCCACTCTTACACTCCCATAACGAAGAAGAAAATTTTAAAGATAAAACAACGAAAGTAACAACAACAACAACAACAACAATAATGACAATAATAATAATAAACAATAAGTATCGGTAATTAAAAACTAAAACTGATGAAACGACCAACACAAGTTACCTTTCAAATCACCTTCTTTACTTCCAGTCAAATAGGGAACTGCTTACAGAAATAAAATACCCAGGCTTAATATACACTTACCCGGCAATTACTAACTCGCACATCATTTGCTATTGTTCCTGAAGACGGGGTAAGAATCCCTAGGCGGTGGTCTGGTTCAAAGGCCAATTACCATCCAGTGACGTGTTATTGGCAACGTGTGGCATTTTAACTAACTAGTCTATTCTCCACCTTCCACACACCGGGTTTCTGTCATTTTTACGATGCACCGGAGTATTCTTTAAACCGGAATATAAATACTGGAGAATAAAACGAAAATTCCACCAGTGATCATCACGTGGGTAACATACATACTGCTAAAAAGAATATACCAAAAATACTGCTAATAATACAGCCAGCCATCATTAACAGAATCACCATTTTACCATTACTACGACTACTACTACTACTACTACTACTACCACCATTACTACTACTACTCTCACCACACCCCTAAAAACAAGAGTAACAATAATCACATAAAACTAAGAACATATGATCTATCCTGTAAGCGACGGGATAGGACCATGAACGAGATATACTCACATACTGCACTGCAGAAGAACCGCCCCATATGTTAACGTAGTAATAATAATAATAATAGTAACAATAATAATAATAAAAAAAAAAATAATAATAATAATAATCTCACATCAATAAAAGGCTACCAATTAAATCTCAGTAACACAAAACTAACAAAATAAAACACCTACCACAACCTATACAATGTCAGGATAAGACAACAAGCTGGATTTACTCACATACTGCAGGAAGGAGGCCGCCCACGTCGCCACATGCAAAGAAGAAAACACAGAGCTTCATTAGTCATCAGAGTCTGCATTTTACATCCTAACATTAACTTATACTCCGGGTATTAAGCTGAGGGAGGGGGGGATTATTCAAGACTCCCTGGCCAAAGAATGAGGGTTAACATATTCATTAGGTAGGAATGCGGTTTCTCTTCGACCACTATGCGGGTTATTATTCAGAGATAGTCTGTTTCTCGTCTCAGCACTGTACATGGGTGTATTATTTAAGATGCCTAACATTACACAGTCGAAAGAAAAGTATTACTGAAGTTGCCTAGCATTACATAGTAAAAAAAAAAAAAAAAAAAAAAAGTGTATTATTTAAGTTGCCTAGCATTACATAGTATAAAAAAAAAAAAGTATTATTAAAGTTGCCTAACATTAGTCAAAAACGAAAAAAAAAAAAAAAACCACAGCTGCTTGACACTGTACAGCCACATAAACACTATCGGTCGCAGACAAAACAATGACATTTAATAACTATCAGTACAATGTGGTAAAGAGGTCAGGAGTGTTCCTTCAACTGCCTGTCAGTAACCAGGATAACATTCTAAAACAAGGCCTTCCACTCTACACGTTTAATCGGGAAAGGCTCTATCCTTCACAGATGCCATTCCCAAACTAGTGGCAAATTATCCCACTGGAATAACTGAGGCTTATGGTATCAGTGGTAATATATCATTGTTTATACATGAGATAGAAGGTTGGAATGATGATCATCTTGCCTTCATGAATGTTGCATGTTTTCTGGAAACAGTTTTAGCCACTTTAAATGCATTTTGATTTAATATACAAATTATAAAGCATTATTTTTTACATACTGGAATATGTACCTATAGAGAAGAAATTACTGCCTTTATGTAGCTGTGGAATTGTAACAGAGTGAGCACTTTAACCTACAAATACAATACAAATATTACTAATAACTTTAAGATCACAGATGCGGTCGGGTTAGTTGTTTCTTTACTCATGTTAGGATCGGATGATTATGAAGGTGGTCATGGGACACAGGATTACTCTTCAGAACAGTCTGGGAGTTACTGCATTACAGGGCAGAAATTTCTATCAACTGAATAAAATCCTTTGGCGGTATCCTCAATAAGATAATGGATCCTGCCTTCAGAAGGGTTGCAAAGTAACCTAAAACTTAAAAGTGTACACTGAGGGACAACAACAAGCTTCTACCTTCTCTAAAACGTCACACACTGAGGTCTACTTCTCCTTCCTCGCAATGTTCCTCAATCACCAATGCCACCTTACCATCCCTAACTCCAAACACAAAATTCTGTCCTACGATGAATTTTCCATTTTACCTTGATCAGAACATTCTACGACCCCGCTCCTCCTTCTCTTCCATCCACTTTCAACACCCAACCCCTTGCTCCGACATCGTCCAACTCCTTCCTGGATATACAGCAATCCGCTCCAACCCGTTCCTTCAATACCGCTGCCCTATCCCTATCCTAGTTACCAGCAGAACACACAGCAGGTAGAGACTGAGCGAATTCGGGACCAACCTGTGTGTGTGTGTGTGTGTGTGTGTGTGTGTGTGTGTGTGTGTGTGTGTGTGTGTGTGTGTGTGTGTGTGTGTGTGTGTGTGTGTGTGTGTGTGTGAGAGAGAGAGAGAATGCGTAAGGCGTAGGTGGGTGAATAAGTAAGAGAGGAGCGTCAATGAGTGATTTCTCTCTCTCTCTGTTTGGGTGTTGGGGGGGGGGGGAGAGCTGATTTACCATACGTGATTCAGTTTTATAAGGTACAACTGACACCAGGGAAGGGTAACATAAATTCCGTAACTGATGACTGTCTATGGATATTCATAATCAATACCCGGTACCACTATCAGTTCAAGTTCCTTCCAGCGTCTTATCTATGCTACAGGGGTTGAGTTATTTTGCATTCGACCTCTTCAGCCCCAACGTCTATTCTTGATGCCGCCACACGATGTTACCCAGGTCAGTAAATAAAAAGGGTAGGGATTAAAGATGGCTACATTTAACTCTCCACTCTGAGAAGTCTCCAGCGCTAAACACAACTGTCTGAAGATAGAAGAGAACAAAGTAAATAACGCGGCCGCAAGTCATCGGACTGAAGGGGTTAAAGTAAACAGGACCCAAAATATAACAGCTAATATGACACTACTAGAAGGTATTGGGCTAAATAAATATATAAATGTCCATCAATAATTAGCCGCTGTGTCCTCAGTGGATGACAGATCAGCAAGTGTACCATTAACTTCAATGTCTTAGTCTTGCTAACTAAAGGGGTTTAACAAAAGGCAGGCAGTATTCAGCGGCCACCGTGTATCTCGACAGGTACTTTATTCTGCAACAAACTCTCGTAAAAATCTCAGCGCTGCAGCAGTTCACGCGTCCAAATGTTGACATCCACACGGCAGGTCCTCTTCAAGCCATGACTAAGCAACACACATCCACTACGTCTCCGGCAGGTATAATAAGCTCAGGGATACAGTCAACAAGTTCACTGCCCATAAAACCCGTGTGTATATCACTTACAAATAATATTTCATATGGTAAAATCAAATGGTGTTATTTGACAAAGTGGGATCCGCCTGTCAGACTAAAGCACAGGCTAATCACCTTTAGCCTCCGGTTTATTTGTCCACTGAATTAAGTACTGCTATAAAAAAGCTTTTCATTATACATGCGTGAGTGTGTAAAATATCGTTCGTCCGTGTGGGAATGCCGCTGTGTGTGTGCACATGTTAAAGAGCTTAAACACTGGGCGGCGTGAGGTCGAAAATAAAATCGCGTGGGTCTTTACAAACAAATATAAATCCGTTCATCACGTTAACAATGCAAGCAGCGCAACACGCCAATCATCCTTGTTCATCCGGCCGTGTCGCAGCGCCCAGTATTAATGGATATGTCGCATCATACACGGCTCACCATGACGCCATTAAATAATCACCCGACACACCGGACCCAGTTATTAGTCGGGTGCTGTAGGCGTCACTGCTCCCAGCACGCCCGATGTTACTTCCACCAACAGTCAAAACACAAAAATAAGATAGACAAAAAAGAACCGCTCGGGGGGAGGAAAAAAAACGCGCGTCGACGCCTGCCGACGCTCATTTATTGACAGCAAAAACAGCAGCGATGGAGCAACAACACGAATTCTCCTCCGTCGTCGACAACACTTGCGACGAAAGTTAAAAACGAAAAAAATAATAGAAATAAAAAATTACGCCATAGAAAAAGTCACTCAATCATTTTCATGTTAAATAACGCAAGTGATGAACCTTCCTCCAACACAGAAGTATAGAACGTCGGCAGCCAGCAACCGAGAGGAGAGTGGGAGGAGAGAGAGAGGAGAGAGGAGAGAAAGGGATGGAAGCAGGGAGGGAGGGATGAGGGAGGGGGCTCGGGGGACAGAGGCTGGCACGAGTTAATTGGTACATGTAACGCCTGAATTTTGCATCTCTCGACTCTCTCCCAGCGGCGGGGGGATGTGGGGAGGAGCTTGTTGGGGGAAGAAGGGAAGGAGAGAGGTAGAGGAGGGGTGGGAGCCTCTCTGCGTGGCACCCGTCACCTCCCTCCCTCTCTCACCTCCTCCTCCACTCTCTCTCTCTTTCTCTCTCTCTCTCTCTATTTCCCCTCTCCCCTCTCTCCTACATGCGCCCGCCAAACCCCTCGTGCCTGTCTCCCCTCACGACCGGCAACAGTTCATATGCAGGGGGCTTGCTCGCTCGCTTTTTTGTCTCCTGGTTTGTCCCGGTCTCTGTTCCACCTTTACTTTTTAAAATGTACTATATTTTCACGGGGCGCAAAACCGGTTTCGATGGAATGAGAGGCGAATTTCCGAGAGGCAAAACTCGGGGTCCGGTGGGGAACAAGTGTGACCGTGTCGAGGTAACGCCGGACCATCGCCAGCCTAGCCACTATCTGTTTACACCTCGCTATCAATGCCGGCCCAACGCACTCACACTAAAGCAACAAACACCACGTACCACTGCATTTTACACATCAACCCAGGGACAAGATAAAAGAATATATATACACGCGGTCTCGTCCGCCCTATTATTTCCATCAAACCAGACTGACACTGGAAAACGTGGAAAAAATCATTAAGGACAGTCCAGATGCTTCTCTTTTTCGGCCAGCAACAGTGAAAGGACAGGGTGTGAACACACAACATAAAGCCAACGAATACTGGGAGAGGCATAACTACGTCAACGCACTGAATAGCAACTGCATATTTTACCACCAATGCCAGATCATGCAAAACCTGAGTAAAGGACGATGAACTCTGTCAAATTAGGTGTGATATCTTGACATCTGATGGGTGAGAATGAAGAAAGGATACGGATCGTGTGTCAGTCTGAGTAGTGTCGTGGACTGTGGAAAATAAGCACATTAAAATACTAAATGAACGATAAATGAATGAATGAATGAGTGGGTTGAGTAGTGTGATGTGTCATGAGTCTGACTATATCACGGAGTCAAGTGTGTGGGAAAAACAACTGCGTGGTGAGTGATCAAGCGAGTGAATGTGTGAGAGAGAGAGAGAGTGGACGTCCAACGCTCCAAAGCCCGAAACTTTATGGGAGAGGAATGGAGAGGAGAGGAATTAGGGAGGAATATGGGGGTTGAGAGAAGCAGGAGGGGGACTGGGGGAGAAAAGGGGAACATGAGGGAGGGTTGGGGGGGTGAGAGGGTCGGCATGTACAAAATGCAGGAGGTACAGGCACAGAGGGTTGTCTCTGGCGCTGGACGCTGCCACCACCACCCCTGCCACGATCACCAACCCTGACAACATCACCACCCTCACCAGTGCCACCACCCCTTCCAACATTATCACCACTACCACAAACCCTGCCAACTTGCCACCATTGCAGTATCACCATCCTTCCAACATTACCACCCATACTACACGATCTGCCAACACTATCACTCCTGCCACCAAGCCTACCATAACTACCCCTGCCAACACTACCATCCAAGCGACCAATCCTACCATCAGCTCTGTGCCAACACTATCATTTGTGGTACTATTCCAGCCAACACTACCACCCCTTCGCTAACATTTCTGCCAGGTACCACCACTTTTCACAATTCTAAACACATCACTATACCTGCCTCACATCCAATCAACATCGCTACCTCTATTGCTACTCTTGCCAACATTAGCACCCCCAGCACCAATCTTGTTGAAACCATCACTTCTGCCATCATCGTTCTAAAATCATCATCGCTGCCATTATCACCATCAGTGTCACAACTACCATTCCCGTCACCATTCCCGCCAACATTATTAACCTTACCACCATTCCTGCCAACATCCGAACCCTGTGATCATTCGTCTCAACATCACCAAAGCACCATTCCTTCCAACGTTACCAGTTAAGACACCATTAATTCAAACATCACAATCCTTGACACTATTTCTGCCAACATCAATACTCTTGCCAAAATCACCACCTTTACCACCATTCCTGCCAACGTTAAATATTGATATAACTTCTTCCGCTAACTCTCACAACATCACCGTATCTGCAAACATCACACCTTTGCCATCAATCCTACCAACAACCATCCTGTTACCACCTCCCTCCATGCCAACATCAGCACCCTGGACACCATCAACCCTGTCACTACCACTAACTATATCCCCATTCCTATCAACACACCCACCTCTGCAATCTTCCCTGCCCCTTACACTACCACCCTCACTTCCACCATTCCTTGCCTTGCCATTATCAAAACTATTATCCTTGCCACCATTTCTGTCATTCCACCACAACCTTTCCCACCAGCCCTCTCCCCACCAATATCCCTCCCATTACCAGCATTCTTTCCAACATCCCTCCCACCACCAGCATCCCCTCTTCAACATCCATACCACAATCACCCATTTCTTTCCACCACTACCACCTTACTATCAGGACAATCCCTGGCACCACCACCATCCAATCACCACCCATATCCCTGCCCACATCATCATTTCTGTCAGCACTAATATCCTATCATCATCAAAATCCCAGAACACATCACCACCACTACCACCATCCCTACCGAAATCACATTCTCCTTCACTCCTGCCATCACCATCCAACCCACCATTCCAGTAAGCACCACCACCCCTGCCAACGCCAACTCTGTCACCAATTGAGGAGAGGGTAGTTACGTGGATACAGGAGTGAACTGGGGACAGTGAGGTCGTGGGTATGATCTCAGCTGATGCAAGGAACAGTTTTTGGATCTGAACTTTATAAGCATTGTGTCCGCCATTCTTCCATTAGGCCCCATCGACGTGTCATAAAAGTAGACTTACTAGTACTATCACACCGTTTGTAAATGTGAAATCCTGGCATACCACAGCTGAATCTCTGAGTCCAACTGGTAACATCTGAGGGCTATTCGGGACTAGCACTTGCGTGGTGGTGTGTGGTGACTGGACTTAAGGACCTCAAGAACGGTCATTTAATAGCCTATGTTCCGAATCGACTGCAGAAGGCAAGAAAATAGAACCAACACACAAATACAACACAACCAAACAATATTTCTACTCGAATCCCTACAACCATCTCCTGCTATCATCCATACCAGTACCACCACCACCAGTTGATTTGCACCCTTCTATATCCGTCTGTCTGTATCAGTCTAAACGAGGCCCGCAGTAATGACCAGATCTTCTCTTCGGAAGGAGTAATAACTAGAAATTACTTTTTCCCATGCTGGCAAAATAAGCATGTGGTATGGATATCTGCAGGAAGACTGAAACGTGTGAAAGTCAAAGTTTTATTAAGTATGTTAGTGTGAGTCAGAGTCTCTACATGTCCTCGGTAGAACAAAGTGTGAAATATGCAAATATGTGAGACGACACTCTACTAATACCCACTTATGTGTCCGGCACTGCCTGGATTCGAACCCCAGACTAGTGGCATAATGATTACGAGTGAGTCAGATAATTATTGAGTCCTCACAGCTCCCGATTTCTACAGAACGGTATTCAGTTATCAGTCAGTCATATTATACCGTTCATATCTAATTCCTGAAGTTATATTCAATAAAGCAAAGACAAAGACCACGATTCAATACAATAACTGTGAATAAATTGGCTATCAGCCCATAAATCACGTGATACTTCCGCTCTTCGCTAGGATTCATAATTCTTATCGCTTTAACCAGAGCACCTTTAGGGAATAACACACACACACAGTCCAGTAGGTCCAGTTTTCATGTAGGCTATGCCGTAGCCCACACAAATGATACTGTCGTACAGCGTGTCAGGTGTTACTAAATGTACGGTTCCGCCCTTCTGACGAAAGGTGTGAGTTCCTTGAATTAAATCATTCCGTCCCAATAGACCAACAAAACAAGAAGCACATCAAGACGATAATAATATGAGAAAGAACATAAAGAACTATCGGTTGCATATTACCAATGCATATTAACTGAAAGAAAAACAATGATAAAAGCAGCATGGCCACATAAAAATCACTGTTTCCCATGAAAAGTAATGTAATTTTTCATCCGCGAACGACAAACAAATGAGAAAGACAGACAGAGCGACAAAGTGGTTTTATTGGCTATCAGGTGCAGCAAGGGAAAACTGCACACAGAGGCAAAATGGAATAATGGGGATTATTCCAAATCAGGGTTCGGATGATGAGACATGAATTTCATTTCTTTTTATATACCCGACTCTGGATATAAAAATGGTTGTCCGTTCCCAGAGACCCAGAATTATTCGCACATTTACAAAAACGCAACACCTTCACTCATTAAATGCAGTAAATATGAGTAAACACGTATCTATATTACTTGTATGGAAAAAAAAAAAAAAAAAAAAAAAAAAAAAAAAGTGGCGGCTGGTGGAGGCGACCATCATCCACTCACCTGATGTACTGCTGCCTATTTCTTCCTTCCCTTTCCATATTCTATCTTTTATTCTATCTGTGTCTGACCTCTCTTTTTACTCCTCCCTTTCCTTCCTGTCAGTTTTTATTACCCTTCTTTCCTCTGCAGGGGGCTCCACACTAACTGACAAACCTACTGGTTTCCTGTAACCCAGGAAACAATTTACAATGCTGGGTGGTAACCATAAAACCAAATTACGGGGTGAAGTTGAGCCTGCTACGGTGCCCCCTTGAGAGACACAAAGTCGGCGTCCATCCAGGAACCAAACCTCCACACTACTCCCCGCGACTCGCTGTGGGGAGGTGCTATTAGCCGCAAGGGAACATCAGTTCACTGGATGGGACGACTCTGCACGGGCGGTTGCTTGCCTGCGTTGATGGGGCTGCTCGGCCAGACAGACCGGAGTTGATCAACAGAAAAAAAAAAAAAAAAAAATCATGGCTGGGAGGGCAAGCCAGACGCGTACAACAGCTCCAGTGGGGGTGAAAGGAGTGAAGGGAAGAAACGTGGGTTACACAGACCTATCACGTATAAACTAAGCCTCAGAGGGAAATAATTAAACACTAACGAAGGTGAAAAGGTTGGTGATGGTGTGTGTAGTGACGAGGTGGCAACGCCCGTATAGTCCTTTACTACCTTAAGTAAGCGAGGGGGAACTTCACCATCCCTGTATTTGGCATATTGGAGGGAAAAAAAAAAAAAAAAAAAAAAAAAAAAAGGACATCAGGATATGTAAATATCAGTAAAAAAGTGGGTCAGCTTCAAAGTAATCATAATTTCTTTGGAATCCAGGTACTGCATCGTAGGCTGTAGTTCATCAGTAATTGTGTTTTTAAAAAATACTATGTTACAAGAACGAAAACACAATAAAAATATCACTGGCCTTTCAAGTTATTATATAAAAAATATGACTGACCTTCAAGTTACTCTTAAATACAACTTGCTAAAACTCTTATTTTACCCAATTCGTTCAGAACCACACGGATGCCCGACATGAACAATAAAGAACAATGAAATGAAGGAAAGAATCAACCGCCTTTATCAGTCCTCCACAGATGACGACGGACTCTGTATGGAAGCCGTAATCACAGTAGTGTGTGTGTGTGTGTGTGTGTGTGTGTGTGTGTGTGTGTGTGTGTGTGTGTGTGTGTGTGTGTGTGTGTGTGTGTGTGTGTGTGTGTGTGTGTTTTTTCACATTCAGCTTTTGGCTGACTTAAAGGACCCTCCTCCCCCCGAAAAAAAAATCTCTTGACTCTCTGTAGCCATATTTCTTTGTGAATCGTAATGTTACATCATTCTGTCTTTCACTGCTGGCGCTATCATTATGGAATATCGGTCTTTTGAGCGGGCACGCACCTCCTGTCGGGTTACTTATTCTTAGCTCTTTTCTGTCCTACTCTCGCGCACCACCCATCGGGATACATACATTTCATCCTTTTCTGTTCATTTTGTACTGTATGAGTTACATATTCTCAGTGTATCACGTGCTTAAGCGGACAGCTCTGGAACACACGTCTCATTCTGTCTCTTCCTCCTAGAGACCTCTATTTCTTTTGACGCAGTGTATCCAGGCATTTCGAAATGAAGAGATCTCAATCTTCTAATCCTCTGGTTTTATTTTTTAGGGAAAGGACAATTTTGAAAGTTTTTCACCTTCGGTGCCTTCGTCTACCTTTAAAACTGTAAGGTGTGTTGATATATATTTTTTGAATGTATTACATGTACGAAGGAGCAGTTAGCCCTTCAACCGAAGAAAACAATTTGTACTTAATTTTTGCTATCACCAGTGGACTTTTCTCAGTGTAACCACTTGACTGCTTGGGGAGATTTCAAAACCTAATATTATCTGGAAGCAGGAAGAATAAAAGAATGGTGACGTACTCGGACTGAAGGGGTTAAGCCAAGTTGAAGAGCCTACTAGGGGTAGGATAACAGGTCCTGGCGACGCAATGACGTGCTCCATTCCGGCGGGAACTGCACCACGGACACAGTGATGACAGGTGGGTCCAGGTACGGGACACTGACGGAACACGACACGATAGTATAATGTATTTCTCACATTACACACACACACACACACACACACACACACACACACACACACACACACACACACACACACACACACACACACACACACACACACACACACACACACACACACACACACACACACACACACACACACTACCACTGCACTGGGTTGTGTGGTACTCAGCTTTAACGACGTGAAGTTTGGTTTCATTTAGCCGATGAGTGTTATCAGTGTAGGAGTTATCTGTTCGTGAGTTTGGGGGGTAATTACTCCAGTGATTTGCGGATTGGACAATGATTCCCATGGGCGAGGGATCCATCCCAGGTGTTGCAGGGAATAGCTCAAGGAGGCGAATTTTGTTTCAAGCTTTCACTACTCAGTCTTAGAACCCATCGAGGCTTTGTTATATTTACGTCAATGCAAACATAATTATTACCAGTGTTAAACGAGACAGCCCCGTCGTATCTCAAAAGTGACGGTTCGGTATTAGTGCTATGTTGTGACGTGTGACGGTATGTGACGCTATTTGAAGATATTAATAATTTACTGTTTGGCCTCAGGGAACATAAAAGAAGGCAGTAACTTTAGCTTGTGATTTATTAAGCAAGTGTGACGGAGAAAACCAAACATGCCAATTGGAGAGGGCAAGTCAGAGTACTATGATCTTGAGAACGTTGTGTATGTGTGTGTGTGATAATGAGCAGTACTGTGCAGTGGGGGTCCTGGCTCTGCTCTGGTGCCTGGTACACTCACGCTGCTCACGCTTTATCGCGCCACACTCCTCATAAATCCTGACCGGGGGCGAGCCAGCCAGCCCCCCCACACGTCTGACACCCCCCCCCTCCTAATCCCCACTTCTCTCTTCCCCTATTCGTCCCCCTCCCCTCAAGCCTCCACACCTCCACCCACCTCACTCCGTTTATCTGATCCTCACATTTTTCTTGTTTAAGCAATAAGAATAGTATAGGATACGTTCCAAAATCATCGTAAACTATAAGCAGATATGTAATTACGTTTTGCTACCTGATACATCAAACTTGCTGTAATTCGTCCTCATCAACTCGGCACAGATTTTCGTCCTTTTGCCTTTATTCCTTGTAGGAGTATATGAAGGTGAAAGGCATGACGGAAATTGGGAGGTAGGAAGTAGGAATGGGAGACAGGAGGCCGAAGGAGGGAGGATATGGACAGTGGAAGAGGTGGGGAAAGGAAAGAGTCTGGAAGAGGTGAGAAAGACGATGGAGAATGGATAAGGTAGGTAGGCCTACGAAGGTGAAAGCTGAGACATGCTGACACGAATGACAGTAAATATGAAGAAGGAAGGTGGGAAGACGATGATGGAGGAGGAAGATACGGAGAAGGAATGAATGAATGGGAATGAAGGAGACGGGAGATGAGATCGATGAAGGGTGAGAAGAGGGGGATGGGGAAGGCGGCCGAGACGGTAGATGGGTTTACTGAGGAGGGGAAGAGGGAGCAGGTAAATGAGTGTAGGCGAAATGAACTAGGTGCGAAATGCACAGATGAGGGGCGGAAATGGGAACTTCGTGTTAAAAATGGGAGAGGAGATAATGCAACGGAAAAAAAAAGAAAAAAAAAAAAAAGACAGGGTCACTGAAAAACTGAAAAGCTACAGATGGCGAAAAATGTATTTAAGAGGTTGGGTCAGACGATAACACATCACCGAGGAGGGTATACAAATGACGGGCGGGTCTGGGTAGAGGACAAAGGGAGAAGAAGTGAAAGGGATATGACAATTTAGATACGATGAGAGACAGGTGACTTTAAGGAGGCAGGGCTATGCGAGAGACGCTGATGGTACAGAGATAAAAAAAATAAAAATGATACAGAGGGAACACAGCAAGTTGGAGATGCGAGCAGAAAGAATTGGGTGATAAAGCGAAGGAATGCGAGGAAGGAGGGGATGCGAGAGGAAAGAGTACGACAGAAGCGACAGAAATTCAGTGGATGGAGGGCGATGAATAAACCATACGAGACACTAGGGTAGAAAGATGAAATGAGAGGAAAGATGACTGACAAACAGGGCGAAAATTCACAAGGAATCGGATATGGAATGGTGAGATATGATGCCCGGGAAGAGGTGAGAGAAAGTGGGTGATGGAGAAGCAACAGGGATGGAATGAAAATGAAAACAGACACAGGACGCGGAAGTATACTGAATATGTGGAGAAAGACGATGGGAAAGAACAGAATGGAGGAGTAGGAGGATATGGATTATGGAGAGAGAGAAAAAAGTTGTGGAATGGTACCTTAAGGAGAGAAGGATCACGACTGTGAAGTAAAAAAACATGAATTATGATCAAAAGGAATGGCAAGAGGAACGTATAGAGAGAGAAATGGAAAAGTATGTCATTTGTTGAGAGAGAGAGAGAGAGAGAGAGAGAGAGAGAGAGAGAGAGAGAGAGAGAGAGAGAGAGAGAATGATGTAGGTAGTAAACAAGAGGAAAAGAGAAAATGAAGAGGATAAACAGGGTAGATACGAGGCAGAGAGAGGGGAGATGAATGTGATGGAGACGGCAGACAAGATGACGGGCGAGAGACAGAGGATGGGAGGGAAGAGGAAGGGTCCGGTCAGTGCTCACCACTCTGGAGGGACTCGGGACTCGACAACTTGGTCAAGGAGGAGGGACACAGACAGAGGAACCAAGTTTAATTGAGTTGGACCACCCAGCCTCTACCTCGCCACACTCACCACCTCCACCACGATCCCACCACCTACCACTCCTACAACTGCCAGTTTGTGGCATTCATACACATATAATACTAACATAAACTGGATCACTGATTAACCTTGTCACTGTCCAGACAACTCTAGTACTCTATTCATCATCCCTGTCTTTGACTCAAAGAGTATTTGTCTAGTTACAGTCTACCCTATAACTGCCTGGAAAGGACTGACAGGTCTGTTGTTGCCTGCTTTCCTCTTACTTCCAGCTTCATGCCATACAATTTTATTTAGCTGAGAGGGAATTAAACACGCCAAGAGTATTAATACTGTCAACAACGAGAAAGCTCAAAAAAATCTGAATTACTCATGCATCCGGACCTGGATCCACCTCAAGACCTAATAAACTCTATCTTGACTCACTGCCCGCCTATCCACCAAATTTAATTGAAATCTTACGACAACTTTTAAGGTATCTTGTACAGACGAACAAACAGCTACGGGTGAATATACATCCGTCTTCGTAGGTAGCAGCAGCAAAGTGGTAGATACGTTGTAAAAGATAATTTATTAGGCGTTGCTTGTACTGATGAAAGGAAATGTGTCAAGAATGGGTAGGAGCAATGGGAACCCGTAGAAACCTGAATTATTAGGAATGAACAGTGGTATTAAGAGCATTTGTTATGGCAATGGCACTAACAGAAGTGAAAAAAAAAAAAAGGAATATTATGAGGAGGGGTGGTAGTGGGGGTGGTGGTGGTGGTGGTGGTTGTGGTGGGTGGTGCAACAAATGTACCTCGTGGGAAATAAAGGGATGCAGCCCCAGTGACAGTATTAATAACGAGGCACCAACACCCAGGGGAACACTGCCACGTCACACTCACACACACACACACACACACACACACACACACACACACACACACACACACACACACACACACACACACACACACTGGGGTGTTTGAGTCAGACTGGTAACTAAAGCAGACAATTATGAGTATCACAGCTATCTCAAAACACTGTTAATCCCCCAGTCCCTCTCCCGTTCCTTCGTTCTCTTCCTCAATCATCCTCTTTCCCTCTATTTACTCCCTTTCCTTCATTCACTTTCCTATCCCTCCCTCGCAAGTACACTTCGCTGCATCAATTGGGGAGGGATAAGAAAATGGTCGCTGGGGAAATATATGCTTGTGCAACTCTCACCAGGAGGAGGGGGGAACGTGGGAAAGGAAGAAAGGCCGGGAGGGAAAGGGGAGAGGACAGGAAGGAAAGGAGGAAGGAGAGAAAAAAAAAATGAAGAAAGAAAAGATGGGGAAAGGAGATGAGGAAGGTTAGAAAAAAATAACATACGGAAGGAAAACAGTAAACTACTTATGAGGTAAAGAAAGGAGTCACCCTGATCTGTCTAGCTGAGCAGACACGTCAACCGCAAGGAAGCAACCGTCCGTGCAGGGTCGTCCCGTGCAGTGAACCTAGGTTCCCTTTAGGTAGACAGCGCCACGCGCGCGGGAAACACTGTGGAAGTTTAGTTTCTGGATGGACATTGCACATTCTTCTCTCCACCCAGTTAAAAGGGGCACTACAGTGGGCTTCACATCACCCAGTGAAATGGTTATATGGTTACCATCCCACGTTGTAAATTTTTTCCAGGATTACAGGATACCATTAAGCTTGTCACTCAGTGCAGAGCCACTTGAAATAGAAAGAGTAATAAAATGTGATAGGGAGGATGAGAGAAATAGGTGGAGAGGAGGGTAGACACAGAAAAAGAAAGATATTGGCGAAGGAAGACGTACAGTCAGGGACACATGAAACAGATACACGCCAGCCAGGAGCGAGACAGTGTTGTGCTGTCCGCACATGGTAACACTGACGGGTTCAGGGCTTCACCAGGTATCGATGGGTCGCTGAGGCAAAACGAACGCTTTAGCGCTGCTATGTAGAGTTGTTGTTGCTCTGTATACAGTGTACTGCCTGAATATTATACGTGTAAGATAAACATTATGGAGTTATGACAATAAAATTGCATACCACACGAGAGTCTGCTCTTATGAGTCAAGTTATTGTGTTACTTTCAACAAACCCCATGAACCATACAATATTTACTGAGTGGCCGGATTATTATTTACACAACAATTATTATTTATTGCTAATTATTCATTATTAAAACAATATCTTTAGCTATCATATGAACCACAGAATTATTGTGACCGCCAACTCCCTGTATCTATATGCCAGCGATGTAAACAAAAACGTGATGTAATAGAGGGAATATGTGGTCGATCAGGGTTGCCTAATCGGCGGGTAGAGATATGCCTTATCAGCTGTTTTACTGCTGTGTGACCGTAGGATTACAGTTAATCCTACACTGATAGATTAAGTATTGACATATGGAACAAGTAACCTTTGACTAACATGATTTACAGTATCTTTATCGTGTTCACTACCCGCACTTCCCTCTTCCTGACAAACGCAGTAGCTGCTCTCTATGAACAGGGCAATCAATGGTCTTTTGTAGCAAAGGGCCGGGTTAGTGGCCTTTTAGCATCCCTGTAAAGATGAACCGAGGTGATGCCTAACGTGCCATGCTACTGGACTGCGCACACAAACATGACCAAGGATGGAAGCAAGACGCCAAGCAGAGAGAGAGAGGAAGATTGGTTTTAGTGGCCGCATTATTGGTATAGGGGAAAGTGGCCTGTCCATAAGAGCCATAGCCAACAACTTAGGGATTTCTACCGGAACAATCGTCAGGTGGATACGCAGGTGAGTTTATATGATTATTACTGTTACATATCCATAAAAAATACAGCCAATACACATTATGAACATACAGAATGAATGCAAACATGCAGAATGGATGTGAACTTCTAGAATAAATGTGAATTCTATCGTCTTTCAGGGCAGAGGAGATCAGTGATATGGGAACCTGCCACGCGGGCGACCACCGTGATGCACCAATGTAGCTCAGGACAGAGATATTACACATGCAGCCGAGGCCACTCATCAGTCAACTGCTGTGACTATAAGGGACGCTCTGCACCTTCATGTCAGCGTGAGGACAGTCAGACGACAGATGCACAAAGAGGGCTTGCATCACAGAATACCAGCAATTAAAGAGTTTCTGACGGACGCACACCGGGAAGGGCGACTACGTTTTCCGGAGCATTATGTCAACCATGAGGAAGGATTTTGGGAGCGAGTGATTTGGACTGATGAGAAGACGTTTAGGTCTACATGTCACGGCCAACGCCACTGCTGGAGGAGAAACAACACTCGGTAAGTAGAAAGCACTGTTTTCTAACTAATAGGCAAGTTATTGTATTAATGCTGTGAGACATTATTATTAATACTTGTTAAGTAAATTCTTTATCAGTAGTATGAGACATTATTACTGATACATGCTTTCTCAGAAAATGACTATGATCAAAGCCTTTTCAAACATAATTTGCCTTATTTGTAACTGACATGAATGATGAACAATCAACATATGAAAATGGGCTACTTACACTTTTTAAACTAAGACTGCTATCTAATTACGGTTTGTTTCAACAGATACGATCGGCAAAATATCTTCCACGTAGCCAGGAGTGGGCATGTGACAGTGAATATATGGGGGTGGATAAGCATACACGGAATAGGCGACATGCAACGCATAGAGGTGGGGTTTAATGCTGAAAAGTATGTTGACATACTAAACAATTTCTTTTTGTCTTCCTTTACCGCCAGGAACCACCATTTCCCTCCTGGTCCAGTATATTTTGTCCACGACTGGTGCCCTGTTCATCAGGCCGGTGTTGTGCAGCAGTGGTTTCAAGATCAACCACAGTTTCAGCTACTGCAGTGGCCAAGTAAGGGGGGAGATTGTAACCCTATAGAAAATATATGGGCATCGATGGTAAATGCGTGGGAGCCTCAGCAAGAGCGCAGATCCTAGGGACTAATGGATCATGCTCGTGAGGTGTGGGAGGAATTTCAGGGAAAGCCGGACCTAGTTGGAAGACACACCGGAAACATGAGAAGGCAACTTCAGGCTGTCATTGACAAGCTTGGTGGATGGACAGGGTACTGAATTAAGAGCACGTGTCTACTTCTGCATGCAGATATTCATGTATTTTTATTGTAACATAAGTGCAATTTATCTATTTGGACAAGTGTTTATTTTTGAAGCTAATTAATGAGATTAATTACTGGATGAGACAGGCTGACGAATGAGGATATAAAGGAGCGTTGTGGTGTGGATGTGGATGTGATAGGAAGCGTTATGAGGAACACACTGAGGTGGTTTGGCCATGTGGAGAGGATGGAGGGTGAAAGACTGACGAAGAGAGTGTATGTGAGTGAGGTGGACGGGGGAAGAGGGAGGGGGAGGCCGAGGATGAGATGGAGGGATGGGGTGGAGAGGTATATGAGAGAGGGGGGTGTGAGTTGGGAGCAGGGCAGTGAAATGGCGGGGGACAGGGCGACTTGGAGGCGATTTGTTTGTGGCCACCCCAAACGAGATTGAGGCGTCTGGCAATAGATAGATAGACAGAATTACTGGATTAACACAATAAAAAATGTCTTGGAAAATATCATTCAATGATAAATATTCATTAACCTATTGGCTGCCTGTTTTTTTTCCCCTCAGCTGAATATAATCGTCTGGCGTTAGTAAAGATAAAATATGAATGCGCGCTTGTGGTAGCGAAAGTGTTATTACCAAAGAAAAAATATACCCACTTCCTGCGTATGCTTGGTGCAGCATGTCAAGTAATATTTATGGACTGACAGTATCTTACGTTTAACTGTTTCCTAACAGATACCGATATTGAAAGAGGAATATAATTAATGTATTAAATGGAATTAGCGCAATTAATGCTAAATAAATGTAACTTGATTACAGCTAGTTTTTATTCACAAAGATAAACATACTAACGTCTGGTATATGAACGAAACATAATTAATCTGACTCATATTAACATTTTTAATCATAAGTCTGTTCCTCTTGGCCGAAACAAATTCACAAGCGTTCGTTTTGCCTCAGCGACCCATCGATACCTGGTGAAGCCCTGAACCAGTCAGTGTTACTATGTGCGGACAGCACAACACCGCCTCGCTCCTGGCTGGCGTGTATCTGTTTCATGTGTCCCTGACTGTACGTAACGTTACATAAAGCGAGTGGATGATGGTCGCCACCACCTTCCACCAGAGAGCAGGAGTACGTACTGGTAATAAAGAAAGGAAATGGGGGTAATTAACGGAGTGAAAGAAAAAAGGACAGGCGGTAATAAGGTAGAAGTGGTCGATGCCACAAGTCCAATTAGTATGTGAATCCGGTGGACTGCAGTAAAGGGGTCCCCCTCTTGCAGTTAATCATCCTCCATTTGGGGGACAGGGAAGTAGCTGAAGGACGCCGTATGACCAGGCAGTTAAGCCGCCCGGTTTATCGGTGCCACCACAAGACGGCGTCCCTTTCCATTCCAGGAAATAATAATAATAATAATAATAATAATAATAAAAAGTTATAATAAAAAATGCACTCAAGAGGGCGCATGTCTCTGCCACGGCAGCGCCATCTTCCCCTTCTGACCTTGTCGTCCAAAATCTTATTACTCGTTCATGTGGTGATCCTCAATCACTACTCCATTTTTGGTGCAATTCCATCAAACACACAAACAGGCAAATTAACCGACAGACTAACAAACACACCACACCAAAAACAAAACCTCCTTCGTGAAGGTAATGTGAGAGAAGACACTCATGGTGACACAATGGAAGAAATAATCAGCATAACTGTATGCAGTATGGAAAAGGACAGCATGAGATCGTCACGGAGGGGAGAAAAATAATAAAGCAGACGTGTGTTCTGTAATTAGAAAGTGCTTTTCAAATAAACGACTATCTAAACTGAACACTGAAGAGCTTCTTAGGGAATGAACACATAATTTTCTAGCTACCGCAAGTTGATTCTATTCATTAAAGAGAAACCACTACAGCGTAAAGTGTTTAACTGGACTGCTAAAGGAAACTAAGAATAAATTTACATAAGGTACACAAATATGTGCATTTGTACATCACCACTTAATGTACTTATACCTACCTCTATAATGATAACTTAAAGGTTACATTAATTACCTTTATCGTAAATGATTACAACACTCCTGCACCTTTACTGACCATGAATCTTACAACTGGAGTTACACCTATAACTCACAACTGTCCCCATGATACCTACAACTGGAGATACACTTACAACTACCCCTATTAAAACTATCCCACTACTCTACCGCTAGGTGCAGCTACGCCACTACAGTACACAGGGGCGCCACACACGGTGGACAATGAATATAATAATACTCACGCCCTGGGGTGGCGAACGGCAGGGGCAGAAGCAAAGCAGCGCATGGAAAAAGGGAGAGAGAGAAAAAAGGATTAATACTGTATATGACCGATGTATTATATTACATCACATTTTAGAATGTTACATATTCAATTATATAACAGATCCTTTACTCAAACTAGTGTTTTTATTTTTGAAAGTTGTCACCAAAGACATTTGTATCATGGTAATCATACTTCCTAAAACTAAACCTGTTGCTGATCATACAATAGTTCAATTGAATATTATGAAATTATGCTTAAAAGAAAATGTGAAGTCACACAAAAAACTCCTTACCTTATTGCTGAACCTGCTCTGTTTTTTTTATATCTATATCTATCTACCTACATCACCGAGTAGTATAATATATATATATATATATATATATATATATATATATATATATATATATATATATATTTAATATATATATATATATATATATATATATATATATATATATATATATATATATATATTTAAATAACACACACTTACTTACCACTAACCAGGTTCTGACAACCTGACCACTGAAACTGGCAATGAAGTACACTGTCACAATGTTACTTTTGGCGACACGGCATGTACAGGTACTGTAAGTATGTACTACAGACTTGTAACATGATGGAAAGAAATTCGATCACAGCTTTAGTGACCCTGGTAGAAAAGATATAATTCCCGGTGTATGTTAGTTGTCAGTACTTTACCAGAAGGTAACCAAGTGTCCTTAAAGACCATGTAGCTGCTGCCATTGCAGTAACACAGTATACGGCATAAAATGTGCCTTGTGTGACAAATGAGTGTGTGTGGCCATCTGCTGGAGTGAATGGCGGGATACCTAACAACACCCGGTGTGCCATTTCACCAATATTGAACCTCCAATACGACTTTCAACCTACAACAAAACTGGCAGTTTGAAAGATGGAAAAAAATGGGCTTCTGCTAGACTAGCTCAGTTATAATGCACATTCACCGAGCAGATGGAGAGCACTAAGAACTCCAGTGAGTCAATAAAACAAGCAATGGACAAACTTTTTTTTTTCTTTTTATACAGTGAACGTAAATGATGACTGACCACTTTAGTTGCCAGCCCGCCCTCCAGTGTGGCAGATGCATCTAAGCGCTGCACAAAACTGCATTGATATTTTCAAAACCTTTCAACCATCAATGAAATCTCTCACATTCACGACAGTTCTGGGTGGGGAAAAAAAAAAAAAAAAAAAAAATATTCCTTTCACGAAGAGTTAGTTAATTCGATGTGCTTAGTTCTGTGGGAGATTTCCTGCTAGCGAAAAAATGAAGGAAAAAATCCACATTAATCCGCACAAGTGAGGGTGACAAATGAACGCGGAAAGACCTTGTGTATACTGAAGGAAAAGAAAAAAAAAGATGGTCTAAAATGCGGATATCAAACAGAAAAAAAAAGAACTAAACGAAGGCAGGAAAGGGTAAAAAAAAAAAAAAAGTACAAATGCAGGCAACGAGAGAGAGAGAGAGAGAGAGAGAGAGAGAGAGAGAGAGAGAGAGAGAGAGAGAGAGTCACGTTACAAGGCAAAAATAATTCAAACAGAGGTAAATGGTTTAATCGCTGAGGAAAAAGAGAAAGCAGGAAGCAAGGGCACACAACAGGAACGGAAAAAAATAATACATAAATTAAATATGCAAATTAAATGTACTGTGTGAAGGCACGATGCAGAGGCAGGAACTTAGGACGGGAGGCTGCTGGGTGGGTAGGGTGGGGAGCTGGGTGGGGTGAGACAACAGGGGGTGGATCAATCAAGTGATAGGCAGTAGCTCACCCTTTCCATTTACCCTTCTCTCTTCGTCTTGTTCACCCTCCTTGCTTCCCTTCTTCAACCCTAAACGAGTTATTTTTCTATATTCTTACTCTGACTCTTAATTTTCACGTCCTCTACTTCTCCAGATCATTTATCTTTCCTCAACTCTTACAAGATTCCAAAAATTACAAACGCCGCGTACCGAGGAAAAAATCTTGCTCTCCTACACATCTCCCTTTTGTACCCTCTTTGTTTCCTTCCCCTCCTTGTTTCTTTCAAGCTACTATTATCCCTTTTCCTTATTCCCTTTATTTCTTGCTAGCCTGAACTGTCCTATTCCTTTCCCCTCCTTGTTTCTTGTCCTCAATTATCCATTTACTTTCTCCGTTTCCTCCTCTTCATTGTGTCCTTTTCCTCTTTTGTCTTGGCCTGTTGTCTGTTGTTTCTTTCCTTTACACTCTCTTGTTTCCTCTTGTTTCTTTATCCTCTTCCCTTTCTCTAGTTATCAACGGTCCTTTTCTTTTACCCTCTTTGCTTTCTCTTGTTTATCCCTTTCATTTACCCTGTTTCATTTCTTGTAGCTGTCTCATTTCTTTACCCTCTCCCTTTTCCCTCGTTCTCAATTGCCCTTTTCTTTTACACTCCTTCCATCCTGCCATTCTCAACTGTTCCCCTCCTTTGACTTCTTCGTTGCCTCCTGTTCTCAATTACCCCTTTCCTCTCGACTCTGCTTTTCTGATCTTTATTGCCTCTTCCTTTACATATACAATCTCTTTGCTCCCTCCTGCTCTCTACTATAAATTTTTATGTTCCACTTTATAAATCATAATTGTCCCTTTCCTAAATCTTCCAACTGTCCATTTCCTTTACCCTATATCATCCTATTCCCAACTGTTTCTCTTCCTTACCCAATCTGCTTCTTGTTCTCAAATGTCCCTTTACCTCCCATCCCCCTCCTCCCAGCAACACAGACCACCCTCCCTCTCAGCTATCATATCAATTATCAGTTGGTCGTCACCGTAATCAAATAACTCTGCAGGTAGTGGCCACAAGAAACCCAGAGTCCACTGCTGATAAGAAATTGAAATGCGAGAAAAAGGAGTGGGTGAATTGGAGGCGGTGGCTGGTACGGTGAATGGTCGGCAGGGGCTATTACAGGGTAGGCAGGGGGGCACCGCTACTCATGCTTGGACCCTGGTAGCCATAGGTCTTATCACTGACACGGACACCACGCACACGTACAGGTTACCACACACACACACACACACACACACACACACACACACACACACACACACACACATTCAGAAACATTTCACACAAACAGAAAATCCCACATAAAAGCGAAATAAACAAACTGGTATGTGCGTGCAAACACAGACTCAAATACACACAAACTCACAAATCGGTCCCTCTACACACACACGCACACACACACACACACACACACACACACACACACACACACACACACACACACACACACACACACATGCAGACACCATAAAACCTTAAACACACAGTCATGCAGATACACGTTCATACAGCACGCACGAGCACACAAACCACGTAACACACTAATAACTGCCACTCAGAAATCCTATTCATGCGCTGCCAATTAGCCTTGAGGAACAATACTTATCCAAGGGTACCACCTATTTCACAAAGCATTATTCTTTACACGCACTGAAACAAAAAATGGGACGCAGTAAGCAAATATAATAATGATTTCCGTATGATATTCTTGTTACCTCCCGACCATTTTATTAAGCTTCGCGGAGACCTTTCCGACTGAGATGGTCTGAAAGTGTACTGACCATGCCCCCTTCAAAAACCTCAGTTTCCCTTAAGCTGAAAAAATTGTTTGTGGGTAGCGGGAATATATAAAGTGAGCATCACAGTGAAGGAGTGAACCATACCAAAGATCTCAAAGCAATGGAATATCCCCATGGCAGTTTAATCCCTACAATCCTCTGCCATCTTGAGCTGCGTCAATACAAGACATAGACTTGTATACTGTATATTTCCAAGACGTCATTTCTATTACGGTCCTGCCACCGCCACTCCGCCAGATGACTGTAATGCAGCTTACGAGACACATTTCGACTAGGTGGGGTTAAATGTGACCACTGTTGCCCCTTCCGACCCAAGCAAATCAGTTCATGTTTACTTCAGCCACATTATTTTTCCTCACAGCCCTTCAGGTCAGTCAGATTACTTCCGGTTGTTATATATTGATTCTGGTTATCCCGACTGGTGGAATGCATTTCGAAATCGGACAATTCAGGTCTTTACGGTCCTTCCTGATCCCTTAGACCCTTTACTCGAGTTAGTACAGATCGATTCATGTCATGCCTAAGAAGCCGTATGCCAACAATAAGCCCTACTGGTAATAATCAAGATATTCAGAATGAATTTTAAAAAATAATCTTACTGATGAAGTAAGCCTTCTTAGGCACATCCTTTTACGTCATTACTGAAATCAACTCTAGACGCAAACACACAACAGCATATGTTGCACACTAGGCTTGTGTTGCACAGTAGGCTTGTGAGTTTTCTTAAGCGCTCAGCAGTCCATGGGCAGCAGAAATTAACTCTATGTGGAAACACAACACAATGCGCACTCTATGCTTGTTATTTATATATTCCTGTGTGCACAGCAGTCGACAGCGCCGGTATGAGAAATGAATTATAGAGGGAAATACTGTACAATACGTGTTAAACTACTGGTTTGTTATTTGTAGTTTGCTGGGTGCATAGCAGTCCATGGTGCTGCAGTGTTCCTGGGGGGACAGGGGCTGGCACGGGGATGGGATTGCTACTGGTGCAGGATAGGAGGGCCTCGACTCTCGACACTTTGTTAACAGGTGGGTACAGGCGACTACATCCCTTCGTAGCCTAAGCTGCCCCGACACTTGCCCTCGCCAGCAGGACTAAAGTGGTACACGCCAGGCGCCACCAGGACACATGATAAGCGACCTGCCCCCAAATTCACAAACAAACTTACAATCTGGATCCTGTCGTAACTCTGATCTCCGTTTGCAGGAATAACAAGAGACATGGGAAGTTTCTGCACTCTCCTTCCTTGCCCTTGATGTAAAAACACAGAAGCGGCACATAATTTTCCTTCTGATACAAAGATTTGTTTCTGCGGAAAGAACAAGAGACACTGGAAGATTCCACACTCTCCTTGTCTTTTCTGCAAAACACATCATAGTTAATGCAGGCATGTGATCTTGGTTGTTTGTGAATTCGGTCCCTGCGTGCCCGCCTATACAACTATGTCACCGTGATTACCAATCATGGTTATATATATCCCCATCATTACCCCCCATGACCATATCCAACCCAGGCACCTCATGGCCACATCCCCATCATCACAATTCCACGGCCATATCTCATCATATCCACTCAATAGCCGTATCCCATCACTACCATCTCAGGCAATACCCCCGTCAACACTACTCCAAAGATCTCCAAACTACCACCTACCATCTAAGTCTAATCGGTAGTGTTGTACCCGTCACTATATAATTTAACACTTGGAAAGGCTCCTTATATAGTGAAAAACGTATCAACGAACAAACACATATGCACTACTGTACGTTTGGATGCTGTATAACTTCTACACAACAAATGTCGCTTTCTGATTGTATGTACACAAAAGTGTGTCATGCCTGCATAGTGCGCCTCATGTGTGTCAGTGTGTCATGTCTGCTTAGTGTGGCTCGTGTATGTCCGCGTGTCATGTGTACCCTGTACGTTGTGTATGCGAGTGTAGCGTTCTCCTGTCTGGTGTGACCCTGTGTTCTCCCAGCGCCGCAATGCATCATGGCTCCTGTTGTTCCTCTCTCGCTATCACTTTGTTAACACCCGCCCGCAGACAAGATAACCTACTGCTACTACCACTGTTCTTGTTCTTGCCACGCATGCATCATCCTAGCGCGCTTATACACATACACGCACATGATATGCATTTTCTGGTCCTAACAAAACGCTGCTGCACTGTCGAGGGCATTGGTTCACCTAAAGTTTAGCCTCTTCTACTTCTTTCCTATGCAAGCTACAATTCCTAAGCTGAGAAATTTTTAATGTGTTCCTGTTGACGGAGGATCCTCTCTGATATGGTCCGTCAGAGAGGAACGTCCAAGCCATCCGCTGAGGTGGGAAGAATACATAGTGGAACAGAAGATGAAATTTTGTCCTGACTGCATCACTGTTTTTATAAGCGTAAGGATAACCTGCAGACGTCTTCTCAACTACACGAGTCTGTATTTCCTCAGTGTCTCCCGTGGGCATGTACTCCTGGATCTGTTTTATCTGCGGGTGTGGGAGGGCGGAATGAGAGAAGGATGACGCGCTGATTCACTACTGCGGAGAGGGGAAGAACTGGGGAAGAGATTAGCCCCTTCCAACTGATGACGCATTTCTAGCTTTGTTTTTGCTACATTTATTCAGCTGTGGAAGGACCAGAAGTTATGAAGGAGTTACTTAAGGCTATATCTAACGCCTACAATATATAAAGTCCCTCCAAAGCCGAATAAAATCGTATTAAGGTAGCAAAGGATGAAAAGATTCGTCGTCGGATTGGAGGGTTTCATGGAATATAAGAGAATAAGATGTCTGAGTCCATTACAGAATATATTAAATATGACGAATAAATGATGACTGAAAAAAAAAAAAAAAAAAAAAAAACTGGTCCGGCGTGGGAAACTGAATAAACATGGAAAAAAAAAAAAAAGTAAACCAGAGACTGGTTTAATGAAGGAAAAAGGGAGGAAGAATTACTGAAAAGTTGCCTACGATGTATGAATATGGATGGATTATCGTCCGAGAGGTGAAGTGGAAGATAAAGTAAAGGAGGAAGAGCACATGTTGACTATGCCTCCTTCGACTGACGAAAAATAAATTGAGAAGAAAATAAAGAAGTAACGAAGAAGACAAAAAGGACAAAACATAAGAAAACTACCAAAAGGAAGCGCAGCATTAGGCCATCAAAGGACAAAGGCCGATGGTATGAAATACATGGTGGTTGGAGGGTATGAAAATGTGACAATAAAAGACATACACAAAAGAAATGCGGAAAAGAACGCATGCAAAAACGCAAACACAGGCAAGAAATAGCAAATAAGGAATGAAAAACACGAAGAAAATTGTAAGGAGGAAGGGGAGCCTGGCAGGGTGATAAAAAGCAGGATAAGACTAAGATAACTGAAGCACACCATGGTAAGGCCTTTGATGGTACTATATGACGATGCGCACAAAAGCAGGGACAAAGACAAGGTATGGCTGGGCAGCAGTACACAAGTGTGAGAGAATCTGGTCAAGCTGCTGAAGGGCAGGATGGGGCATGGGGGAAACAGAAAAAATGCTGGGAGAAGAACTGGAAGGGCTGGAAAACGTGGAGTGATGCAAGGCGTGGCGCGGCATCGAAGTGCAGGGTACGGCAGGACAACTTAGGACACGTGGAGGGAGGGTAAAACAAGTCACAGTAGGATAATAAAGGGCACGGCTAGAATATACTAGTGCCGGGTATTTCAGGGCAGTTGTGACCAGAGCAGAGTACGGGAGGACACATGATGGAGGAGCACGGCGGGAAAGGTACAGGCAGTGGGTATCAGTGCAGAGCTGGCAAGGTAGGATAGGGTAGGGTACGGTAGAGTAAGATAGGGCATAACAGGGAAAGTCACACCTGGACAGGGCAGGGCAGGGCCCGACTGGACAGGGCAACACAGTGTAGAACAAGACATGATAGGGCATGAGTAGCAAAGGCCATAAAGCAGGGCACAGCAGGGTACATGGTAGAGGAAAAGACATACAAAACACGTAGAACTGGAAACGGAAGGTCGGTCCGAGCGATCCAGTGTAGAATGTGGTAAGGCAGGGTAGAGTACGGTAGTAAGGCAGGACAGAACACAAGGACAAAACCATGGTTGAGTAGGACAAGGAAACGTCGGCCGGAATTAAACAGTGCAGTGTGTGTGGCACGGCCGGGAAGAGTTCGATAAGGCAAGACAGGATAGAACACTCAGACAACAGAACAGAAGGCAATGCATGATAATGCAGACTGGTTGGAATCATCAGGGTAGACTGGTATGGCAGGGTGAAGGACGGCAAGGCAGGACAGGGTAAGACAGCTAAAGAAGGCAAAACAGAAGGACTGGTTGGTCGGAGGAAGGGGGACTGGATTACTACAGGGTGTATCAGAGTAGGGATGGTCAGGACAACTCAGGGCACATAAAAACAAAGCAGGAAAAGGCAAGAAAGGACATGGAAGCCTAAGTGTAACTGAGATAAGGAAATAAAGGCAGGGAGGAACGCAAGGACACTAAACCCTATCACAGCGACAGCTAACTTATTTAATTCTTGCTGTCGCCAAACGATTATATTCAGCTGAGGGGAAACCTTTCGTTCTGAGAGGGCAAGAAAGTCTGCGTTTCCTCTTTCGGAACGATAACATCATGAATTTAATTCTTAATCCCGTCGGATAATTTTATTAGGTTTTGGGGCCATCTCTCGTAGTGATGTCACAAGAGAGTTTACCTTATTCCTTTCACGACGATGACGTTTTATTAATTCATTCTTGATACCAAGAGAAAATTTTAATTAGCTTCGTAAACCTCTCATTATGTAAGGACCAATACGAAGCAGAGCAGGGGCAGGGGGAGATAAGTGGGGTGTGTGGCAAAGCAGGGAAAGGAGTGGGGTGTGTGGCAAGGCAGGCAAGGGAGTGGAGTGTGTGGCAAGGCAGGGAAAGGAGTGGGGTGTGTGGCAAGGCAGGGAAAGGAGTGGGGTGTGTGGCAAGGCAGGGAAAGGAGTGGGGTGTGTGGCAAGGCAGGCAAGGGAGTGGAGTGTGTGGCAAGGAGTGAAGGGAGTAGGATGTGTGGCAAGGCAGGGAAGGGAGTGGGCTGTGTGGCATGGAGGGAAGGGAGTAGGATGTGTGGCAAGGCAGGGAAGGGAGTGGGGTGTGTAGTAAGGCAGGGAAGGGGATGGGGTGTGTGGCCAGGCAGGGAAGGGGGAGGGTCTGTGGGCCTTACCTCCCGCTGAGCCTCATTACTACGCTCACTCCTGTTCCACCACTGATCACACACTAATTGATTCACAGTTTTTGTACGCTGATGGACCCTTTACATCCACTCCCAGACCTACTTCCTGGGCTTTACTTTTCGTTCCGTCCTCCACTCCTTTATTACAATGATTCACAGTTTTTGCCCAGTGACAGACGTTTTACATTCATCCTCACTCCTACTTCTCGGGCCTGACTTTTCATTCCGCCTTTATTTTCTTTACTACGATGATTCACAATTTTGGTCCACTGACAAATAGTTTCACATTCCCCCCTCCCCTCCGTCCACTTTTTCTTTGTCCTTAACCCATTCAGTGCGGTGACGTCACTGTACTTGTATTCTTTCCATCCCTGACTATCTGTATTCAGCTTTAACTAAAAGGCTTAGACAGTCTTCATTAACCCCAAGGTCTCCCCTATAGAATGCAAAATCCTCTAGAGGTAACACGACTCTCTGTCTGTCTGTCTGTCTGTCTGTCTGTCTGTCTCACACACACACACACACACACACACACACACACACACACACACACACACACACACACACACACACACACTCACACACACACACACACACGTGAGTCCTTCAAAAAGTTCTCGGACTCACCTGAAATATGTCACGGGAGAAAGACTGTTCTTGTATTATTTCTCAATACAGTCTCCTCTAAGTTCAATGCAGTTGGTCCACCGACGTTTAAGCATTGCTATCCCGTCGCGGATGGTTGCATCTTGAGCCTCCAAATATGCCTCAAATGCATGGATAACTTCACCATCACTCCGACAATGGTGACCACGCAGGTGGGATTTCAGTTAGGGTAATACGCCACTTATTAGTAACGATTTCCCCCCATTTCATTAATGTGTCCTACTACCAACTAAACAGATGCCAGCAATGTTTTGGGAAGACTGGCTTTGACCTTCACTTTGTTGATCTAGGTGTTCAAGGGCAAGCTACCCCACACCAAAATCAAACACAGATCAAGCGGTCTATCGCCTCCAAGCAGAGCCACTGGTCTACCACAGCCGATAAACGGTAAAGCATACTTCTACTCTCCCTCAACTACTCAAGTAACAAGCGACTGCGTCCCTGTAGGTATTTCCATGGCACGGCACACTGCCATCTACTCATGGCACGCAATCAATTTTATACTGCACTGGCTATTTGCTGACGGACATAATCCAGAAAAACGCAGGTTACATTATAACATTTAACTACCTTCAGGAAACAACCACATCATCATATTCTGAAAATCCGTAAAATTTAGAAAGCCTTACATGATACCTTCCTCTGCCTCACTCCATTCTACTCATGTCAGTCTTGCAAAAGGGTGCTAGGGTGAATAATGATGTATGAACCACCTATTAATACACCAAAATCCAGTGTATACTTACATTGGCGATGTCCTGGAACAGCAGCATCAACATGAAAGAGAAGAAAAAATTAATTAGACTCGCTGGAAAGATACTAATGTGATAATACAAAAGAAGGCAAGACATTAACATTCAAATTACTGGATATGTGCAAAAACACAATCATTTACTATACATACTTATTTTAAAGGATATATAACAGGCACTTCGGAATGGAATAAAAAGAAGGCGATGAAGTTATAAAAATCGTATACGTAGTTCTCCAAATACATACAACAAACTGATAATTGGCCGAGGAACGAAACTGTATAAATTACTTTGACACCTATCGACTCCATACACACACACACACACACACACACACACACACACACACACACACACACACACACACATTACTCATAAGTCATAACAACATAACTTTAAAGGAGAAACACACACACACACACACACACACACACACACACACACACACACACACACACACACACACACCTCGGCTCAGACAGGCAGAGAGGGTGAAGGAAATAATCGTGGGTGAAATAAATGGTGGCGATGCATCTTATGAGCGGATCGGTTACCTGGTGCTGGCGAGGTGAGAGGCGGGCGGCCATAAGTCAAGGGTAATTATACGCTGCTGACAGGAGGCCCGAGTTTGTTGAGGCTGCCCGCACCCTCCCCCTCACACCAGACACACCACCAACCCTCCAGGCTCTTATACCAGACCTTTTCGAGCTTACACCAGCCCTCCCTGCCCTCACATCAGCTCTCCCTGTTCTTCTTGACCTTACATCAGTCATCTCAGCCCTTCTTGAGCATACACCAGTCCTCATAAAAGCTTTCCCTACCCCTATACCAGCTCTATTTCTACACATTTGCAGGAAAGAAAGAACCAAAGGCTGTCTTCCTACTGAAAGCTTTCATGTTTTAATCGGATGCGGCAAACGATGGTCGACTAACCAATATTTTAATGAAAAATATGAAAAGGACAATTTCCAAGTCATTTTGAATTGAAAATAGGGTGAACTTTTAATAATACAACGGATAAGGCTATGTGTAGAGGACAAAAGCAGGAAAGAATGAGAAAAGAATACGAAAAAGATTTAAAAAAAATGTACGTGAGCGAAAAGGAAAGGTCACAGCCAAGTACAGTACAGCAATGCACAAAGAAAAGGAATACCTGAGACTATATGCTGGGCAAATACGTGAACAGATGATGGATAAAGTTAACAAACAGGGGAGGAGGGATACAGCAAGAGAAGCCAAACAGATGTCTGACGGCAAAAGCTGCAAACTAAACTTACGAACGCCAAGTAAGTTTGCAGCAGAAGTAGGTAGTCAGGGAAACTCAAGAGCTGATGAAACATAAGGAAGGTATTGTGGTGGGAGTAAGCCACGAGATATGAATAAAAAAAATGAGGACCTAAAGAAGGAAGAAACGACAGGCTGAAGAATATAAAAGCAACAAGCAGAGAGTTCCGCCTAACATGAGTCACCGATAAGCTGACAACGAAGGCTTGGTATGTTTATAATACCTATCAGAAAAATGCGTTAATATACATTTTGTAAATATGAGGCAAAAGTGATGGAGCTAAAAAAAAAAAAAAAAACGAAAATAAGTTAAGGATATGAGAGGAAAGCGAGCAATGCGCAAGTCAAGATAGGGTGGGCAGGGAGATAAATGGTGAGGAAGGATGATGGAGAAGATATTGTACAGGGGAAGTGCAAGCAGGAAGAAGGAACGTGAGTTGATGTATACGGCTAGAAGTGTTGGGGAAGGAGCAAACACACGACGAATAAGAACAAAAAATCGTGAAAATGTGTTACTGTAAGAGGGAGGAGAACGAAGGAGCAGGAAAGAAAGTAATAAAATGAGGTTTAGGACGTGGTAGAAACGATGATACCGAAGGAATAGGCAGAGGTAATGAACTGTTATGCAGAATGTTCAAAAAGATGTGACTGAAGCAGCAGGGAAGTAATTATGAGTGATGCAAGGTGTGGCAGAAAAGGTGTAAACGAAATGACACGAAGTATTGGAGATTGATGCAAGATGTGGCGGAAAGGTGCGACAAAATAGTATAGAAACAAAAAGTTTCTACATGTGGTACAGACCGTGGTAAGAAAGGGTAGTGCAAAGGAGAAGGAAGAGAAATGACGTGCAGGTCTGGGCTGGCAAAAGAGTGAACGAAGGTGTACAAACGGCAGCGCACAAGCATGATGCAGGACGTGGAGGGAAGAACAAACTAAGATTTAATAAAGATTATGTAGAACTGTTGTGCAAGTCAGTGTGGAGAAGAACAAACTGAGGGTTTGAGACGGGCAACTTAAAAGCATGGTGCTTGTAGTGGCTGAGAAGAAAACTCTTAATGGAATAAGGGAGACTCAAACAGCCAAGACAAGAGCAACTGATCAAATATGGTGTGTGTGTGTGTGTGTGTGTGTTTGTTATATATATATATATATATATATATATATATACACACACACACACACACGGTATATGAGAGAGAGAGAGAGAGTGTGTGTGTGTGTGTGTGTGTGTGTGTGTGTGTGTGTGTGTGTGTGTGTGTGTGTGTGTGTGTGTGTGTGTGTGTGTGTGTGTGTGTGTGTGTGTGTGTGTGTGTGTGTGTGTGTGTGTGTGTGTGTGTGTGTGTGTGTGTGTGTGTGTGTGTGTGTGTGTGTGTGTGTGTGTGTGTGTGTGTGTGTGTGTGTGTGTGTGTGTGTGTGTGTGTGTGTGTGTGTGTGTGTGTGTGTGTGTGTGTGTGTGTGTGTGTGTGTGTGTGTGTGTGTGTGTGTGTGTGTGTGTGTGTGTGTGTGTGTGTGTGTGTGTGTGTGTGTGTGTGTGTGTGTGTGTGTGTGTGTGTGTGTGTGTGTGTGTGTGTGTGTGTGTGTGTGTGTGTGTGTGTGATGTTAGTCTTGACACAGGAAGAGTCAAATGAATATACTGTATAGTACGAAGCGAAGTGCATGGAAGTGAACTAAATTCAGGAATATGTTTTGGGGGGCATGGGTTAAAAAGAGTCAAGTGAAGAAGTGTACATATCAATGCTGAGAGAGGGCCAAGTGAAGGAGTACGAAGGGGAGTGTAGTGCAGGCCATGGGTAGGGTAAAGGTAGGTAGGGCCGTGTGGTGGTGCGGGCTGCCCCCTGGCCTGCCGCGGTATGCGAGGAGCGTGTTGCAAGTCGCTGGTGATGGATGGGTCCTTCACACCCAGCCTGACACGCGGCCCGGGGAATACTCTCAAATTAACCGCCGAGTGAAGCTACACGCGCAGGTTCTAGGCTCCCACGTCCTCGCTCACTCTGGCTCTTGAAGGCGTTGCTGCTCTTGTTACTCCTCACCACAAAGGTAATCCCTTTGGAGGGTGTACGCCATGATGGTGTGTATGTAAAAATTGCGTATGGGAAGCTGATGCCTATGATGAGATACTTTAAATCCATTTTTTTCTACCAATGTATATGTAATTTTAACAACTGGTAAAAAGAAACTTCTACAGTTAACTTTCAATTCTTTTTTTTTTCTTGTTATTAAAGGACCCAATGTTGCTAAATATAACGAAATGAGGACTAAGTATTGCCGTATTTGTTATTGTATGTGTTCGTATTAAATGTAAACACAACTGGGCTGTAATACTTCAAGATCAGGATCAAAGATTCCTTAAGAATAATCACAGAGATGTCGCATACACTCACACGACAGCAATACAGAAAAAACAAAAGAGGGAATACGAGGGCATGAGCATGAAACTGAAGCCATATTGCTCTTCAAATTACTAAATACTGTGATTAAGATGAAGAAGAGCTAGCACAAAGCACCATGCTTCTTTGAGTCTAAAGAACGTCAAGGGAACCTGACTTCATCATAACAATACATAGTGGTGAGTATAATTGATGATACGGTAAACCTCCCTCTCATCACTGACATAACCTACATCTCTCTCTCTCTCTCTCTCTCTCTCTCTGAATTGTTACGCGATGTTACGTGGTCACTTTAGCCTCAATGATGTTGCGTTAATCTATGAACAGCCCAAATTCTTCGCAAAAAACTTATCCCCTTGAACACAGTGATGTCCTCTGCGTTTTTTTCTTGATACCACCCTACTGTACAATGTTATTCTCTTTAGATGGGACTATCGAAAGGTATGGGTTAGAGACAGCATTCATTACCCTGTTTATTGAAAGACGTTTCGGTTAAGCAAAGTAAAACTCCCTGGAATAATGCAAATGACATCACAGTATTGAAGCCCAGGTAAACAATCAGTAAGATATGACCTGGCTCTCTTTACTACCACATCAATTACTTTACACTTTATTTCTTTCTGATACTATCCAAAGAGTATGTAAAATCTTCCGAAGAGGAGAAAGTGGGTGGAAGGACAGGGACTTCAAGCTGATATGCAGGTACTATATGAAGACAAATCAGTATTTATGTTAAAGAAAAGTGTATACATAAACAATGGAACTGCTGAAGAAAATCTGCAATCCATTATCTTCACAACAAGCTAAAAATATAAAGGGTATTATTTCAACTTATTCTGCCGGAAATCAACATATACAAGAACCGTTCGTGTCTTTCATGCCATCCTTCAGAGTAAGAGAGACACACAATGAGTGAAAAAATACTGAATGTAGGTTTACTATACACAATCTAGCCATGTTTTTTGGACCATGAAGGGCAACTGATTCGTAGAGTCGAAAAACACCACTTTCTGTCATTAAAGAAGTGACCCACCCCCACCCAATGTTTCATGCAACGGAGTGGGTGTGGAAGGATTTTAAAGTCTATGGAGAGAAATGATCTTGGAAACTGCACTGTAGTTTCAGTTTGTGAATGACTCTGTATTTATCATCAAGGATACCTCGACGGGATGAAACATGTGAAATCACCCTCTTCAATGTCAGTCTCTGGGTGGGACGCCAAGTACCCGGCCACAAGAAAATAGAATACTTCACTGTCTGCCAGCGCCAATTTAAAAAAGGCCTACCCATGTCACAAACACCTCGTCACCCATAAGTGTGATCGTCTTCCTTTCTCTTGGATTATACTCGTTGGCGAAGCATTCATTCTATTATCCCCATTATGATCTCAGGGTTACCTTGACCAGTTTAACTATTACCCCCATAATGATCTCAGGGTTACCTTGACCAGTTTAACTATCATACTAGCCTTTAAGGCGATCGCAACAGTCGAGTCCTGCAGGTCGTCATAAGGAGTAAGCTTGGCCAGCTGCCGCTCAGGGATGGAGATGGCTCGAGCGATAACGCCAAGTTGGGTTGATTCATCGGCGCGGTAATTGTTGGGTGGCGGACCATTACGGCCGGAGAGGAGCGACCCGTTGATTGTTCCTGCGCTCCTGACGACCTAGCACAACCTGCCTCCACCCACGGCACTACTGGCACACGCACGCTGACACTACTGCCTCAGATAATGACACACACATATGTATATAAACTGTGACATGCTGACACACACACACACACACACACACACACACACACACACACACACACACACACACACACACACACACACAGAAGTGTACAGAGACACTGAGGGCACACTCTTAAATCAAGGCCATACCCACTGTTTCAGAAGCAGCCTACCATCCACTCCACACTCGCCAGCTGAATATGATGCTATAGCAACTCACAGTAGCACCCGTGTATTCACACACCTAATCATGCCAATGTAGCATATAAAAACAAACTCGCACGCAAACCAATATGCACTGAAACAGTAAAGCTGCCAACATACCAAGTTACCAGTGCACAAAACACTAATGAAAGCAGTTTTTCTCTGTAATGAAATACGAAAAAGAATTCACCTAACGATGACACTAATACCGGTGTGCTGAAACGCGGCATCATATATTTATACAAAGACAGGAGGATAGTTACTTACTGGACTAACTTGCAATTTAAGCTCCATGGAAGGTCATAGTTTGTCCGGTTCCTTTGAAGTGGCTTTTCTAAGTATTTAGGTTTATGAACACTAGCCAACCCCCCCCCCACACACACACACACACTTCAAAAAAGTGTACTCACTGTGGCCAAAATCCCCCTCGAAAAAGTACATATTTTAACTCTTGCAAAAACTCCTCCCCTTCACAAAAGTAGCCGATTCTACTGATTAGCAAATACAGCAGAATTACACAAATTCAACCCAGGACTGAAAGGAAGGGCCGCGGGTGGTCCCACATAACACACAAACCACAGGTAATGTATCCATCCGATGGTGGTATTTCCCGGTGAGGAAAGGGAAGTTAAAGGGCAACGGTGATGACTGTGTTCACTTGTAGTTTCACCAACACGTGTAGCAGATGATGCTGATTACTAATGACGCTAGAAGAGCTGGCATGTAGGCTTACAGAGAAGGCACAACACAGATAAAAACGGTAACATCCAGTCCCCTCTCACCCAAAGTGAGGTGTAGTAGCTCGATGAGAGACTACCATACCCCAGAATATTTTAAGAGCAGATGACGGGCCTACGTCCCTGATGGCATGAAATGATCGTAAAACCACCGACTGTCTCTCAAGTATTTGAATCGATGATCCCAGGGGATATGACTTGCACCCTGACTGGTATTTTAGACTGCTAATACAGGAGGCGTCTCACCGTTACACTTAGTACTGTACAGGTGCCAGCTGTAAAACTTATACAAAAGCAGTCGTTGATAACAGAGCTTAACTTCACCACTTAAAATGAACCAGACTACAAGAAAACTAATGGGTATCCGGAATTCTCTTGCTAAGTTTCCTGTTGACGATAGGAGTAAGTAATTACTCTCAGTTACCTGTAAATACACGCAGAGAGACATTGGATGTTGCCAATCTTTAAGGATGGCCTGTATGTTTTGACAGAGGGGACAATAAGAGTATTCTTATTAAATGATTCCATCGCGGTTTGGGTATTCGATCAAAAACATAAAACGAACACGGCGCATTCACTGCAATATTCTCTTCTTTGGGGACCCCTAGGGGATTTGAGTAATCAACATCATGAACTGCGTTATTTTATTACAAAATAACGCGATGTATCCGAAGTGCTACAATTAGATACAATATAAAGTACCTTACTGAAACCAAACCGGAAAGAGTCCTGTGCTGAGAAATGTGGCATTAGTCACGCTACTATATATATATATATATATATATATATATATATATATATATATATATATATTATATATATAGAATTTATATATATATATATATATATATATATATATATATATATATATATATATATTATAGGTATACAGTATAAAGATATTTAGACCACAGTACCATTAAGAGGGAAAGATGGCCTTGTGAACAGCAGGGCCAGAGAAGGAAAATGATATGGCAAAGGTGAAAGGCGAGACAGGAAAAATGATGAACGTCTTTTGAGAGTTAAAGATGGGTCTGTGAATAACGTAAGCAGACCAATGATAGGACAAAGGTGAGGGGGTAGGGAGGAGGGCAGGGCTACCTTTACGCTACGTAACTTTCAATTATTCCGGCGTGGGCGTGGGTCGCGGGTCACTATGGCAAGGCGCGGCCACCACAAAGCGCCAGCCAGTCCCTCGACTGTCCCGCACAGCCCACGCTAATTCCCCCACTCGTCTCTATCCGACCGCCTCTTAACCGAAACTGTGTAATAACAAGGTATCCCCTTTAGCATTATGGTCATCATAAATAATAAAGCTGGGATGCGGGGCGGTTACGGACACTCCAAAGGGTCGTTTCCCCGGTTCTTAATTCACCCGAGCCGACGGCCGATAGATGCATCTCGGACGTGCCGGGGGATTCGTGGCTCCACCCTGACTCCCAGCCTTTCGTCACTCGTCCACAGAGGTCATAGTCCAGTGTGTTAGCCAGCCGTAGCCGCTGTTGATGAACGAGGTGTAGACAGCGGTAATTGCAGGTTGGAGTAATTACCCACTGTATGTTTGTTTAAGCCTTTGTGCAGCTGTGCCCTGGGTCCAACCTGGGTCCACTCACAGACCAGTTTAGGGGCCAGAATGGTTCCTGGGTAGACCTGGAAGGAGGCAGGAGGAGCAAGGGGGGAGGGGGGGGTGATGGAGTGGGCTGGGTAGAGTGATGGAGAGGGTCGCGGCGCCTCAGGTGGCTGGCTGATTCTCGCCTCTGTTGGTTGGCTCGTCTCGCCCATCCAGGGAACAACCAACCTCTCTTTGCCTCTCTTTACGACCACTTTACGTTGTTTGTATGAAAATAGTGCTCGAACGAGAGGAAATCTGTGGCTGCTATAATTATATACACAGCTCAATGGAGGGGCGACTGCAGCCTACCATCAAGGCACGTTAGGGTAGACAGCGTAGTGGCATCATAATACCAGTCAGCCTACTCGGCCTCCTAAACCCAGCTGTAAGATCTGGTCGCTTCAACTGATGCCAGCATAGAAGTTTCGTCACCACACTTCTACCAGCTCAGCATCAGCATAACATACCAATTTCTCCGACAAAATTCTGCATCCGAATTATCCCTCAAACAGGAACACGTCATATTTACCTCAACTATATATTTCATACCGACAAGTCCACCAGTTCTTTACATCAGCCCATCCTGTCAGTTAAACAATAATTTTCACACTACTTTATCGCTATTCCATGCAACACGCAGCTACATCACAAAAATCTCAGAACTAAAAACACAAACAACCATCGCAAACACAATCATATGAGGCTCAGTCATTCCAAAACACCCAGTTTAGCATTTATTTGTTTTAATACACCACAAAGAGATCAGTGCGCCATATACCTAACCAACACACCGCTCTTTAACATAGCCAGGTGATAAAATACTCCGTACTGGTGTATTAGTATGTACAACTGCATTCCTCCACAGTTAAACATATCAAACCAAAATAAAACATGTGATGATTAGGTTACCCCACAGAAAAAAAAGTTACAAAAAACAAACCACAACATATATATAACTGCACATGTCAGCCACTCCACCACACAACCTGACCATCTCACCCAAACACAACACCCAGCACATCAACACAGAGCCCCACAACAAAGAGGCACCAGAGGACAAGACAATACAGCTGCACTAAACAACCACTTTCATAAACATTCACAATACCTAGCTCAACACACTCCTTCACAACACCGCTGCCTCAACACACACTTTAACAACTGGCCATCTCCTACACACACCACCACAACAAGGACCTATCCCAGCACATAAATTCTTAAACACTCATCTCAGCTATCCCTCAAAACAGCACTTTCCTGACACACGAATTCATATACAGCTAAATCTCTCTCTCTCTCTCTCACACACACACACACACACACACACACACACACACACACACACACAGTGACCTCAACAAATGCCACCCATCCTCGGAGCAACAAAGTAGGCCAGAATTTCAGAATGAGGAAGCAGAGCGTGTTTACATGGAGGCTCGTGAAATAAATACCCCTTTAATGATCACACAGGGGAAACTCCGCCGCTGCCACCGCTGTGCTCTCTCTCTCTCTCTCTCTGTATCTCTTTCGTTATGCATCTTTCCGTATTTGTATCTCATTTTTCTATCTGTTTACAACCTACTCCCTCTCTCTGTCCTGCTATGCTCTCTTGGTCTGAAACTTTCGTAATCAACTTCTGCAATTAGATAATGCCTATTAATTTTAAGATAAAGTCACCTAGATATAAAACAAGTTAGGTCTCTCTCTCTCTCTCTCTCTCTCTCTCTCTCTCTCTCGTTGACAGCTGCTTGTCCGGACACTCCCCCTCCGTGCTTATAGGCCGGACAAAACTCTATTCTGTCCCAGGCCCCGGAAATATACATGTGCAAGCGCAGGCCCAGAATTGCTATGGTTAAAATGATGGACAATTATTTTACCAGGCTGGGTTAATTCCTTGGCCTTAATTTCTGTGGCGATTTGAGGATATGAGGAAGCTGTTTGTGTGTGTGTGTGTGTGTGTGTGTGTGTGTGTGTGTGTGTGTGAGAGAGAGAGAGAGAGAGAGAGAGAGAGAGAGAGAGAGAGAGAGAGAGAGAGAGAGAGAGAATCGAGGAAAAGAAGAAAGAAAAAAAAAGAGACGAAAAACGAGGAACTCCATCAGCACCAAGGAAAAAATAAAAGAGATAGAGACACATAAAGAGACAGAGGCAGAAGGGGAACTCACGCCCTGACAAGCCCAGAGGTAAGAGACAGGGCACACATGAAGCCCGCCCGAACACACACATTAACTACACTCCCGACACGTAGAGTTAGCAGCCACGACACTCTCCCCTGCTTTAGTGAGACAGCGGGTCCCGGGTGTGAGATAGCCAAAGGTGAGGAGAGACACACACACACACACACAGAGATGTAGCTGGTTTTCTTTATCCCTGTATGTACGCGTGAAATGACTTCGGACCGTGTGTGTTGTTGTGGTTTGTGTGTGTGTGTGTGTGTGTGTGTGTGTGTGTGTGTGTGTGTGTGTGTGTGTGTGTGTGTGTGTGTGTGTGTGTGTGTGTGTGTGTGTGTGTGTGTGTGTGTGTGTGTGTGTGTGTGTGTGTGTGTGTGTGTGTGTGTGTGTGTGTGTGTGTGTGTGTGTGTGTGTGTGTGTGTGTGTGTGTGTGTGTGTGTGTGTGTGTGTGTGTGTGTGTGTGTGTGTGTGTGTGTGTGTGTGTGTGTGTGGTCACCAACAATAAGAAGTGATACTGACTGATACCTCTGCAACTAAGCGAAGGCAGTCAAGTGTGAGTTACGAGTTGGAAGTGGGAGCGAGAGAGGACTTGAGTGAGGCTACATGAATCGTGGAGTTAAGTGCCTGGCAAATTTATGAATGTGAAGAAGAGCCTCCATGAGAAAGACAACAGAAAAGAGAACATTGTGTTACAAAGAGATGATTAAGCCTGCATAATTTGTGTACAACGAATACCTAATGCCAGACTTCATGACGTTAGTAAGATCCTGCAAGAAAGAGGGACGTAGAAGAAGAGCGAAAGAGGAAAAGAGGAGGTAGATATTTTTCAAGGATTCGTGTAGGTGTAATATGGGGAACTATGTGCTTGTCCCACTCGTGAAAGTGTGTAAGTCTTCATGGGTGAGAGGCGACGAAGTATGAAGTGTGGCTACAGGAATCGAGTAAGCTTAATATGACTAACACTGTACCTGTCAGACTCAAGGACGTGAATGACAACCTGAATGAGAACCGTGTGTGAAAGAGAGAGGTGATGAAGGGATGCGAAAAGCGGCGTTGTGAGTAAGGATAACGAAACAGCGTGGGTAAGTGCAGTATAAATAAATGTCTGCCAGAGTCAAGCCTGTGAATGGAAGAAACATAAATACATGCATATATATCGTCTAGAAAGAAGATAGAATAATTACGGCCTAAAAGTGTTGCATCCTCTCAAACATTCCAATAGCCTTTGTAGGTATAATTCTTCCATTTGAAAAGTCTTTAGCACTGGAGTCAAGATGCACTAAAGCATGTGAATAAGAGCCTGCATAAAAAAAAAGAAAAAAAGCTATAATCTGACAGGCGACGAAGGAGTATGAAACATGAGAAGCAGATGAGGTGAATAAGGGTCAAGGGAACTAGTGAATGAGTATGACGATGTGTCTGCTAAATTCAGGAACGTGAATCAGAGGCTACAAGAGGCCCGTACGAAGGAAGGACGACGAAGGAAAACGTAGTGTGAATGGGATGGGAGGTGAATAAGATTCCAAAATTCGTGGGAATACAGGAATAAACGTCTGTATGAGAGAGACCTGTGTGAGTGAGGGAAGAAGTACATTGAGCGAGAGGAGGATGAAGTGAATAAATGGGACACGAGATGAACAGGGTCACAGAAACCGAATGAGTATGTGAAAGGCGAATAAGTCAACAGGAACCGAGTGAATAAGTGTAATGTGAGTAACTCCTATGTGGCTGTCAGACTGAAGGACGTGAATGAGAGCCAGCATGAGAAAGGCCCGTGTGAGTGAGGGGCGACGAAGGGCCAATCACAGCTCTGAGTCAAGGAACAACAAACAGAGAGCAATAAAAACGAGGACAGGCGTGCAGGGAGAGGGAGAAAAAGAGGGAGAGATGGAGAAAAAAGTGAAAGCGAGAGAGAGAGTGTGTGGAGGGATAAAGAGAGACAGCGAGAGGAGGAAAAAGAGATTGTGTGAGCTGGAAAATGGAGGAGAGGGAAGAAGATATAATAAAAGAAAGAGGGGGATGGAAAAGTGACGATGGCAATATGCGAAAGAGGGCACAAAATAAAAACGACTGAATGAGTAAAAATGTGTGGCAAGAGGGGTGGGAAAAGTGGGAAAATCAGGGACGTGGATGAAAGCAAAAACGGCTGACAGGGGAGGGGTGAAAAAGCGAGACAGTGAGAGAGAAACAGGGGGAGAGAAAGCGGATTAGAGCAAAAATTGGAGAGGGAGGGAGGGAGAGAGGGAGGAGGAGCAAAGTAGTTGGAAAGCTAGGACTGAAAACGAATGAGAGCAGAAATAGGTGGGAGATGGCGAGGATTAGAAACGACGGTGTGACGCAAAAAAACAAAAAGTATATAGGGATAGGGGGTTAATTTAAGACTGGGGACGACGAGAGTGCAAGAGGTTAACCCCTTCACTACGATGGCGTCATTCTGTATTTTCTTCTTGCTTTCTTTAGGCGATTTATCCAGCTTTGGAGACTCTGAAGGGTTAGATATACTTTTCAATAACCCCTACCTATTCTGGTGTTCTAATCTCATGAAAATCGTCTGGCAGCGACAAGGAAAACAATAAGTGAGGTCCTCGGGTTGAAAGGGTTGAGAAGCGAAGATAATCTGGGGAGGAAGACGAAGGTATGAGAGAGATAAAACGAAGAGACAGGCGTAAGAAGGAAAGGGAAGAGGGAGGAAGATGTGACAGGTTGGGGGAGGAAGGAGGAAGAAGCATGCCAGACTAAGGAAAAAAATGGAAGGGGTGAGAGAGGAGTGGAAAAAGGATGCGAGAGAGAAAAGAGGAATAAACAAGTGAAGGATAGGGGAGGGAGGGGGTGAGAGAGCGCGAAAGAAAAAGAGGGCGAGGGGAAAATATGAGCGAGGGTCCGAGGAAAATATTGAGAGGGGAAAGGTAACAGGTGGAAGGCGAACTACGAGGGGAGGTCCGCGGCGACAAGATTAGGACAGGGGGGCAGGCGTGTCGCGGGGTGATGGAGGAGGGGAGAGGGGTAGAGAGGGGAGAAAACGGAAGGGTGGATAAGGAGGGGAGAAAGGGGAGAAAAATGAGGAGTTGGAGGGAGAGGGGGGAGGGGAGGGGTTAAGAGGAAGGGGCGCACAGGGAGAGAGGGGTGTGGGTACTAAGAGGAAGGGACGAACAGGGAGGGGAGAGATGAGAGATAAGGGGTGAACAGGGAGGGGAGCACAGGGAGACGAGGGGTGAGGGTTTCAGAGGGAAGGGTGGAGAGGAAGGAGGGACGTGAGTGTGGAGAGGAAAGAGGGAAGTGAGGATAAAGGAGGAGGAGAGATGGGAAGGGTTAAGAAGGAGGGGAGAGAGGTGCGGTGAAGAGAGCGAGTTAAGTGAGAGGGTGAAAAGCACGGGTGGATATGAAAGGTGAGGGAAAGGTGGTGGTGGGAGAGGAAGGGGAGGGGAAGGAGATATACAGGAGGGGCTGAGAGGGACAGGATCGAAATCTGGATGGATAAGGGGATACGCTGGTCGTGGGGAAAAAGAGGGATGCACAAGGAGGGGGGATAGGGAAGGTGGACAGGAGGTTAGAGAGGAAGTGAGGGGGGGGAAGGGATGAGAGGTGGGGTGAAGAGGGAGGGGAGAAAGGAGAAAAAGGGGAGGGAAGGAGAGATGATATTTTATGGAAAATGAGAGGTGAGGGAAAAAAAAGTATTGGGTAAAGGTTTCCAAGACAGTGAGGAGGGAAACAGAAGAGGGACTGTCTGGGGAGGAGGGTGGAATGGAGGGTGCTGGAGACAGAGATGGCTGGGCAGGAAAATATGAAGGAAGAGGGTACCGGTAATAGCAAACGGAAATAGGGTGGAAAAGGCTAAATAGTGCGAAGGAAAATTATGGTACAAGAATGAAGACGATCAGAGACTGGAAAAGAATGGGGAAATGTGAGGAGACAGAGAGGTGTGTGGTAAAATGAATAGCTCCATGGGAATGGGCAGGAGACTTGAGGGGATGCGTGGTGGGGAGGAGAGGTGGAAACGAAGATGGCTGGGTGAATGGTAAGGTGGAAAAATGGAGAGGCTATAATCAGAGAAGAGGAAGCGTCAGTGCACATGGGGAAGAGAGTCGGCTGAAAGAGAAGGATGAGACAGTCCATGCTGAGGTAAAAAAGAGAGTAAACCCTTCAGCCAGAGAACCTTATCATCATTTTGTTCCATGGTATCTCTCAGCGATTGGGTTCAGCCTAGGGTGACGTGTCAAATGGGAGGGGTTGGTTATGGCCTTCACTAGCGCGTTTACTCTAACCTCATAAAGCTTCTTCATCCCTTCCTGCCTAGTTGATGGCCAAGTGTAGTCAGACTGGAGGACTGATTTGACTAGTAACCAAACAGATTCATTCCCACCTCATAACGCTCATCGAATTTCATGCAACCACGACTTAGTAATCGGGCTGTGGGGGGGGGGGGCTAGTTCCCTTAAAAAAAAAAAATGACAATAACATCAATACAGTCGCTTCATTTTAACTTGGCTCAGATTTTCGTCCTTTTGCACCTTATATCACGTAGCTCAGTGGAAGAAAAAGACAAAACTATAGTTGTTAATCCTTTCCACAGCGCTTCTTCATGACTAGCACCACATTCCAGTGTTCGTCTATTGCTACAGCTCAGCATTGTAGGTAGAGAGATGGCAATTTTAGGCCACGTTAGAGTGAACAGGGTATAGTATGTGTCTCCGAAGTCTAATAAAAGCGTCTGTTGGAGGTAAAAAAAAAAAAAAAATAGCGAAAATGTAAAGACGACTGGTACATAAATACACAAATAAAAAATCGCAATAATAATACTCAGCGCAAAAATAAAAATAAAAATAAGACAAACAAGCATGGACAGAAAAATCCTTACTGTCTCCACGAACACGAATCCTTATCCTTCAAATAACAGTATCAAGTTACGGCTGAGATAAACACACACACACACACACACACACACACACACACACACACACACACACACACACGTCGCTCTGCATGGTGTCACCTCCAACTGAGCGATGGAGACGGGGAGACGGACGAGACAGGAGACGAGACGGAGTATTAACCCTTCACTCCGATGATGTATTTTACCTTGTATACTGACAAATGAATACATGATTTCATTCAACCGAGATTTATAAAACAGTATGATAATTCTGAGAGCATTCTGAGAGCATGAAGAAAATGAAAATGACGTTATGTGTGAAAAAAAAAAAAATAAAGTAATATGAATTTTTAAAACAATTTCATTCGTACCTGGTGTAATTCACTATTCTTCATGCCATAAGACGAGGTGGTATTTTTCCATTTCTGTCACCTTCAAACGATTTTTTCAGCTTAAAAGACACTGATTTCAAGGATTTCCTGGACTTTCTAAACCCGTCACTACAAATGGCCTCTCAAAGCTTAACAAAACCGTCTCGAGGTCACACACACACACAACACAGAAGTACGTCATCGTGTTAACGGAGTTATTCGCTCCACTGTGAGAGGTTCCCCATAATCTGAAAAAGAGGAAAGAATGAAAAATCGTATGGGGGTAACAAGGTAATACAATAAGACTTTGAGGTTCTGAAGAAATTACGGCAGATGGCTTCAAACCCCTTCAATACTATCAGTCTTCCTTGAGCTGAATAAAATCGCCTGACGGCCGCAAGGATAAGACAGAAATTAAGCCATCGAGGTGAAGGGGAGATGATGTCAGAAGCTGAAGCAGATGAAGATGGAAATGCTCAGTGATATAAGAAACCACGCAGCGCCAAAAATGGGAGAGAACAACAAGGAACCGACATGGGTGAGAAAGCTTGGTGAAGTCGACATTACAGTGAACAAGGAAAAGACGACAGCTTTATTGCAGGAAAGATAAAAATAAGCGTATGTATAAAAAATAATGTGATGCCAATTATGCAATCAGTATGTAAAGAAGGTAAAGACACAAGTTATATATGAGTGACTGCAGAGAAATACCAGCAAATACACCCTCAAAAGACCGAAATTCACATGCAGACATATACAGGTCAACTCAGATGCAGGGTATGACACGAGATTAATTAGAGTGGGTAGGATTCACAAACAGGAAGGAGGAATACGGCTAATATAAACCACAGCATTTAAGGTTGTATCCCTCAGAACAATGACAAGAAGGAGATAATATAAGTTGGGTGGGTACGATACACAAACAGGAAAAGGAAGCATGGCCGATATAAGGCACCACAGATGCATATCGCAACCACAACATGTACGCTTGGCCCTTTTGAGTTTCTCTGGGATATAATAATAATAATAATAATAATAATAATTATTATTATTATTATTATTATTATAATAATAATGATGATAAAAATACGACGACTACTACTACTACTACTACTACCACCACCACCACCAATAATAATAATAATTATCATTACTATAATAATAATAATAATAATAATAATAATAACAATAATATAATAATCGTCTGACATTAGCCGGAGTAAAATACAAACATCTTATTCTATCCAGACGTCACTGGTAACTGTTTTGGGGAGTCATGTCGCTGTGGGTTTGACTGAGATGAATACTGCCGTTTGACATTCAATATTTCGCAGTCTTGGGGTGAAACCAAATGATGAAATCAATATAATTACTGTTACTAAAGAGACAGAAAAAAATGGAGACAAGAAACAACAACAACAATAAAAAATAATAATAATAATGACGATGATGATGAATAGGTCCACAATAGGGGGAAGATGAGGGAAATGAAGAGTTGGAGATGTAAGAGCCAAGGAAGAAGAGGATGCGAAGGGGGGAGGGGAAAAAAATAATGTGACGGAGTAGTTAAGGAAACTATGCAAGAGAGATGATGGGTAATAAGTTAAGAAATCACAGTGTGGTGTGGTGTGGCGGGACAGCAGCTGAGATGGCACTATCCTCTCGCTGACACATTCATGGTCCTCTCTCCCTTCCCACCCATGTATCCTTCCCTACTGCTACTGCCACTCCCATTCTCTCTCTCTCTCTCTCTCTCTCTCTCTCTCTCTCTCAAATATTTCGTCCTCCTCAGCTCCGTCCCTTTGCAACGATATCCATCCCTTCTTTGCCACAAGCACTCTAACACTTTCCTTCCTCTCCTCCTCCTCACTCTCGCAGTTTTCCTTGTTTCCGCTACGTTTTACTTTCTCCCTCTAATCTCTTATCCATCGCATGTGTCTTGCCTTCATTTTCACTTCCTTCGTCTCCTATTCTTCCTTCCCTTCTCCTTTCTAAGATTCTGTTCCCTCTCGTTCCGACGTTCTTTGTATTTATATTCCTTCTTCTTCCATTTTCCTTACCTCCCTCCCTCCCTCCCTTCAATGCTTTCTTCAACGCTAGATTCACACACAATTCATAGTTTCATCCACCTCTCCTATCCACTCTCTCTCACTGAAAATCCTTCCTCTTTTTTTTTTTTTTATCATTTCCGTTTTGCCTCTCTCTCTCTCTCTCTCTCTCTCTCTCTCTCTCTCTCTCTCTCTCTCTCTTCCTATGTCTTCTTTCCCACCGCCACCCCTTCCCCCCGTGTGTCGCGCCCCACTACCCTGTTTGGCTTCTGATAACGCGCGTCCCATCACGTAACTTTATCCCCTCCCCCGCGACACCCTACAGCCCTCACGCCTTTCCTCGCCACCTCCATAAATACTCCTCCTTCCCCCTTCCTCCCTCCCCCCTATCACTTAATACCCCTCCCCTCTCCTCCTCCTCTCTTAATACTCCTCTTCTCACAACATCCCCCTCCTCCGCTGCACTCCCCTCCCCCTCCTGTTACTCCCTCTATCTCTTCCTTCCCCTCTCTCTTGATATCCCTCCTGTTCTATTCTCTCTTACTATCCCTTCTCCCCATAATCACTCTCAATACCCCTCCTTCCCCAATACCTCTCATTACCCACTTTCCTGATACCAATTCTTTTCCTCTCTTTTGGCATCACTCCTACTCTTTTCCCCGTCTCTTCATACCCTTCCTCTTCTTCCTTTCCCTCTTCTCTTAATACCTCTCTTCCCTCTCTTTCCTTCGCTCTTGATATCCACCCGTAAACTCTCCAAAACCCCTCCAGTTTTTGTACCTCCTAAAATTGCTCTTATATTCCTCCCAATCTCCCGGACATGCTACATACCCCATCGTTGAAATCATCTCCAGTGCTCCTCTCAAGCTCTCTCTCAATTAAATCTCTCCCTATGTCTGACTTTATTCCTCTCAATTCTTGTGTTCCTCATCTTCCCATTCAACGAAACTTTTCATGAAAATCTTCCTCCAAAGCAATAAATTTACCTCTTCCATAACCTCTGCAATCCGATGGCATACTTCATATTTCCTTTTGCTACTTCCAAATGGCTTTACTGAACTTACGAAGAATATCTATTAGTGAGAAGGTTAATTTAGGACACGTCTGTTCGAAGAATCTCTCTCCTAATCTGCTTAAGAGACATCGAAACCAGCAAGGATAAAATGAAAACGTCACAGGAGTGAAGTTATCACCTTTAGCTACCCTACACGATTTTACTCACATGAGGCTTTTCGAACAGAGGAGGGCAAGTATGTTCTTCTTTACACCTTTCTCGAACAGAAGTTTCCTATAAGATTAATGACATCGTCTCAAGAAAGCAAGATGAATAAAAAAAGACATCATCGCAATGAAGGATTTAACATCATTTAATCTGAACTCCTGCCAAGTTCTGAATTACTCATCTTCACACACACACACGCGCACACACACACACACAATAATTCCTCTCTAATCACTACTCCATGCACCCTTGCACATCCCTCCTACCGCCTCTCCTATGCCCCTTGACCTTTTCTATTATCCACTATCATCTTGGTATCCTGAAAAATACACACCTGAATCTTTCAAATAACCATTTTCACTGAATCTTTCAAATACCCATCTTCACATCTCCAAAATCCAATCTTCACACCTAAAATCTCTCTTCTGTATTTCTCACAAAATCTCTATTACTCACCAAACATCATGCAAAACACGTACAAATCTCTCTCATTTCCTTTCACATTTTGGACTTTGTATTACTTTCTTAACATTCCTTCTGTATTCCTCCCAGTCTCTGCTGCTCACCTCATTCCCTTTATCATCGCGTCACAAATTATACCCTTCCAAGTCATTCTCTCTCTCTCTCTCACTCTCTCTCTCAGCTGATCCTCGATCCTTTCATCGTACCGTCCTCCTCTGAACACCAATCCCCCTTAGCAACCCCTCCTCCAACTGTCTCTCCCGCGCCTCCCTTTTCGACAACTGTACGAATCACTTTACAGCATTCACCAAAACAAACGAGAGAAAAGAGAGAGCTTGAGAATAAATATGAGAAGGAAGAAAATATAAAATGAAGCTGGAACTTAAAAGGAGGAAAACGAAGGGAATCCAATGAGTGGTGGGGAAAATATAAGCGTACGAATAAGAAAGAAATGAACGGCGAGGATATTTCAGGACCACTTACTTTACAATACCATCACCTCCTTATTATCGGTATTTACACTGCCAGCACAAACCACTCTCACTTTGATCTTACATTTCTTTTATGATCACCACAAAATCATCATAGGCAGCCACATTTTACATTATTATCTTACCAATACAACAGCACTATTTGCAATCATGTTTATCATTATGTTTCACTGCCATCCCATACTCACTATTTCCACCTTAACTGCCTCATTAGTTTTGGTCATGTAATTCATCATCATATCACCGTAATAGTATCAATATCTTCAGCATCCCTCTATTAAAATCACTACTATCATCCATATCACCTACTCGACCTATCACCTGCTGTACTTCAGGTCTGGACACAATTATAACCTCACTAACAACCACGTCGCCACTCACATAGGATAATCATTCGTCACCACCACCACTAACAGCACCACGAAATCACCACAACCCCCCAGATCCCATCACAGCCACTATCATCATCGCATCCGGTAGGGCGACTATCACCATCATCACCTGCTCTTGTTAAAGTCGTCACTGAGGGCGTCTGAAAACTCCACTCATCCCACAAAACTAACACGGCTTTGGCCAGTAACCGGATACACGAACGTCACGAAGAATGCGGCGAAGTGACAAAGGAAGGAAAACTGGCGCTAATGGTCTACTAGATATTCTCCTATTTAAATACCTCTTCCTAGTATCAAAGTTGTAGTTTAAATATATTCAAATTAATGTACAAAACCTGCTGGTATATGGGCATAAGGAAGTACCGTCTATCTGGGTATCTAGTTTCCCGCCGCATCCTGAATCCGGGTGTGAGAGGAGGCGGTGTGTTTGTTTTGGCGTGATGCGGACACGAGAAGGTGGTTCCCATGGCGACGTCCGCTAGGCTGACAGAAGCCGGGAGCGCCTCACGGGCTCGTCGCTCCCTCAACACCTTATGCTGACACAGGCACCGACAACAACACCCACACACCCAGACGAGGACGGTTTAGCAGAACATACACCTTTCCCTTCCTGAACCTATGTATATTTTCTTATGAACTAATTTTCGTTGTTGTTTACTAATAAGATAATAATTCTTGGATATATATAGAGAGAGATCAAAATAAAATGAAGCTTGGTAGTCTAATCAGACCCTGTCATTAAACTGAGAGTAGGAGTATAACTGAATTGCTGTGGCATTAACACTGTGATGATAACCTTGTCAATGATGGTAATCAGACCTAGAGAAAGAAATCGTAACTGTCAACCCCACATGAAAAAATCTAGGAATATATTAATACATAAACTAAAGTACTGTACATGCATACAAAGTAGGTAAAAGGTACATGAATGAGAGGATAACATACACATTTTGTGACGGAACCCTAGTAATGAAAGGCAATATGGGTGGACGGGGAGAGTGACCACAGCCATCTTTGGCATGTGTTCGTGTCAGCACTAATGTTGCGGTTTCAGTTGATGACAGTCTTAGCTTTGCCTGCACACCATCCCGAAACACTGATAATATGAAGAATATATCCACAGATAACGTTCAAACATACACTCTGTCTGACAACTTAAGTATAATGACAAATATGTACATAACAGATTAATATGTAGAATTTACTATATAATAACGCCACATATGAAATTAAAAAAATTATCGTTGGGATTCATTTGAGCCAACCGTCTTAAACAAGTATATTCACCAACCATCCGCTCGCGTAACTAAGGAATGCCGTCAGAGAATGATTTCAATTCTTGCAAAATGGCTATTTAACACTATCAAAGAACATAATACTACTGTGTAACTTAGCCACTGTACATGTCATTACAACAAGTTTCAGTATCATCAAAAGTATTGTATAACTGAGGTGCAAGTAAGAAATTTCCTTCACTGCATCTCGGTAAAAATTTCCTTTTTATTTCTTGTAGCTGAGTGGCAGACTAACACGATATTCTGCCTCTAAATCCTTTCCGTAGCACTTCTTCATGACCAGCATCGTACTCTGGTGTTGATCTCTTGTTACAGCTCAGCATTCAAGAAGAAGAGATGGCAGTTTCAGGCCAGGTTAAAGTGTAGACAGTATAGTGGGTGTGGGTGTGAATTCAGCGGGCACGGGTTCGTGGATGGATGGTGGCGTGGTGCATCTGGGTACATGGGCGGTGAGAGCAGCATCTCGCCACGCGGAGTTACATGTGTCCTCACTTGGTTTCACATCCTCGTGTTCAACAACCACGCACTGACTTTCCGGGCAGACAAAAGGTGACTTTCTAAAATCATTTCGAACTAAATGTGAAAGACACCAAGTAATTTTCGAAATAAGTGTATGAATCTGATTTATATCTTCGCAACATAGACCAGATGATGCTTAAGCTGAGGATTCTGTTTCCTGACACATTCCAACCGCAGTGTCATTCTGGCCAAGTGAATACTAATAGTAGCATCATCGTTTCATCACTTCCACTGAACTTTATCACGTGAAGAAGGCTGACCAATGATATACTCGTTTATATATGATGTTCCAGGACTTGCCCCACTAACTTTATGAGGTCACTGAAGGGATAATTCTGAATAAAAAATTACACACTAACATGGGTTCAATTCTCAGCCGTTACGGAGTCACAGTTACTAATGACCTTATGGATGAAAATGGTCTCCCTCATGACTACCCATAAAATCATCAGTAACTGTACATCTATAATGTTTGGGAATGGGACGGTCCATGTTGATATAGCATCTTTCAAACTCAAAATCAAGCGTAGAATCACCTCCTGCAGTTAGTGTATTATGTCCCTGGGTATATATATATATATATATATATATATATATATATATATAGATAGATAGATAGACAGATAGATAGATAGACAGATAGATAGATAGACAGATAGACAGATAGATAGATAGATAGATATGGAATTGGTATATCGGTATATAGACACATGCGTTCTGTATAAGAAATTGGGTGTTGCTAAAAGTTGGGTTGCAGATGAAGAACAGTGGATAGAGTCTGAGTGACTGACTAACAAACACCAGGTGAGTATAACAGTATGTGGGAGTAGCAGCGCTTTGTGTGGCTACAGCGAGTGTAAGAAAATAAATGAAAAGATAAAAAGACGGCGTGGCGGTAGTAGGATGATTCAGATGTGGCAGTAAGTACCGATGGTGGTGCTGAGGTGGAAAACGAGGTGGTTATGGCGGCAGGTGGTGATGGCTTCAGTGACAGTGCTGGTTTTCCCACTCGCCGGGGAAGAAGGGGAGGAGGTGACAAAGAAGGAAGGAATGAGTAAAGAGGATATGGAGGGTGAGTTAAGAGAATGTATGGAAAATGTATCCAATGCATTGTGCGTAAGCTACGATTTTATATGTCTGTTTGAGGCATTACTGTATTTGAGGCATTACTGTAAAAGAAGTGGAAAGAAAATAGTAAGGGGGAAGAGAAGATAAAGCTGCTACTGACAAGATATATAATTGAAAAGTAACAATAAAAACCTAGAGGGAAAAGGGGATTTGCTATTACAGGGCAAGATAACCCGGATTATCAGCATCCAACACGAGAGAGCGGCGAATGACCACAAAAGGACGAGGGAAGGAAGAGTGTCAATACCAAAGTGAAATGGGGGAAGAGAGACCACCACCACTACCACAAGTGAAAATTAAGGTGAAGAGAGGCCACCATCATCACAATCACCACTACCACCCGTAAAAGTAAGGTGAAGAAGTACCAAGAACTCAAGGAACGGATAAGGGAAAGGGTGCTTATAGGAGTTCAAGGTAAGGGGAAAGAGAATAGGCCATCATCACAAGACAAAAAGAGCAGACATGGCCATGAGACATGAGGCCAAAAACATAAGACGAGTGGAGGGGGAAGAGGAAACACAAGAAAACCAAAGATCACTCCCATGCGATCAAAGAAATGGGAAGAAGTGGCACAAGAATGCAAAAACCATCCCCTCAAGACAAGAGGAAGATGGGGCACAAAAAGACAGAAGGTTATTCTACAAGACAAGTGGAGGAGGAAGAACAGACTCCAGAAGGCAAAATGCCACTACCACAAGAAAAGAGAAGTAGAAAGAAGGGATTCAAGAAGGCAAAATCTTACATCCAACAGACAAGAGGAAGAAGAAAGGACACAAGCAAACAAAGTCACTTCCACAATAAAAGATGAGGACGAAGAAAGGGCATAGGACGACAAAATGTCAACCCTCGCAAGACAGAAGCAAAAGGAAGACGGAAGACAAGAAGACAAAAGGCCAAACGCACATGGTACAAGGAATGGGAAGAGGGGACACACACACAAAAAAAAAAAAAAGCAATCCAAGCAACACAAAAGGAGATTGAATACAACAAAAGCTGACAAAAGGCCATCCCAGCAAGACAAGACACCTTCTCCAGAGGACAAAGAGGAAGGGTAAAGAGGCAAAGACCACCACGAGCAGGCCACATCCCATCACTCTGCTCCCACTCCGCCAAGACTCCTGGCCGGGCCCTACAAACACTATAAATCCCGCACACTGATCCCTAAACCAACCCAATAAATCGCCGTAACTACCTCGGCTCAGCGGGGCCTCACTAAACACAGCATCCAGGCAGCCTCCTCATCCTCATCCCCCCCACGCCGACTCCTCCTCTCTTCCTTGGCTTCTCCCTCAATCCTCTTCCTCTTCCTCTCTTACTTTCACTTTATTCTCTGCTTGGTTCATCTTTCCTTTTACTCTTTCTGGCATTCCCATCTTGATTCCTGTCTTTCTCAGCTTTCAGTTCCTTCACTCCCTCCTTAGTTCAGGTCTCATCTGCTCTTACTCTCATTTTCTCGCTACTTAGTTCTCTCTCCTCTGATTTTACCTCTCACGTACTCAACACTCTCAGCATCAAACCTTCTCTAACGAATCTCTCCTTTGTATCTACTTTCTTTGTCACATCTGTCAACACTCCATCCTTAAAGCCCTTTTTAATCTGTCTTCCACTTGGTTTCAGTCTTTCACTCTGTTCTTGGACTCTCTCACTGTGTCCTTACTTTCACTCGCTTTACTCCATTCTTTGTTCGACTCCCTCTCCTACTTTGACATCTTTTACTCATCTCTCACCCTCTCTCTCTCCTCCTCCTCCTCCTCTCCCGCCTTGTCCTCATCCTCCTCCTCACCACAATCTTTTTGTGTTTTTGGTGCAATCATATCTCTCCTATTCCACATATTCTCACTCTCGTCACTTCATTAGCACTGCCATTCCTCGACTGTCCCTCTGTATTCTCATTCCTGCGCAGTTTCTCTTTACCTGGGTACTCTCTGATACTGCTTCCCTCCTAACTCTCCCACCTGCATGCCTCTTCACCCGAATTACCTCGTTACCCCCACTGTGTCAGTATCTTCTTTTCGCTTCGTTTGCTGTCAATTCTCTTCACGTGTGTGTGTGTGTGTGTGTGTGTGTGTGTGTGTGTGTGTGTGTGTGTGTGTGTGTGTGTGTGTGTGTGTGTGTGTGTGTGTGTGTGTGTGTGTGTGTGTGTGTGTGTGTGTGTGTGTGTGTGTGTGTGTGTGTGTGTGTGTGTGTGTGTGTGTGTGTGTGTGTGTGTGTGTGTGTGTGTGTGTGTGTGTGTGTGTGTGTGTGTGTGTGTGTGTGTGTGTGTGTGTGTGTGTGTGTGTGTGTGTGTGTGTGTGTGTGTGTGTGTGTGTGTGTGTGTGTGTGTGTGTGTGTGTGTGTGTGTGTGTGTGTGTGTGTGTGTGTGTGTGTGTGTGTGTGTGTGTGTGTGTGTGTGTGTGTGTGTGTGTGTGTGTGTGTGTGTGTGTGTGTGTGTGTGTGTGTGTGTGTGTGTGTGTGTGTGTGTGTGTGTGTGTGTGTGTGTGTGTGTGTGTGTGTGTGTGTGTGTGTGTGTGTGTGTGTGTGTGTGTGTGTGTGTGTGTGTGTGTGTGTGTGTGTGTGTGTGTGTGTGTGTGTGTGTGTGTGTGTGTGTGTGTGTGTGTGTGTGTGTGTGTGTGTGTGTGTGTGTGTGTGTGTGTGTGTGTGTTTACAGAGACCTGGGATGCCTTTAAATGAAAAACGAAGCCTTGTACATACATCACACTCTTCAATGATGCTATAAAGAATGAAACCAAGAGTCAACCATACCAAAAACACTCCCATCACATATGCATAAACACTGATCCTACTCCTTGTGTATTCCCAGCCACAACAACCACATAGGCGTAGGGAGAGAGTGCGCATGTTGTGTAAGAACCACTACACCCTTATGTGCATGTCTGTGTATACGTGAACATGAGTGTATGAGTGTTTGGTGTGCACCGTGGCAACGTGAGAGAAGGTATAGGGAAGGGAGTGCAGCTTCTATGCTAATGTTATGGTACACTGCAGACACGCCGGCCACTGCTCACACGAAGCTGGGAAGAGGTAGGGAGAGGATGAATGGAGGGAAGCGTGAGGGGAAGAAGAGTGAGGAGGGGGAAAATGAAAGGAAATGGGGGAGAAGGGAGGAATAGAGGCAGGAGAGACACACAGCAGAAAGAATGTGAAGGAAAAAGGAAATCAGAAATACTCAGAAGAGAGACAGGGAAAATGGAGGGTGTGTCAGGAGAAAGAGAGGGGCAGAAGCAGTGAAAGAAAACACAGAAGGACGGAAGGGTGAATGGAGGGAGGGTGTGAGTGAGGAATAGGAAGGGAAAGGGAAGACAGAAAGGGTGAATGGAGGGAGAGTGAGAGGGAGATGCTGGGAAAGGATACAGAAAGAAGGGAGGAGAAAACGGAGTGAGGTGACAAGGAATGGGAAGGAAAATAAGAAGAAAGGAAGAAGAATGAATGGTGGTTGAAGAAGAGAAAGGAGTCAGAGAGAGGGGTGAATGAAGGGATAGTGAGAGGTAGGAGCAAGGAAAGAAAAAAAAGGAAGGGGAGGAGGTGAGAACTGAGGGAAAACAAGAACGCGAAGGGGTAAGGTAAACAAAAAATAGAATGAAGTTAAAATGGAAGAGGCTGAGAAGCAGGTGCAGGGAAAGGACACACAAGAGAGGAAGGGAGAATGAAAGGAGAGAGTGATAAGGATGAAGGTGAAATAGCAAGAAGAAAGGAATGGTGAGGCAGAAGAAAGAGAAAGGAAAGGAAACGGAGAGAGGGGAGGAATGTTATAAAGAGGAGTAAACGGAAGGCAAGTGGAAGAAACGGGGAGAGAAAGGAAACAGAGAGAGGGAAGGAAGTGTGAAAGTGGGAGCTGAGAAAAGAAAGAGGAAGATGACTGGAAAAGGTAAACTGGGGGAGAGTGGGTGGGAAGTAAAAGAATGGAAACAGACATACACGTAAGGAAGGGTCAATGAAGGAAGAAAGTAAAGGTGAGGAAAGAAAAATAACATAGAGGAAGGGAAAGAGAGAGAAAAAGAAGAGAAGGAATGAAAAATCAAGGGAAGTAAGAAAAAAGAAAGCGTAAGGGAAGAAAAGAACATGAAGGAAATGAATGAAGAGACCAAGGAGGAATGGAAGAGAGAGAGAGAGAGAGACGAAGGCTTATGGAACTCTCACAACATCCACACCCAGATCATCAAGTCCCTCACGTCAAACCTGGTCTGCAACAGAGTAAGGAGGAAGGACGGGCGTAAGCGAGAAAGTGAGGAAAGGACTTGGGGGGAACTAAGGTGCCACGGTGCCTGGGGTATCTATCCAAGGAAAAACTGTACCATGTTTGAAGAGCATTAGTGAAGAAATAAGGAACGGCACCTAACTGAACACGGTAGTGTTTGGATGAAAGAATGAACGAAGATAGAAATGGACCAAATACAGTAATTAAGTCTTCATACTATGCTGTGGACACCTGACTATATGGAAGGAGGAAAGTGGGAGGGAAGCGAGTGAGAAATGGGGGACGCAAGGGGGGACGAAGAAGCGAGTGATAAGTGAAGGAAACAAGGCGGGACGAAGAAGCGAGTGAGATGTGAGAGAAGTAAAGAGGGACGAAGAAGCAAGTGAGAAGTGAGCGAAGTAACGAGGGACAAAGAAGCGAGAGGGAAGTTGAGGGAAGTAAGGAGGGACGAAGAAGTGGGTGAGAAGTGAGGGAAACAAGGAGTGACGAAGAGGTGAGAGAGAAGTGAGGGAAGTAAGGAGGGAAGAAGAAGCGAGTGTGAGGTGATGGTAATAAGGAGGGGCGCAGAAACGAAAAAGAAAGTCAGGGAGGAACGAAGAGGCGAGTAAGACGTGAGGGATGTGACCAAGGAGGTTTAAAGGGTAGAAGGCCTAAGGAACTCTCTCTCCTACTTCCCCCCCCCCTCCCGGATCATCAAGTCCCCCACGTCTAAATTAAACCTCCGAGGACCACCTGATCTGCATAACCACACCGAATTAAGGCCAAGGATGCCGAGGGGGCCAGATGGAGGGCCCAGTGTAGGGACAAGCGGCGGTGAGGAGGAGGAGGAGAAGAGGGAGGAGGAGGAGGAGGAGGAGGAGGAGGAGGAGAGGAGAGGAGAGGAGAGGAGAGGAGAGGAGAGGAGAGGAGGAGGAGGAGGAGGAGAGGAGAGGAGAGGAGAGGAGAGGAGAGGAGAGGAAAGGAAAGGAAAGGAAAGCAGGAGGAGGAGGAGGAGGAGATGTGCCACAAACGAGAGGAAGAGGAGATAATGGGTTAAAAATGTGAAGGAAGGGTGCTCCGAGGGGGAGTCAAGAGCTACTGGAGCTGGGGGAATAGGACGAGAAAGAGACAGAGGTAAGAGACACTAAGAGGGCGAGACGTAGGAGGAAGTAACAGAAGACCAGGACGACGAGAGATACTGGAAGGAAGATGATGAGGAAATTGTGATGGAGAGGAAGAGCCTACGGAGCACAAAGGACCTGCAAACTGTAACAGGTGAACAAAAGGTGGACACTTACAAGACCAGCACCAGCAGATACTAAAAGGACAATAAAGAGAAAAACATAGTAAACAGATTTACAAATCATTCTATTAAGGAACGAACTATAAACAGGTGGAGGTGTAAATGGAAAGCAACAGGGCAAGGACTAGGTGAGAGACTGAAAGAGGAGGATATGGAGATGATGGGGGAGAAATTACAAGCCATACATCGGAAGAGCCAGCTATAACAAGAGATGGAAGTGCAAAGAGACTGCTAAAAAAAAAAAAAAACTCTTCTAGAGATAACGACTGCATTATGGAAAATTTAAGACAGAGGTGGAAAGGACACAAATTATACAATGGAGGTGCGAACACAATCACGTGGCGTGGGTGAAAATGGTATGCAAAAAAAAAGACAAAGACTTGGAAAGACACTGAAAAGGTAAGGAGTAGTAAAGAAGATGGAGACAGATAAAATTAACTATACAATGTAGGTATGAAGTATAACAAGAACAAAAAGTGAGACAGGGGAGAAAGATGGAGTAGGGCATGATTAAATGTCAGTCTGCGAGGAATGTCACACGACGTAAGATAATTACGTACACTATCATGCACTGTCTCATCCAACCTCATCCATGAAGTTCTAGCCACCCGGCTTTAAAAATCCATGAGGGGTACTCTGTCTTAGCTGTTAATATTTGTCTAGCCTTTTTTTTTTTTTTTTTTTTTTAAGGGGACAGGAGGTCTAAAAAGAGCACACAATATGTATAACAAACACAAAATGGACCTAAAGTAATCTCTACATCCGTAAACAGGACTGAACGCTTCTGTTACTGAAGTATTCTAGATTAAACATAAGCTAGATGGTACAGCTGCGGCATAAAAATAAATAAATAAATAAATCAGGATCAAAGTCAACATAACGTTATCAAATACCACGATTTTATTTTATTTGCATATGATGGGGACGCTACATTTTTTTTTCATATAATCAGAAGAATGGTGACATGATAAAATCTATGGAAAACTAATACTAACACCGAAAACACTCTTTATAATCAACAACTACGTTAGCTGTCAAAATCCGGGCCGCTGTGTCAGTTTTCCAGGCGATTCACGAAAAGTTAGGCCGGGGAGAGGAACACATAGCGGCGTGAATAAGTGAGGGCCGAGGCGTGCACGACCTTCAACGAGGATATCAACAACTGACGACAAACACACGCCCCAGACAAGCAAAACAAGCAAAACAATCACTGCCAGGGAAGAACATGACAAGCGAAGGCCAGGGTAGGGAGAGAGACAGCCAAACCAACGCAGACGAAAGGAAAAAGAAAGAAAAAAAAAAAGAGATGGACAGTTACCAATAGCAACAGAATACGACAGAAGGGAAGAGAGGGATACAGAGGCTGAGAGTGAAACGGGAAAACAAGGGTGTGTGAAAGAGTAACGGTATGGAGAAATATTAAGAGAGAGAGAGAGAGAGAGAGAGAGAGAGAGAGAGAGAGAGAGAGAGAGAGAGAGAGAGAGAGAGACTGTCAGTGAGCTACACGGTGTTAAATCGAGATGATGGTGAGACAGAGAGAGAGAGAGAGAGAGAGAGAGAGAGAGAGAGAGAGAGAGAGAGAGAGAGAGAGAGAGAGAGAGAGAGAGACTGTCAGTGAGCTACACGGTGTTAAATCGAGATGATGGTGAGAGAGAGAGAGAGAGAGAGAGAGAGAGAGAGAGAGAGAGAGAGAGAGAGAGAGAGAGAGAGAGAGAGACTGTCAGTGAGCTACACGGTGTTAAATCGAGATGATGGTGAGAGAGAGAGAGAGAGAGAGAGAGAGAGAGAGAGAGAGAGAGAGAGAGAGAGAGAGAGAGAGACTGTCAGTGAGCTACACGGTGTTAAATCGAGATGATGGTGGCTGTACCTCGAGTCCTCAGGGGGGGCGCAGACCCACGCTCTCTGGGGGGCCGCATGGATAAGCCAGGACAACAGGAAAGAGGAAAAAGACAGGGAAATGGGAAAAGAAAAAAATGAGGAAATAGGTTACAAGATGAAAAGGGGACACATCAGGGATATCGGGGAAAAAGTACAAGAAAAGGTAACAAAGGAAAAGGAAAGCAAACGAAAACTGCTACGGAAAGGATTTAGAGTCATATCAGTATCTTATTATGTCACGGAGCTACGTGAAATAAGACACAAAGGAAAAATCTGGCCCAAATTAAAGTAAAAAAAGTTTAGTCGTTCGTATCGTCTGCATATTAAAAATTCAGCCAGCGAAAGAAGTCTCAAGTTCTCGACAACCAATGAAACTAAAACACAGAGAATTTCCCCTTAAGTTTCGGTACGTCTGGAAATTTTGAGTAACTAAAAAATCCAGGTAGAGGCCAACTTTAATTACGTTAACGAGTGACATACCTGAAGACTGCAGTTGCGCGTGAAACTGAAGATGCTGTACGGTACCTCAAACTTCTTCGTCTTATGTTTCAAAATGTAAAGCACTGTGGGAGTGTCGATACTGCAACTGCTGCCTGAACATCTGATAGAAAAACTAGCTTTACCCAGGAGACAGAGAGTTTCACAATAGGCAATGATTTTCGCGTTTCTTTTTCCGTAACGCATCTATATATCTATTCATCCATCGTTCTATCTACCTATCTATCTATATATCTACATATTATATAATAACAATAACGGATATTATATTTCAAACGAATCTAACCTTATTTCTTTAGGCTGTACACATAAAAATGGCAGGGATAAAAATTCATAAGCTGCAACAGAATATTAAGCGATTCGTCCATAGTTTCAAAAAATAAAGGCGGAAAATGTGACACTTTTTTGATCGTGTATACATCATAAGAGCAATTTCCTATGACGTGCTGTTCTGATTTTCTAGTTTACATCTAGAAAACAAAGGCAAGGCGTGGGACACCAGCCTGGTACCTGGTACAGTGCAGAATTCCCATCTCTCAGCGCGCCTCAGGATCTATAATGTATCTGCAGCTTGGAAAGATACACAAAACATATCAGCAAATTACAAGGAAAACCAAAGAAAAATACAAAGGCACAAATAATAAAACAGTACCCTCCCCTCAAAAAAAAAAAAGGGGGGGGGGGTGCATAGGAAGCTAAGAAAAGGTGATGGCAATGATAATGAAACTATGGTATAAATCAAGAAATATGTCGAAACAACACGCGGAGGTGGGACCTGGGATGAGGACGAGGGGAGAGAACAAATAATGAATATGGGTGGCAGAAGGGGGGGAAGACAAGACTGTGGTATTAAAGATACGAAAGGCAGAAGAAACTTTAGAGAAAAAAAGATAACGATAATAATATAAAAATGAAAGATTTACTACAAAAACAAAAGAAATAAGTAATACATGAGGGAAAATGAATAACAAAATGAAAATGAATAGTTCTTGACAGGCAAGAGAAGTTTAACGCAACACATGTTGGAAAACAGAGAGGGAGGGGGGTGAAAGAAGACTGACTCCTTGGCTATGGTTAAGAAACACTATATAAAAAGTAAGGGAAATGTAATGATAATAAAAAATGGTGTCGTACTTGTAAGTTAGAATGTACATACTAATATATATATATATATATATATATATATATATATATATATATATATATATATATATATATATCAGCATAAATATATGGTTAATATACAGTATAATGACATTAGATGAATTGGAGAGAAAGAGAGAGAGAGAGAGAGAGAAAGAGAGAGAGAGAGAGAGAGAGAGAGAGAGAGAGAGAGAGAGAGAGAGAGAGAGAGAGAGAGAGAGAGAGAAATGGTTGAGTTTCCATTCCCTCATCAAATATTACGCCCATCCTTACCCCCTCCCCCATTCCCTCCCTCCTCTTCCCTCCCCCACCCCATATTCCCAACCTCTTCCCCACCTCCTCCCCCACCCCCATATATCCTCGGCTTTTCACCCCTTTAATCCGTCCATCAATCCTTCAGCCTCTCCTGTCCCTTTTTGCCGTCTCTTGCCCGTGTACTGTATTTCTTTGTTATGTTCTTTCATTTGAGGATTTACTTTCCCATCTAAGTGCTTTGCTTTTAACATAGTTCCTACTCTCTCTCTCTCTCTCTCTCTCTCTCTCTCCTGCTTCATTCTCTCTACCTTTTGCCTGCCTCTCCTTCTCTCGCCCTTAAATGCTCTCCAAAATTGTCTGCCTCTGTTTTTCTTTCCTTCAATCCCTCCCCTCCTCCCTTCCTCGCTACCTGTCTCGTCTCTCACCTAGATTCGCCTTCCGATCTCTGCCTCGCTCCCTCCCACATTATACCATTTTAATCATTATTTGAAACGAGCAATGCTTTCCTTCACTCTTGCCCGTCTCTCTCACCCTCAGCCACTTCTTTCGTCTCTTCCTATCTCTAACCCTCCTGTCCTTTCTTCCTTGCCTCTCTTTTCCTTAACCTTTCTCCTCCTTTCCACTCTGTTTCTCAGTCCCTCAATTTGTTCTTTCATTTCTCAAAGTTCCTCCACTTTCTGTTTTCCTGTCTCCCCTTCACTCCTGCTGTCCCCTCCTTCCTTTCTTCCCCGTCTTTTACCATAAATATCTCCTTCAATTTCATATATTCTTGCTTCACATGACAAACATCCTCTCTTTTTTCTCCTCCTTCCCATACCTCTTTCCCTCAACGCCTCCGATCTTTTCCTTTCTGTTTATCTCCTGCCCTATATGTCTCCCCTACCCTTTCCCTTCAATCTTTCTCTCTCCTTTCCTACCAGTCTTCGTTCCCCTTAATGCCTCCCTTCTCTTCCTTCCTCTCTGTCTCCCCGCTGCAAATATCTCTCCCAATCTTTCCCTTCCTTCAAACATATCCTTAGGGAGAGGATAGGGAGGCAGGTGCGTAGTCATGTTCTCCCTTTTTCTCAATCCCATCCCATCATTCCTCCCTGTCTTCCTCCCCCCCCCCTCTTCTCCATATCTCCCTTTCCTTTAGTCCCTCCCTTCTCTCAATTTTCCACCCTCCCCTCTATCCCTATCTACCCGTATATCTCAGACTCAATCCCTTCCCTCTTTTTTTACCCACCTCCCTTTCCCTTCCTTTCCCAACTGTCTCCCTTTCCCTTAATCCCTTCCCTCTCTCCCTGCCTCCCTCCCCTTCACAGCCTCCCTTCTCTCCCTCCCCTCACTAAATCTCTCTCCCAATCTTTCCCCCTCCAAACCCATCCTTGGGGAGGGGGTGGGGGGTGAGCGCAGTCATGTTCGCCATCTTTTTTGAGGGGGGACCAACCCTCACTGCATTACAAAAAACTAAGAACCAAAAATGGGGTGCTGACTGATGGAAAAACAGGGAGAGCAAAAATTGAAAGACAGCCACATTATTTTCAAAACGAAATTCACAAAAAGAAATGGAAAAGCGAAACAGTGGAAAAACATAAGGGAAAATTGACCAAACAGGGGAGCAAGAAACAGGATAAAAACGATGAAACAAGGAAGCAAGAAATAAGATAAAAATGACCCTACGAAATGCACACACACAAAAAAAAAATGGAAAAGCAAAACGGGAGATAAAGGATGGAAAAATGATGAAACAAGGGAGCAAGAAATATAAAAATGATGAAAGGGGGGACCAAGAAATGTGCTAAAAATGACGAAACAAGGGAACAAGAAATGGGATAAAAATAATGAAATATATGAACACGAACTACGCTACAAAAAGACGAAACAAGGGAGGAGGAATTATGCAAAAAATGAGGCTGGGAAGGGAGGGTGAGATGGAATGAACCCTCAGACTGGCGGAAGATTTAATTCAGACTGTCCCTGTTGACTGACTGGAGAATTATACTGTCCATGTTACTACTTTATTTGTTAGGAGTCAAGATTATGATGTTTCGTTGCTCGCTAATGCACACAAAATCTCTCTCTCTCTCTCTCTCTCTCTCTCTCTCTCACTGCCCCATCATTCTGACTCACTGGACAACTGATTGGTCACCCACAGGTTTTTATGTACGTGCGTTATTATCTTCATTGCTGGGAATCAAGTTTAAATGTGCTGGCTAGTATTCTGATCTTTCTCTCTCCCTCTTTTCCAAACCAGTCACTATCACTTTCGCTATTCTGTCACTTTCCAGCTGTCTGTCACCCTCCCGTCTTACAGTAACTCGCATCCTCAGCCAGCATCTCTCACCATAACTTTCATGGCTCAAATTTCTTTTCATAGGCTCTTCAACACCTAAATCCCATCTACACTCTATCGCCATCACACTCATTTTACCCTAACTTTCTCTGCTTGTAACTCCATCAGTATAATGCCGTCTCTCTCATTTTCATCAAGTTACCATCAGACGATTTTATTCAACTGAGGAAGGTTATCTAGTAGTGAATATGGTAAGTAAAGCTATATCTAATTCCTTCACTTCGAAAACTCCTCAAACTAGTAAGGTTGTCTGATGGTGCTATAAATAAAGTGAAAGAGAATCATCGGATGCAATGGATTAATACAGCATTGGCACAGTCCTCCCCTGGTCTCTGCTCCGTTGCAATTCACTCCATCCTTCCTTATAACCCATTCACCACCTTCACAATGTTCTCCATTATCTCTTCCCCGTTAACATTCCTCCCAATCCATCCGTCTCCATCCCTAAGTCAACTCCAGCATTTTCCCTGTTATCTCTTCTCCGCTGCCGTTCTTCCCATTCCATCCGTCCCTATCACTTATTCCTAACCATTTTCCCGTTGTTCTTCTTCCGCTGCCATTAAACGCACACCATCCCACTCTATTTCCAACACTATCCCCACTGCCTTCTCTTCCCCGCCATTCATCCCCATCCCTCCTTCCCCATCATCACAACAACCAATCCCCAGGTCCTCTCCATCCCTCACGCATAACCTTTCATTAATAACGTCAATTAAATATGCCACCTCCGGTTTTCTCGCGACTCGGACCTGAATTCCCGATCGCCACGTCCAACATTTAAGGCCCAACTGATCCTAAAATTCTAAGCACATTTTTGAGCGCCTCCCCCCGCGCGAGGGATGAAGTATGTATGACCTGGCGGCGATGGTGGACGAGTGAGGGAAGTATATACACAGGGAGATATTAGTGTTCAGGGTGTATTCACGGATGTCTGATTTATACATGGCAGGATCTGGTGCTCGTGACGTACACAAGAACGTCTCAGGGTCATAACGCACACATGGACGTCTAAAGCTTATGATGTGTACACCGACTGAAACGTATGGTACTCATGACGCACACATGAACGTCTGTTGCTCTAGAAAAACATATTAACGTCCGGTGTCAGGCTGTTATGGGTCGTAGCCTTGTGTTCAAGACAAACACGATACGATTTAACTTACAAAACACTGTGATAAATACACAACGTTCTGGTTGCTTGGAATATGGAAGACAGGTGTAACAATGGATAAGTTTTAGTTTCACATGCAACAAACGTATATGATCGTACTTCAATCAGTGTTACAGCATAATGGGCATAACACATACGTGGACAAAGTAACACTACTTCATAAAATGTTTCATACAGTAACACAAGAGCGGGGACGCAAAGGACTGAAAATTTACAATCACACTGGGGTATAATGAGGTAACTAGGACACGCTCATGGGAGAAAAGCACACATAACACTTAATAGATAAAAACATTAACAAGAAGACAAACCTTCGTCAAATATAATGACAATTAAGAGGCACAAGGGATGATGGGGAGGTCGGAAAAATGTGGTGGGTGGAAGAGTATGAGTCAAATTCAGAATTATATCATGCCATTAAATGGTTATTCTGAGGAAAGAGAAACTGCTGAGGCACATAACTGGAGGGTGAAAATAAATAACGGAGAGAAAGCAGGAGGATGGGATGCAGGGAATCGGAGAGAAAAAAGAGTGGTAAGGCTCAGTGGGACTATGTCAACGAAAGACTGATGTAAATGGCAAAATTACAAACGTATGTAAATGAGAGAACTATACAGACTAAAATGAGACCATCGTTAGTGAAAGAGGTGGGAGGAGGTGGAATGATAAGAGACCTAAGTTAGGAATTCATCCCTTCTTCAGGATTTCACCCAGCTGTGAATATCGATAACCTGGGATCTTAGGGTCTTCTCTGTTCATTCATACTGAGGAGCAGGTGAAAATCTAACTTCGCTGTACTGTAATGATTCATCCTCATCATTACGAACCTAATCCCCACCAACATAGATGGCCTGAAGACTTGCCGAAAGCCAAATTACAGTACCAGGCAACACTTCTGGCGATTATTTTGGGGATATAATGGCACGAAGGTAATCTTGAATGCTATACCATATACACACACCTATCTTTATTTTGTTGGCAAATCCTCGTTCCATGAATAGGCTATATTGCACCAGTCACACTTTTAAAACCTGTCACCAAAAGTGC